>NC_064644.1:409325502-409628532 GCF_023864345.2 Schistocerca serialis cubense | reverse complement strand
AAGTCCCCTATAACTTAGAGCTGCTTAAACATAACTAACCTAAGGACATCAGACACATCCATGCCCGAGGCAGGATTCGAACCTGCGACCGTAGCGGTCTCGCGGATCCAGTCTACAGCGCCTAGAACCGCACAGCCACTTCGGCCGGCCCCCACTTAAAAGAAATGACAGTCACCAGCTTGTGGGATACCACAGCCTTCGACACTTCAACATGCGTCGGGTTATTTACGGTGGATGACAATATTTCACACAACAGCGACGAAGAACCATATTAGACAACAGAACCGTAGGAAAGAGTCAGAAAACTTCATGACAAACAATCAGCAACATGGGACACTGACTCTCCTGGAAGACAAAGAATGACACTCGTTAACGAGTAAATACCTGTGGTGATGAACAGTATGGCCATTAAAATTGCTACACCACGAAGATGACGTGCTACAGACGCGAAATTTAACCGACAGGAAGAAGATGCTGTGATATGCAAATGATTAGCTTTTCAGAGCATTCACACAAGGTTGGCGCCGGTGCGACAGGTACAACGTGCTGACATGAGAAAAGTTTCCAACCGATTTCTCATACACAAACAGCAGTTGACCGGCGTTGCCTGGTGAAACGTTGTTGCGATGCCTCGTGTAAGGAGGAGAAATGCGTACCACCACTTTTCCGACTTTGATAAAGGTCGGATTGTAGCCTATCGCGATTGCGGTTTATCTTATCGCGACATTGCTGCTCGCGTTGGTCGAGATCCACTGACTGGTAGCAGAATATGAAATCGGTGGGCTCAGGAGGGTAATACGGAACGCCATGTTGGATCGCAACGGCCTCGTATCACTAGCAGTCGAGATGACAGGCATCTTATCCGCATGGCTGTAACGGAACGTGCAGCCACGTCTCGATCCCTGAGTCAACAGATGGGGACGTTTGCAAGACAACAACCATCTGCACGAACAGTTCGACGACGTTTGCAGCAGCATGGACTATCAGCTCGGAGACCACGGCTGCGGTTACCCTTGACACTGCATCACAGACAGGAGCGCCTGCGATGGTGTACTCAACGACGAACCTGGGTGCACGAATGGCAAAACGTCATTTTTTCGGATGAATCCAGGTTCTGTTTACAGCATCATGATGGTGGCATCCGTGTTTGGCGACATCGCGGTGAACTCACATTGGAAGCGTGTATTCGTCATCGCCATACTGGCGTATCACCCGGCGTGATGGTATGGCGTGCCATTGGTTAGACGTCTCGGTCATCTCGACGCCACTTTGAACAGTGGACGTTACATTTCAGATGTGTTACACACGTAGCTCTACCCTTCATTCGATCCCTGCGAAACCCTACATTTCACCAGGATAATTCACGATTGCATTGTGCAGGTCCTGTACGGGCCTTTCTGGATACAGAAAATGTTCGACTGCTGCCCTGGCCAGCACATTCTCCAGATCTCTCACCAATTAAAAACGTCTGGTCAGTGGTGGCCGAGCAACTGGCTCACCACAATACGCCAGTCACTACTCTTGATGAACTGTGGTATCGTGTTGAAGCTGCATGGGCAGCTGTACCCGACCACGCCATCCAAGCTCTGTCTGACTCAATTCCCAGGGGTATCAAGGCCGTTATTACGGTCAGAGGTGGTTGTTCTGGGTACTGATTTCTCAACATCTATGGACCCAAATTGCGTGAAAATGTAATCACATGTCAGTTCTAGTATAACATATTCGTCGAATGAATACCCGTTTATCATCTGCATTTCTTCTTGGTGTAGCAATTTTAATGGCCAGTAGTGTATTGCAGGACACCGGGTTTGCGGGTTGTAGCTTCGTCACTGCTGTGGGTGTGGGTACATAATGGCGGCGTGAATATTTGCTGTCATATTCCAGAGCAGACCAGTCGCTCCCTATCTGTTAAGGTTTCCTTGCAGGCGACGGGTGGGCCACGGCGTTGGAAGCGGCGGGAGTGGGCGTAAGGAGTATTGACGGGGCGAGGGTGGCGGCGGCTGCGGGCCCCATCTGGCTGCAGGCTGCGGGGGCGGAGGCCTCTGGGGGCGGCGGGGGCGGGGAGGGGAGGGCCCGGCCGACAAATGGCGGCAACGGCAGCGGCGGCCTGCGCTGCTGATTACACGCGGCCAGCCACGCCCCGACAAGATTCCCGCACTCGCAGCCATTCCTGCAGCCCTCCGTGAACGCACGCCGCTAAGCTTACGTACGCTCGTGCGTTACTTCTTCGCATCTCGACTGCATCTTCACGCACTGTCAGCTCCTCCCGCGAGTGGTGCTGCCCTGCTTCTATCAACTCCTTATCTACACATCCAGTGTCACCTGACGAAATACTGCTCATCCTTTTAAAAGAGCACACAGTTTGCTTTGAAGTAGGGGAAACTGAGGTAAAACCAGCTACAAGATGACAACTTTTGAACTACATGAAACAAAATCGTCAGAACTTCTGAACTGTTTGCCTTAGGGTATTCACACTGCACGGTTCGCTGCGGGGCATGATGGGAATCAGTATGCACATGCGCCTTGTTGTTGGCCATTTTCATGTGACAATGTCACGGTACAGCGTGCCCGAGCGTATAGTGCTTGTGAAGGCGTACAATGCGGATCAAAGGAAGTTTGCGATAGAGTTGAAGCTGAGGACAACCGGTCCAAGTGTGCTAACAATCAAGAATTTGAAGTTAAAATCTTCTGGGTTATTAGGCCGCGTCATGTTTCTTCTAAAATGTTCGACGTTTCGACCCCTCTCCTGGAATCTTCCACAGGATCTTTTGGTGTCCACATTCAGTTATCTCAGTTCCCAGATCTCTGCTGATGGCGACTGCAGCCGTGAAATCCGGAGACGCCTGTTGCTCGGTAGACAGGCGATATCAAGCAATGACAAGGTTATAAGGTCCAGAGATATAACAGTAGCAACAAAGATCCGTATTGTGAGGGCTATGGTCTTTCCAGTTGTGATGTATGAATGTGAGACCTGGACCATTAGAAGGGCTGAACGGCGAAGAATTGACTCCTTCGAATTGTGGTGTTGGAGGAAACTTCTTAGAGTTCCATGAACTGCAAAGAGAACCAATATTGGAGCGAATAAAACCGGATTGCTCCCTGGAAGATCTAATGTTAAAACAAAAGCTGACCTACTTTGGACACACAGTGCGAAGGCATGCCTCGCTGGAAAAAACATTAATGCTGGGGAAGATTGAAGGAACTAGAAGAAGAGGACGTCAGAGGATGAGATGGTTTGATGGCATGACAGAAGCAATGTTTTCCAATCTGGAAGGTCTACGGGAGCAAGTGCAAGACAGGAAAAAGTGGCGTGATTTGGTTCATGGGGTCACGAAGAGTCGAACCGACTAATTGAGAGTGAGAGACTGCTAGAACACTGTCAGAGACGAGTGTCGCGTCCACGCATAAAGGGGGAGTTCTCTGGCGTTCGTGCTGGAGAAGTGATAGTATTGGTTAAAGTTCATATGGCTACCATTGGTGGGCCATAGTCATAGGCTAATACTCCAGCTCTGATGCTGAAGAAGGGGCGTTGGTAGCTCATCTCCTGTGGATACCATTGGCGGTCCATCGTCATTGGATAGAAAGGCAATATTCTACACTTATGCTGGAGAAGGGTTATTGGTTGAAATGCCTGCTACCGCTAT
This sequence comes from Schistocerca serialis cubense, assembly GCF_023864345.2. NCBI lineage: Eukaryota > Metazoa > Arthropoda > Insecta > Orthoptera > Acrididae > Schistocerca > Schistocerca serialis. The sequence continues at coordinate 409,624,888 of NC_064644.1, read as the reverse complement.
TGGTTGGTCGTCATCAGTGGTTAGATTCGAAACGGACATAGCAAGAGAGGGTATATGTAGACCCAAAATATTATTGTCCGCCAAGGTGACTTACAGCGCGTTGTTTACGCCGCTCACACACCGCGGCCCCGTATTTACTTCCTTGATGGCGGGGAGCCACGATGCCGGAAGCCTCTAGCCGTCCTCTCTATTGAAATTAGATACATTTTTAGAAATTTCAACCGCTTCTCGGATCTTTCCTCTGTAAATGTTTGTTTCTTTAGCCAGTACACGTACGTTATTAAAATCGATGTCAGAACCGCAGTTCTCGTGATGTTCCGCTACTGCCGATTTTGCACTTTGTTTTAGCCGCATGTGCCGTTCGTGTTCCTTAATGCGTTCTTTAACAGTTCTTCCCGTTTCTCCTATATACACTTTGCCGCAGCCACATGACACTTGACGCCTGCATTGTGGAGGTAATCAGATGCATCCGTTTTCCGTCGGAAAAAGTCTTTTATTTTGTTTTGACTAAAGAAAGATGTCTGAATACCATTTTTCTTTTAAAATTCTGCTTATGCAGTCAGTGACCCCAGAAACGAACTGTAAACCTGACGGAGTGAGAAGGCGGTTCCTCGTCATTCTTCTTACCGGTATAAATATTCCACCTAAAAGCCCTGTCGATTGAGTAACTATCATACCCATTTGCCTTCAATGTCCTCTTTAAAAAATTTAAAATTTTTTAGAAGAAACACGATGCGGCCTAATAGCCCAGAAGATTTTAACTTCAATGACAACGGCTACGAAAGCCTGCAGACTTACATAATCAAGAATTTGATTCGCAACTTCAAGAGAATGGTTAGTATTCGTGATGAAAGTGTTGCTTGGCAATGTCGGTCGTCCAAGGAGATGCAAACGCCTGAAAACATCGAGAAGACAAGCTACACAACAGGTGGGAATCAACTGGGAGACACTGCAACGAATTGTTGTTGAAGACCTGCATCTCTTCCCATACAAAAGTCAAACCTATCAGCCATTAAGCCCCAGGGCCATGGAACAGTGGTTGTGTTTCACCAACACTTTTGTCCGTAGAACTGACGAACAGGACTTTGATGTGAATATGGTTTGGTGACGAAGCCCACTTTCATTTGGATGGGTTCGTCAAGAAGCAAAATTGGCGCATCTGGGGGACTGAGAATCAGCATTTCGCGATCGAGACGTCTCTTCACCCTCAATGGGTGAGTTTGTGGTGGGCTATGTCCAGTCATGGAATAACCGGTGCGATATTCCTTGATACCACAGTGACTATGGAACAGTAAATGAAGGTTTTGGTAGATGATTTCATCCTCAATATCCGAAGTGACCCTGATTTTGACAAGATGTGGTTCATGAAAGACAGAGCTCAACCTCATCGAAGCAGGAGAGTGTTTGATGTCCTGGAGGAGCGCTTCGAGGACCGCATGGGCCTCGATTAGCCACCATATTCTCCGGACCTGAACACATGCGACTCCTTTCTGTGGGCTATACTAAAGCCAAGGTGTACAGCAGTAACCCCAAAACCTTTGCTGAACTGAAAAGAGCTATTCAGGAGCCGGCCGCTGGTGGCCGAGCGGTTCTGGCGCTACAGTCTGGAACCGCGCGACCGCTACGGTCGCAGGTTCGAATCCTGCCTCGGGCATGGATGTGTGTGTTGTCCTTAGGTTAGTTAGGTTTAAGTAGTTCTAAGTTCTAGGGGACTTATGACCTCAGCAGGAGTCCCATAGTGCTCAGAGCCATTTGAACCAAGCTATTCAGGAAGTCATCGACGGTATCAATATTTCGACACTTCAGCGGATCATGCGTCACATCATGGCCAATGATGGTTGCCATATCGAACATGCCATAACATAAATCTGAATATCTGTAGTGACGTTTACATGTTGAATAAAGTGTGTACACGCCGTAGTTCGTAACTAATTTATGTTTTTTTCATATAGTTCAATAACTGTTACTTATATAAATTATTTCTAATGAACAGTAAGTTTCAGTCTGGCACCGCGCGACCGCTACGGTCGCAGGTTCGAATCCTGCCTCGAGCATGGATGTGTGTGATGTCCTTAGGTTAGTTCGGTCTGAGTAATTCGAAGCTCTAGGGGACTCGACCTCAGATGTGAAGTCCCGTAGTGTTCAGAGCCATTTGAACCATTTTGAACAAGTTTGGAAATTAATGTTATTCAGATATCTAATGCTAAGGCTTCCTAAAAAGTAATGCAAGCTAATTTTTGTTCTGTTCTCACTATCAGTTGCGGTATTACATGTCGTGCGTATTGCTCGGTCGGCTTTCTCGCTGTCTCAAGTTGCAACACTCTGCCCCTAGAGGGATCCGAGTTGTAGCGTGCAAGGTGACGCTTCGTAACGAACTACGTCGGTGCGAGAGGAACAGCGGGCTGCAATAGAGTTTCGAATTCGAAAAGTTCGCCCACACGCTCTGTCCTTCAGCGCCACAATGCCAGACCACTAGCGCTGCGACATATGCAACAGTCCAAGCCTTGGGCTCTCTGTCACCGATCCTCCGTACAGTCCCAACTTCGCCCCATCATATTTTCATTTGTTTCTAAAGCTTTAAGAACAGCTACGAGGACTTTACTTTGATATTGATGAAGTGGTGCAAACAGAGGTAACAAATTCAAACATTCCACAGTGATGATATCTAAGAAAATGGTCCCTCTTTGGGAGTAATTTGTTCGTCGCCAGAAATGTTGAGAAATAAGTATGTAGATTTGAAGAATAATGAAGTAGAACGTTAATAAAGTTTGAAACTTCCAGGCAGATTAAAACTGTGTGCCGGACCGAGACTCGAACTCGTTATTGAGCCCCCGATTACGAGATGTACATCTATGGGTAGGAGACGAGGTACTGGCAGCCGGCACGGTACTTCAGCGTGTTCGGTCAGAGGGTTAGCTGCCCTCTGTAATAAAAAAAAATGAGTTAATTGATCAACGACGAACTTAAACGAATGTCTTACGACGTCCGCCTCGAGCCGATGCAACGAACAACATCGAACAAAATGAGATTACAAAAAAAAAAAAAAAAAAAAGTGGTAGGTCACTTGCCCGCGAAAGGCAACGTCTCGAGTTCGAGTCTCGGTCCGGCACACAGTTTTAATCTGCCAGGAAGTTTCATATCAGCGCACACTCCGCTGCAGAGTGAAAATCTCATTCTGGTTATTTAAAAACATTCAAGAGCATTGACATTAAAAGAATTTGGAGGCATTACTTTCCAGCATGCCCTTGTATATTCAGGAACATGATACTAGATCAGTAAAATATTTCAGGATAAAAAATATAAATTATAGCCTCGTTAGTTGCTAACTACCTGAGGGGTGAAATGGAGTGCTCCTGTCAATGAATGGAAAAAGCTTGACAAATGGAGAAAAGTTTTATTTTCTTGCAAAAATTTATGAAAACATCTACACATATCGAAAATGCTACCAAAGGATATCATGAGTATGTTGTACGTTTGAAAACTGAAAACTAGCTTTTAATAAATAAAAAAAAGAAACCACTTTAAAACGTTCCTGTAGCGAGACTAGACGACGTGTGCGCCTGCAGGCAGGCAATTCCTCAACACCTTTGCGATCCCAAATGTCTGCTAGCATTCCTGTGGGACTACCCACAGGTTGTCTCAGTACAGGTACAATTTTAAACTTCTCAATAAAGATGGCCGGCTATTGTCGAACTGGGGGAGCTTAGAGGGACTCTTTACCGTGTTATTTACGCGTGCATCAATGTCGCACATCCCTCCCCTCCCCTCCCTCCCTCCCCAAAAAAATCACACCACAGGGGCACGCGAATCAGGAGGGCTGAGAATGCATAACCACCCTACGCTGCTTCGCATCATGTTCAAGTTTCATTGAATGGTTTTGAACAGTCCATAGCGTTTCCAGCCTGCACACAAGAGCAAAAATAGTGGTCGCGCTGCACCCCAAATGAGTGCCATCACGTTAATGGGGATGCAGCCCCACTGTGTTCTTAGAGAACGGATGAAACGTCCAGGAGTGTCAGTAGTGTCAAAGATTGCTACGAACGTCGTCCTGCTACTCATCGAACTGTCAACTGTATTTTTCGACCACGAAATGTGTGGGGATCAACGCGGGAAGAAAGGGGTTACTTCGTTGACACTTTTATGTCACCTTCTGAGGTGTCTGAAATGTCTTGATCGGCTACCCAACAAGAAAACCACTTGAATGAGTGCCGGGTGCCGCGATTCCGATTTCCACCGCAAATACGTCAAGTGAAAGGGTGGAATGTGGATAAGATGGTGTATGACGACCATCGTGTGACACATCAACGGTGGCGTTGGGCAGAATTATAGTGAAATTTAGTGCCAATGTGGCATCATTACCCTCACAAGAACTCCTGAGTTCCGTCCTTTGTTTAGTATGGTGTCGACACCTTGCTGTTTGAAGCGTTGTCGTGTTCGAGCATGAAGTCGTAGGATGCCAGGCTTTTGCACCATTAAAGAGAAACGTCGTGGGCAGCTTTGAGCCAAATTTCAAAGTTCTGCGTCGCAATGGGAGAATCTCCCCATCGCACCCCTCTCAGATTTAGTTATAATTTCGCACAGTGGGTAGGCCTTGAAAAACTGAACACAGATCAATCGAGAAAACAGGAAGAAGTTGTGTGGAACTAAGAAAAAAATGAGCAAAATATACAAACTGAGTAGTCCATGCGCAAGATAAGTAACATCAAGGACACTGTGAACTCAGGAGCGCCGTGGTCCCGTGGTTAGCGTGAGCAGCTGCGGAACGAGAGGCCCTTGGTTCAAGTCTTCCCTCTAATGAAAAGTTTAATTTTTTTATTTTCAGACAGTTATTATCTGTCCGTCCGTCCGTCCGATGCGAGGTAACTGCGCTAGTATGGGGACGCTACACCTAAGCAAACATCGAAACACACGACGTCAGTCGTCAACATATTCCTGTCATTTGACGCACATGCCGTCACCAGTGTCGTATGGAATATATCAGACGTGTTTTCCTGTGGAGGAATCAATTGACCTATGACCTTGCGATCAAATGTTTTCGGTTCCCATTGGAGAGGCACGTCCTTTCGTCTACTAATCGCACAGACACTAAACTTATTACAGTGAACAGAGACGTCAATGAACGAACGAACAGATCATAACTTTGCAAAATTAAAGAAAGTAAACTTTTCACTCGAGGGAAGACTTGAACCAAGGACCTCTCTTTCCGCAGCTGCTCACGCTAACCACGGGACCACGGAGCTCCTCAGCTCACACTATCCTTGATGTTGCCTATCTTGTGCATGGACTACTCAGTTTGTATATTTTGCTTATTTTTATCATAGTTCTACACAAGTTCTTCCTGTTTTCTCGATTGATCCGTGTTCTGATTTTCAACGCCTATCCACTGTGCCAGCTTATAACTAAATCTGACGGGGGTGCGATGGGGAGGTTCCCTTGTCAGTGTTGTTAGGCACTTATTCGCTAAGACATGTTGTTTTATTTCTTCCTCTTCGTGCATTTATTATTGTTTTCGTTGGTGTTGCGATCTCCTTCCTCTAAAAGTTACAAGGCCACAGGCGAGATTTTGCCAAGTAAAAAGTTCAATGTACCGGAGTCGTTTGACGTTCGAACCATTACGATTATATTATTAAGTTTGCTGGAATTAACAATAATCGTGATTGAGCTATTACAGCTCAGTATCGTTAGCAGATTAATTGTTATTTCACCTTTCCAAACAGCTCCTATCTGAACTATTGAAATTCTACCAGGATAATTAAGATTAAAAAATACAGGTCTAATTGTGATTACTAATTTTTCCTCTACACTTTATATATTTCGTTCACAAAGTCTTATTTCGACTCTGATGTTCATTATATCAGTGAACTCCGGAGAGAAGCAACCAACGTTTACGGCTGTAGTTGTCAATAAATTTCCTAGATGGTGAGGCAGTTCAAGGCTGGAAGTAAGGCGGGGGTGTACTTCCTCCAAAGGTATCGTGCCTAGTTGAACACAGACCAACCCTCGTTCTGATGACAACCGTACATCAAATGTCTATTTTTTTGTACAGTGCGCTTCACAGTTGCTCAATCCCCTTCAGCTCCTTTCTTAGACTTACGAGAGCGGTGACTGGGTTTCGCGTTACCCTAATGTTCCCAATTCGTGATATTATCTACATCTACATGGATACTCTGCAAATCACATTCAAGTGCCTGGCAGAGGGTTCATCGAACCACCTTCACAATTCTCTATTATTCCAATCTCGTACAGCGCGCGGAAAGAATGAACACCTATATCTTTCCGTACGAGCTCTGATCTCCCTTATTTTATCGTGGTGATCGTTACTCCCTATGTAAGTCGGTGTCAACCAAATATTTTCGCATTCGTAGGAGAAAGTTGGTGTTTGGGATTTTGTGAGATGAGTCCGTCGCAACAAAAAACGCCTTTCTTTTAATAAATCCTGTATCATTTCTGTGACACTCTTTTCCATATTTCTTTGAACTTTTTGGATGTACCCCGTCAGCCCTATCTGGGAGGGATCCCACACCGCGCAGCAGTATTCTAAAAGAGGATGGACAAGCGTAGTGTAGGCAGTCTCCTTCGTAGGTCTGTTACATTTTCTAAGTGTCCTGCCAGTAAAACGCAGTCTTTGGTTAGCCTTCCCACAACATTTTCTGTGTGTTCCTTCCAATTTAAGTTGTTCGTAATAATGGACTTGAGAACAAGCAATTTCCGCAAAATCTGTCTAAAATTTAATTTAAGTTGGACCTATCAGTTGATAACTGTTGACGCACTGGATGGGTTGCCTCATGTTGTGGGTGTATTCTACAGATATTCTCGCTTTTACTGCCTGAAGATAAAGCGTTGTGGCTCAGAAATCGATTGTATTTAATACAATTTTGAGCTCTGTTACCGTGCTTGCAGAAACTAATAATGAATTAAAGAGAATCCGCTATTTTACTACAACACAGTTTTCTGTTTCCTTCAACCCCAAACATGTTTCAATACATTTTGACGTCTTCGGTGGATTTTTGTCTTTTATTGTTTCTAAAATATATACATAGTAATTTTATGCAAGTTAGGAATCTAGTGTGCGGTAATATGAAACTTTCTGGCAGATTGAAACTGCGTGCGGGACCGAGATTCGAACTCGGGACGTATGGCTTTCGTTGGCAAGTGCTCTATCGACTGAGCTACCCAAGCACGATTCGCGACTCTTCCTCACAGCGTCAGTTCCCCCAGTACCTCGTCTCCCACCTTCCAAACTTTGCAGAAGGTCGTCTGCGAATTTTGCAGAACTAACACTCTGGGATGAGATCCCGAGTTCGACTCTCAGTCCGGCACATGTCAGAGCAACTTATGAATTGAATTTTCATTTACAGTGTAATCCTGAAACTATTGCTGTGGCTTACAACACAGTTGCATCCATAATTCGCCAATAAGCACGAGAAAGCATAAGTAAACGCTGATAAAAACCCGTAACACAATCTGTAAGCAGCAAACCACACCAAACAGTTTTTCAAATGAAATTCTCGCGAAATTTTACCGTTTCCCGCAGATCATCTTAAACATAAAGACAATAACACATCTAGCAGTCAAATAATCAACTGCAGCTCAGAACAGGTCAATTACAGCAGTGGTAAGCGAAAAAGGGGGCATGTGCCAGTGTTTTACCGGAATACATAGTTTAGAGATAATATCCTAAACAAAAATTCAATTCAGACGTTGCCCCAACAACCCTGTGTTGCCTATGCTGATTTTTGTTGGCACAGCCACAGGGCGGACATAATTCAAATATGGTAAAATTACATGTGGAATCTAAAGGACAACAAAATTTGATGTGAACTTATTCGTAACATACATAAAATCTGTAGGCATATACCTCAGAAACAATGAAAGAGAAAATAAGAAAAAGCTTTTAAAGTACCACAACTATGGTTACACATGTTTTGGAAATAAGCAAAACAGAAAATTGTGTTCCTGCGAGAAGGCGGACCTTCTTTAATTAGATACGATTGCATTTAAATTGGAAAGCAAACTTCACCTGTTTGGTCACAGAAATGAAAACGGAGGAAACAGCACTTATTTTCCGTTGTGGAAAAAAAGAAAATCCTTGTGTTGGTCTGGGTTTCGCAATCACGTTGCATATACAGGATGTTACAAAAAAGGTACGGCCAAACTTTCAGGAAACATTCCTCACACACAAAGAAAGACAATATGTTATGTGGACGTGTGTCCGGAAACGCTTACTTTCCATGTTAGAGCTCATTTTATTACTTCTCTTCACATTAATCATGGAATGGAAACACACAGTAACAGAACGTACCAGCGTGACTTCAAACACTTTGTTACAGGAAATGTTCAAAATGTCCTCCGTTAACGAGGATACATGCATCCACCCTCCGTCGAATGGAATTCCTGATGCGCTGATGCAGCCCTGGAGAATGGCGTACTGTATCACAGCCGTCCACAATACGAGCACGAAGAGTCTCTACATTTGGTACCGGGGTTGCGTAGACAAGAGCTTTCAAATGCCCTCATAAATGAAAGTCAAGAGGGTTGAGATCAGGAGAGCGTGGAGGCTATGGAATTGGTCCGCCTCTACCAATCCATCGGTCAACGAATCTGTTGTTGAGAAGCGTACGAACACTTCGACTGAAATGTGCAGGAGCTCCATCGTGCATGAACCACATGTTGTGTCGTACTTGCAAAGGCACATGTTCTAGCAGCACAGGTAGAGTATCTCGTATGAAATCATGATAACGTGCTCCATTGAGCGTAGGTGGAAGAACATGGGGCCCAATCAAGACATCACCAACAGGCCTGCCCAAACGTTCACAGAAAATTTGTGTTGATGACGTGATTGCACAATTGCGTGCGGATTCTCGTCAGCCCACACATGTTGATTGTGAAAATTTACAATTTGATCACGTTGGAATGAAGCCTCATCCGTAAAGAGAGCATTTGCACTGAAATGAGGATTGACACATTGTTGGATGAACCATTCGCGGAAGTGTACCCGTGGAGGCCAATCAGCTGCTGATAGTGTCTGCACACGCTGTACATGTTACGGAAACAACTGGTTCTCCCGTGGCACTCTCCATACAATGACGTGGTCAACGTTACCTTGTACAGCAGCAACTTCTCTGACGCTGACATTAGGGTTATCGTCAACTGCACGAAGAATTGCCTCGTCCATTGCAGGTGTCCTCGTCGTTCTAGGTCTCCCCCAGTCGCGCGTCATAGGCTGGAATGTTCCGTGCTCCCTAAGACGCCGATCAATTGCTTCGAACGTCTTCCTGTCGGGACACCTTCGTTCTGGAAACCTGTCTCGATACAAACGTACCGCGCCACGGCTATTGCCCCGTGCTAATCCATACATCAAATGGGCATCTGCCAACTCCGCATTTGTAAACATTGCACTGACTGCAAAACCACGTTCGTGATGAACACTAACGTGTTGATGCTACGTACTGATGTGCTTGATGCTAGTACTGTAGAGCAATGAGTCGCACGTCAACACAAGCACCGAAGTCAACATTACCTTCCTTCAATTGGGCCAACTGGCGGTGAATCGAGGAAGAACAGTACATACGGACGAAACTAAAATGAGCTCTAACATGGAAATCAAGCGTTTCCATACACATGTCCACATAACATCTTTTCTTTATTTGTGTGTGAAGAATGTTTCCTGAAAGTCACGTGGCATCATTTTTGTAACACCCTGTAGATCTGCTGCGTATTCGTATTATTTTGAAGTGAATTGGGCGTGGTCTCCCATGCCTTGGCAACAATAGTTACTGCAGTACGTATATCCATTATGGATGAGGAGCTGCAACTGCGATTTAAATTGGCGATTTATTTGGGAATAAAGATGCAACCACCCGCGTTTCTTCGTTTTCGTGATACGATTTATTGTGCCATTAACGTGTTTTCGAGTCACTACAGGCTCATCATCAGATGGATGTGTTACAAAAAGTGGACCAAGTGTAGCTATATGTTGTGGTGATGATGCTAGCGAAAATGACGGAAATTTACTTATCGATAATGAAATTTTGCAACTCTCTGCAAAGATCATAGGGATGCCCTCGGACTCAAAGGCTTAAGCAAGTCTTGTTTTGCGTCACATGCTGCTCATCAATGAACATTCTGGTGGTGATGTCAGTGACAATCTTTCTGTGCTACACGTTGTTGATTTACATTCACAAGCTAAGGTCACCTCAGAAATTCCTAATGAACAGTGCAGAAATTTTTCTTGCAGAATTTCCAAGACACCTGGTACGAAAAAGCAAATAATGATAATAATCAGAAATATATATCCCCCTGCATAAATTATATTCTACTAATCATGTAACAACTATGGCATTCTGCAACTCGTTCAGTCTTCAATTACGTAGCAGATACTTCACTCACTTTTCAACTTTTCTGTAACTTTTAATCCATAGTACGTGTATATTACCAATATAAGAACACTCCTATAGCTACCAAGATTCACTTAAATATATCACCTGTGCTTGTCAGTATTATACTATAACGCACTGCATCTCAAGCCAAGGATCATGTGTGGCAAAGTGTGATATCTATTATGTTCATATTCTTTGTAATAACATCCAGTGTTTACCTTCTGTTGTGTGAGTAACACTCACTCCACAATACTTTCTGCAAACGTGGCATCATTTTGATGCCACACGCAATATCGACAACCGCAGTAATTTCTATCGACAGAGCTACAAGGAAGAATATAAATGTTATTACTCTTCATCTCACTTGCAGCAATTTAAGTTGTCGTCTTAGGTTCCTGGCAAAACACACACTTGCAAATCGCCACACATTAGGAAATAGAGAGCCAAATGAGAATTTTATTGCTGCTCCTTTCAGTCGCAGGAATTTAAGCTGTTCTCTTAGATTCAGGCCTAACCGCACACCGGGAAATCGCCAAATATCTACTTCGTTCTTCGGTATCTAATCACTACAGAAATGTAAATAGCATCGAACTTTGCAGAATATACTTGTATTAGATTCGGAGGCAAGTCCCAGAATGTGTCACCAATGCTAAGATGGGGTAAAAAAGCTGGATGTAACGGGACGCGAACCTTACACTCTTCAACTCCTTAAACCACAACATTATCCATTATGGTAGCACTTCGTCATGTGATAGTAGATTCCTGTCTTGGTTATCATAGTGCCTCCTGAAGGCTTGTATCATTGATGCATCATTAACTGACATTTTACGATAATGGTGACATGTTAATAATTTGCAATTATGCATGAAACACACTTGTATTATAACTTGTAGTATGTCGTTTCAAGTTAACGGCGCACGGAAAATTTATCATTAACTATAAGAACTCAGTTCTGAAAGCATTAACCATCAAAAAATTGGTGTATGACGTCGATTTACGACAGTAATTATAATAGATCGTACCGAGAACGAAGTGTTAAATCTCCGATACGCTGCCATGAGTCTTGTGAGACGCCCGTACCGAACGGTAACGAAAGTCGATAGTAATTTCTGCGGTTGTCGATTTTGCCGTGACGTCAAAATGACGTCACGTTTGCAGGAAATGTAAGTGAGCGTTATTCTGTGCGAGTTAAGTATAAAACCAAGCGCAGCTAAATAATGTGTATATTGAGTGTATTACCTGAAATGTACATTATTGTAACTAATTTACTATGCGCAGCACGACGCAATGTATTGCAATTACCCAAAACATAATAACATTTCCGTTTCGTACACATTTCGTTATTGATAACTACATTTCCGACATCTTCTCTAGCCGCATCACTACAGCGTCAAATACACTTTGTCCACAATATACACTGAAGCGCCAAAGAAACTGGTACAGGCATGCGTATTCAAATACAGAGATACGTAAACAAGCAGAATACGGCGCTGCGGAGGCAACGCCTGTATAAGACAACAAGTGTTTGGCGCAGTTGTTAGATCGGTTACTGCTGCTAGAGTGGCAGGTTATCAAAATTTAACTGAGTTTGAACGTGGTGTTATAGTCGGCGCACGAGCGATGTTTTCCGTACGACCATTTCACGAGTGTACCGTGAATATCAGCAATCCGGTAAAACATCAAGTCTCCGACATCGCTGCTGCCGGAAAAACATCTTGCAAGAACGGGACAAAAGACGACTGAAGAGAATCGTTCAGTGCGAGAGAAGTGCAACCGCAAATTGCTGCAGATTTCAATGCTGGGCCATCAAGAAGTGTCAGCGTGCGAACCATTAAACGAAACATCATCGATATGGGCTTTCGCAGCCTAAGGCCCACTCGTGTTCCCTTGATGACTCCACGACACGAGGTTTTAGACCTCGCCTGGGCCCGTCAACCCTGACATTGGATTGTTGATGACTGGAAACATGTTGGTTGGCCGGACGAGTCTCGTTGCAAATTGTATCGAGCTGATCGACGTATACGGGTAGGGAGACAAACTCTTGAATCCATGCACCTTGCATGTCAGCAGGGAACTTTTGAAGCTGGTGTTGGGTCTGTAATGGTGTGGGGCGTGGGCTGTTGAAATGATACGGGACCCCTGAACGTCTAGATACGAATCTGACAGGTGACACGTACGTAAGCATCCTGTCTGATCACCTACATCGATTCTTGTCCATTGTGCATTCCGACGGACTTGGGCAATTCCACAAAGACAATACGACACCCCACACGTCCAGAATTGCTACAGAGTAGCCGGCCGCTATGGCCGAGCGGTTCTAGGCGCTTCAGTCAGGAACTGTGCTGCTGCTACAGTCTCAGATTCGAATTCTGCCTCGGGCATGGATGTGTGTGATGTCCTTAGGTTAGTTAGGTTTATATAGTTCTAAGTGTAGGGGACTGATGACCTGAAATGTTAAGTCCCATGGTGCTCAGAGCCATTTGAACCATTCTTTTGCTACAGTGTGGCTTCAGGAACACACTTCTGAGTTTAAACACTTCCGCTGGCCCCGAAACTCCCCAGACACGAACATTGTTCAGCATATCTGGGATGCATTGCAACGTGCTGTTCAGAAAAGATCTCCACCTCCTGGAAGTCTTACGGATCTGTGGACAGCCCTGCAGGATTGACGGTGTTAATTCCCTCCAGCACTACTTCAGACATAAGTCGAGTCAATGCCACGTCGTGCTGCCCGCACTTCTGCGTGCTTGAAGGGGCTCTACACGGTATTAGGCAGCTGTACCAGTTTCTTTGTATGTTCCTGTAACACCTGCACTGATGATGAACCTGCAGTGGCTCGAAAACATATTAATGGTACAAGAAGTCGTATGAAAATCCCAAAAACTGGTTGCATATTTATTTCAGAATGAATCGCCAGACGAGAGCGCCAGGACTTCAGCGTGAGAGATTCGGTCAGATTTCCGCCAGCGTCGGCCCTTGTAGCGACTATCGGTACGATCTCGCATTCGCTTGCCTCCGATGCGGAAAGTGTCGCCCAGGCGGCAAAAGACGCGCAGCCGAGGCGGTGGTCGGCGCCCGCGCGATCAATAGCCGAGCTGACGTTGGAGGCGGCTCGGCGTCTTGCGCCGCGGGAACGACTGCCGCCGCTCGCCACTCACCAGCCAGCCCACAGCCGGCATCGACCCGAGACACGCGCCGCCAGACCGCACGGCACCCAAGACGCGCACCGAGGCTGAGCGAGACAGCCTCAACCCTCTAGTGTAGCGACGCGTCCTTAACCCTGTTCCTTTGCTTAAAAAACTACGCCGAAGTGACAATAGAATAGCGATATGCGCATGTACACTACTGGCCATTAAAATTGCTACACCACGAAGATGACGTGGTACAGACGCGAAATTTAACCGACAGGAAGAAGATGCTGTGATATGCAAATGATTAGCTTTTCAGAGCATTCACACAAGGTTGGCGCCGATGGCGACACCTGCCATGTGCTGACATGAGGAAAGTTTCCAACCGATTTCTCATACACAAACAGCAGTTGATCGGCTTTGCCTGGTGAAACGTTGTTATGATGCCTGGTGTAAGGAGGAGAAATGCGTACCATCACGTTTCCGACTTTGATAAAGGTCGGATTGTAGCCTCTCGCGATCGCGGTTTATCGTATCGCGACACTGCTGCTCGCGTTGGTCGAGATCCAATGATTGTTAGCATAATACGGAATCGGTGGGTTCAGGAGGCCAATACGGAACGCCGTGTAGGATCCCGACGGCTTCGTATCACTAGCAGTCGAGATTACTGGCATCTTACCCGCATGGCTGTAACGGATCGTGCAGCCACGTCTCGATCCCTGAGTCAACAGATGGGGACGTTTGCAAGACAACAACCATCTGCACGAACAGTTTGAAGACGTTTGCAACAGCATGGACTATCAGTTCGGAGACCATGGCTGCGGTTACCCTTGACGCTGCGTCAGAGACAGGAGCGCTTGCGATGGTGTACTCAACGACGAACCTGGGTGCATGAATGGCAAAATGTCATTTTTTCGGATGAATTCAGGTTCTGTTTACAGCATCATGATGGTCGCATCCGTGTTTGGTGACATCGCGATGAACGCACATTGAAATTGTGTGTTCGTCATCGCCGTACTGGCGCATCACCTGGCGTGATGCTATGGGGTGCCATTGGATACACGTCTCGGTCACCTCTTGTTCGCACTGACGGCACTTTGAACAGTGGACGTTACATTTCAGATGTGCTACGACCCGAGGCTCTACCCTTCATTCGAGCCCTGCGAAACCCTATATTTCAGCAGGATAATGCAGGACCGCATGTTGCAGGACCCGTACGGGCCTTTGTGGATACAGAAAATGTTCGACTGCTGCCGTGGCCAGCACATTCTCCAGACCTATCACCAATTGAAAACGTCTGGTCAGTGGTGGCCGAGCAACAGGCTCGTCACAATACTCCAGTCACTACTCTTGATGAGGTATGGTATCGTGTTGAAACTGCATGGGCAGCTGTACTGTACACGCCATCCAAGCTCTGTTTGACTCAATGTCCAAGCGTATCAAGCCCGTTATTACGGTCAGAGGTGGTAGTTCTGGGTAATGATTTCTCAGGATCTATGCACCCAAATTGCCTGAAATGTAATCACATGTCAGTTGTGGTATAATATATTTGTCGAATGAATACCCGTTTATCATCTGCATTTCTTCTTGGTGTACCAATTTTAATGGCCAGTAGTGTACAAATAGTGGTTGTATCGCGTAAACAAGGTGTAAAAGGGCAATGCATTGGCGTGCTGTCATTGGTTCTCAGGGTATTCATGTGAAAAGGTTTCCAACCTGATTACGGCCGCACCACGGGAATTAACAGACTTTGAACGCGAATTGGTAGTTACAGCTAGACGCATGGTACATCACATTTCGGAAATCGGTAGGGAATTCAGTATTCTGAGTTCCGCAGTGTCAAGAGTGTGCCGAGAATAACAAATTTCAGACATTCTCTCACCACGGACAACGCAGTGGTGACGGCTTTCATTTAACGACCGAGAGCAGCGGCGTTTGTGTAGAGGTGTCTGTGTTAACAGACAAGCAGTACTGTGTGAAATTACCGCAGAAATCAATGTGGGACGTACGATGGACGTGTCCGTCAGCTCAGTGCTACGAAATTTGGCGTTAATGGGCTATTGCAGAAGATTGCCTTTGCTAAGTGCACGACATCGCCTGCAGTGTCTCTCCTGGGCTCATATCCGTTGGATTCTAGACGACTGGAAAACTGTGTCCTGGTCGGATGGGTTCCAATTCCAGTTGTTAAGAGCTGATAGTAGGGTTCAAGTGTGGCGCATACCCCACGAAGCCATGGACCCAAGTTGCCAACAAAGCACCGTGGAAGCTAGTGGTGGCTAGTAATGTTGCGTGCTGTCTTTACATGGAATGAGCATGAGCTCTGGCCCAACTGAACCGATCATTGACCGGAAATGGTTATGATCGGCTACTTGGAGACCATTTGCAGCCATTAATGGATTACAACGATGGAATTTTTATGGTTGACAATGCGCCGTGTTACCGGGCCACAATTTTACGGGGTTGATTTGAAGAACATTCTGGACAATTCGAGCGAATGATTTGCCACCCAGATCGCCAGCCGTGAGTCCTGTCGAACATTTATGGGACATAATCGTCAGGTCAATTAGTGCACAAAGTCCTGCACCGGCAATAGTTCCGCAATAGTGCACTAGTACAGAGGCAGCATGGCCCAGTAGTTCTGCTGGCGATTTCGGGCGACTTGTCGAGTCGCTGCCTCGTCGAATTGCTACACTGTGCAGGGCAAAAGGATGTCCGACACCACGTCAGGAGGTATCTCATGACTTTTGTCACGTGAGTGTATCGTTTCCTAAACAACTCTTACAGGTGCTAATGTCATTTGCTTTTCGTGCTCTTCGATCAGACTTGGCAGCGAAGCTTAATACAGTGAGATGCAAGTGATCCGTTTCGTTGAGATTATGGAATAAACGGCAGCACTACGTGTTTCTGGATTCCACAGACTTCGTTGATTAACCGTACCATTTAAGCACCCCATCCGATACTAACAAACTAATACTGGCTTCAAGTGTAATTTGTTATCATTCTTTTCAGCTCTCACCATGTGTAGAAAATTAAGGTACAACAAAGTGTAGAAAAACTTTTTTCATTTGAGACTTAAGTTGTTGTTGTTGTTGTGGTCTTCAGTCCTGAGACTGGTTTGATGCAGCTCTCCATGCTACTCTATCCTGTGCAAGCTTTTTCATCTCCTAGTACCTACTGCAACCTACATCCTTCTGAATCTGCTTAGTGTATTCATCTCTTGGTCTCCCTCTACGATTTTTACCCTCCACGCTGCCCTCCAATATTAAATTGGTGATCCCTTGATGCCTCAGAACATGTCCTACCAACCGATTCCTTCTTCTAGTCAAGTTGTGCCACAAACTTCTCTTCTCCCCAATCCTATTCAATACTTCCTCATTAGTTATGTGATCTACCCATCTAATCTTCAGCATTCTTCTGTAGCACCACATTTCGAAAGCTTCTATTCTCTTCTTGTCCAAACTATTTATTGTCCATATTTCACTTCCATACATGGCTACACTCCATACGAATACTTTGAGAAATGACTTCCTGACACTTAAATCAATACTGGATGTTAACAAATTTCTCTTCTTCAGAAACGCTTTCCTTGCCATTGCCAGCCTACATTTTATATCCTCTCTACTTCGACCATCATCAGTTATTTTGCTCCCCAAATAGCAAAACTCCTTTACTACTTTAAGTGGCTCATTTCCTAATCTAATTCCCTCAGCATCACCCGACTTAATTAGACTACATTCCATTATCCTCGTTTTGCTTTTGTTGATGTTCATCTTATATCCTCCTTTCAAGACACTGTCCATTCCATTCAACTGCTCTTCCAAGTACTTTGCTGTCTCTGACAGAATTACAATGTCATCGGCGAACCTCAACGTTTTTATTTCTTCTCCATGAATTTTAATACCTACTCCGAATTTTTCTTTTGTTTCCTTTACTGCTTGCTCAATATACAGATTGAACAACATCGGGGAGAGGCTACAGCCCTGTCTTACTCCCTCCCCAACCACTGCTTCCCTTTCGTGTCCCTCGACTCTTATAACTGCCATCTGGTTTCTGTACAAATTTTAAATAGCCTTTCGCTCCCTGTATTTTAGCCCTGCCACCTTTAGAATTTGAAAGAGAGTATTCCAGTCAGTGGGAAAAACAAAGTCGTTAAATTTCGAGCGCTAGCGTATAAAAATAAAGGATTTATGAAAGATAATGCTTTTTCCGGGTCATATTGACCCAAAGATAACAGCAGATTACGGCTGGTCTTTACGGTTTCACACTATCCCCAAAACTTTATCGAGAAGAAAGGAATATTAGGGTTTAATGTTCCGTCGAAGATACGGTCACTAGAGATGGAGTATAGACTGGAATGGAGGAAGGAACTGAATCGAATTAACTTCAAAGGAAACCATCCCGGCAGTTGCCTTCGGCGGTGTATGTAAACCACACTAAAACCTAAATCTATAAGGTCTCCAACCGCCGTCTGCCGAATGCCTGGTCCAGTGTCTTAGCATACAGCCGCCTCACACAGTAAATTTATTGAGAGATGCGGGGGAGAGTAGCAGGCCATCGAATGGTTTTCTACACAATCAGCATAGAGTTGCTAATAGAGAGAGTCCCAAACCCTCACGTTCAAAATAGTTTCATCAACTCTGCACGCTGTTCTCTCTTGTGGAAGTCTTTACAAACCTGCATAACTACCGGAGTCTGCATACGTTTGAACCCAATCAACACATTCAAGGATTGCTTGCCCTCTACAACGCTTACCTTGTATGTTTCTTACCCAGTTAATTATGCCCTTGCGTCTCAGTGTGTGTCCTATCAAGGGCTTTATATAGGAAATAGAGAAGATCCAGAGAAGAGCAGCGCGTTTTGTTATAGGTTCATTTAGTAAGCGCGACAGCATCACGTTGCAATAGAGTCATTCTGCATCACTTTACGCTCTAACAATGCAAATCCTGCAGCGCACAGTCTGAACATCATTCCTATGAAGTTGGGAACCCATACTGTTACGACGTAAAGCCAAGCGCCGGCGCGGCAGTTGGGAACGAGAAAGAGCAGAGAGGGCATAAGCGCCGCGGCCCAGTTCTACTGGAGTTTCACGAGCAGCGACCTGAACAGAGAAGAGTCAACTGTACGAGGAGCGTTTGAAAAGTCCGCGCAAAAATAAAAAGTACTTCCGTGTTTGGGGATAAATCTTTTTTTTATTTTTCGACATAGTCTCCTTTTAGACTTACACACTTCGTCCAACGCTGTTCTAATTTGTTGATCCCTTCCGAATAATAGGAATTGTCCAAGTCTGCAAAATAGCTATTAGTTGCTGCAATCACCTCCTCGATTGAATAAAATCTTTGTCCCGCCAGCCATTTCTTCAAATTGGGGAACAAATAGTAGTCCGAGGGAGCCAAGTCTAGAGAATAGGGGGGGGGGGGGGGGAGATGTGAAACGAGTTGGAATCCTATTTCCATTAATTTTGCAACCGCAACTGCTGAGGCGTGTGCTGGTGCATTGTCGTGATGGAAAAAAGACTTTTTTTCGATCCAATCGCCGTCGTTTTTCTTGCAGCTCGGTTTTCAAACGGTCCAGTAACGATGAATAATATGCACCTGTAATAGTTTTACCATTTTCCAGATAGTCGATGAGGATTATCCCTTGCGAATCCCAAAAGACAGTCGCCATAACCTTTCTGGCTGAAGGAATGGTCTTCGCCTTTTTTGGTGCAGATTCTTCCCTGGTGACCCATTGTTTAGATTGTTGTTTGACCCATTGTTTAAATTGTTGTTTGACCCATTGTTTAGATTGTTGTTTGACCCATTGTTTAGATTGTTATTTGACCCATTGTTTAGATTGTTGTTTGGTCTCAGAGGTATAGTAATGTATCCGTGTTGCATCCACAGTGACGAAAAGACGCCTAAAGTCCTGCGCATTCTTCCGGAACAGCTGCAAACCATCCTTGCAAAACTTCACACGAATCCGTTTTTGGTCAAGCGTGAGCAATCGCGGAACCCTTTTTGCGGATAGCTTTCTCATGTCCTAATGTTTATGCACAATATTATGTACCCGTTCATTTGAAATGCCACCAGCACTAGCAATCTCAAACACCTTAACTCTTCTGGAGTCGAACATCCACAGGGCGTCCAGAACGTTCAGCATCACTTGTGCCCACATGGCCACTCCGAAATTTTTGAAACCACTTATAAACTGTTCTAATCGAAGGTGCAGAGTCACCGTAATGTTTATCAAGCTTCTCTTTAGTCTCCTGAGGCGTTTTGCCTTTCATAAAGTAATGTTTAATCACCACACGAAATTCTTCTTCGTCCATTTTTTGACAATCACTCGACTTCCTTGATTCACACGAATGCCAAACACAAAGTAATAGACCAATATGGCTGAAACTTGGTGTGCGTTCTTTCCAAAGATGCTACTAACTAAACATGGCCTCGATGCGCACGGACTTTGCATGGACTTTTCAAACGCCCCTCGTATTAGGAATTGTATGTTGCCCTTTGCTTGCGACGCTTGTGTGTTATTGTCAAAGTTAAGTATTGTCACTGTTCATTTCGTAATAATACTCATTAATACGATTTGTTTGAATGTTGTCCAGCGATCCGAGAAGGCAGGCTTCCTAGACCCCACATTTTGACCGTCAAGGCAAGATTCAACACATACGATAAATAGTTTTCCGTCAACATTGGCTCAAGCTTCAAAGTTTAATTATAGCCACCCTGTAATTATTTTCAGTTTGTGGATAAGAACATATGAAACATGGACAGTATAAGTGATACATGTCATTTAAGTACCATCTGAGAAAGAACGGCTGCAGATACTAAAAATACTATATGTGCGTTTTTCTTTCTCCAGCCTGTCTTCTAAGATACGTCGTAGGGTCAGTGTTGCTTCACCTGTGCTACGTTTCTCTGGAACGCTAAATGATCTTTCCCTAATCTGTTTCTATTATTCCTTCTTTCCTTCTATAGATAGTTGCAGGCATGACATATTAAATGGATAATCGGTAACATTCACAGCTGTCAGCTTTCAGATCAGCATTATTGCATTCTTCTTTAAGCTTAAAGCTGTTTGCATACGTCTTTTACCCCGCATAGAGCGGGTTACACACACTAATCATGGTTAGTTGACTCATGGATCTGAACAATTCCGAAGAATTGTCGTCTACTCGAAAGGCCTTGTACACACAGACGCCGGCCAGAGTGGCCGTGCGGTTCTAGGCGCTACAGTCTGGAGCCAAGCGACCGCTACGGTCGCAGTTTCGAGTCCTGCCTCGGGCATGGATGTGTGTGATGCCCTTAGGTTAGTTAGGTTTAATTAGTTCTAAGTTCTAGGCGACAGATGACCTCAGAAGTTAAGTCGCATAGTGCTCAGAGCCATTTGAACCATATACAGACGGTAAAAAAAAACTCTCTCCACAACCCTGGTGGCCCATCTGTACCGACCGACCGCCGTGTCATCCTCCGCCAGTAACGTCATTGGATGCAGTATGAAGGGGCGTGTACTCAGCACATCGCTCTCCCTGCCGTTGTCGTTTTTCGTGACCTGGAGCCTCAATTGACCTCACAAGGGCTGAGTGCACCCCGTTCACAGTACTTCCACCAAGGAAATTTCCCTTCAGTACCAGGAATCGAACCCACGTCCTCCGCACGGCAGTCAACAACGTTTGTGTACAAACTAACCTCTCGATTACGTCCCATAAATGTTCGATGAGATTCATTTTGGGTGATCTAGGTGGCCAAACCATTGGCTCGAATTATGCAGGATGTTCTTCAGACCAATCGCGAACCATTGTTCCCCGGCGACATGGCGCGTTGTCATCCATAAAATTGTCGCGTTCCAGCACAGCCTCACTGTACCAGAATGAAGTAAGTGCGAACTGCGTAGCGCAATCGGGACGTTGACGACAATGGGTTAGTTATAAATTGCTGTCAACCTTTATATCGGAGATGAGAGGGAGAGAATTTCCTTGGTTTGAAGCAAATAAGTTTCCTGAAAATAGATTACAGAATTGCAATAGGCAGAAAAGATCGGTTAGTTTCTATCAAGTTTATTCTCACGTATACTTATGTGAAGTGTTGGACCAGAAACGCCTTAGTAAGATTCAGTTTATTTATTCGGACTTGCTTCTTCAAAGCTAATTGCCGGTACATATAAGAAACAAGTACAAAGCAATCACTTGTTCTTGGTTAGCACTGAAATCTCTCTAAGTAATTGAGACAAATACTGACAGCCTCTGTTCAACACTATTCCAATGAAACTATAAAAATCCTACTTGACCTGCAGTTCCTGAGTGTCTGCCAGAGTCTATCACCGTCTTCTCGTAGTTGAAGTCTTTATCAGCTGTATCAGCTGCTATGGGGCTACTCGGCCCCGCTGGCGTCTCACTGCAGAATCTCCAAACGGCCGGCACTGGCTCTGAATCTGCATCTGAATCTCTGCTCTAGCCATTCCGCTGCCTGGCCTTTATTTCGTTTCTCATGTACTTGGTTGCACACGACCCTTTCATTTCTAAGTGATCGGATTGCACAAGAATGCCTATGGCTCCACACGACACCCTCGTTTCTAATTGATCGGCTTGCGCAAGAATGCCTTCGGTTCCACACGACACTTTCGTTTCTAGCTGCAGACAACTGAATTTGGTTCCACAAGAGTCTTTTCCGCACGTGACTGACACTCTCTCTTGCTGTATTATCGCCCTGGTGTTTGCGT
Source organism: Schistocerca serialis cubense (assembly GCF_023864345.2). NCBI lineage: Eukaryota > Metazoa > Arthropoda > Insecta > Orthoptera > Acrididae > Schistocerca > Schistocerca serialis. Next base: position 409,602,678 of record NC_064644.1, on the reverse strand, counting down.
CTTCCATTGCGCTAGTTTTATTCATGCTGCTTCCTCTGGCAGGAAGTCAAATACTAAGTTATTTGATCAACAAGCCATACTTGGCAGCCTCCGCCGCTTATCTTGTCCCTACGTCATGGTGGACTATTTCTTAATGTCGGCTGACTGTTTGCCTATGGAGTTTGGACTCTTATTATGGTCACAAAAGCAAGAATAAAAATTAAAATTTTCTACGGTCACAACAAAATTTCCATTGTTGTTTGGGAACATGAAGTCTATGAATGTGTGCAATAGAGTCCTGCATGACCGAGTAAGCGAGCACAAAATACGAGGTGGGGCGAGCACACCCTAACTGGATAGGCTGCCCGCACTAGTCCTAGTGACCGAGCATAGAAGCCGTGACCGAATACGTAGCACGTAACTTCAAACACATTACACGTGTCATTATCCGTGGAGACTGCAGCCAGTACGGGCTTGTTATTTGTGGTGTGTCTCTCTCTCTGTAATCATGCAGCGCGAGGAAGTCAGTGTAGTAAGACGTAAAATTGAAACCAATGTTTACGCATTAAAGAAACGGGAAGGTCTAAAAAGCCAAGTATGGAGTACATTTCTGTTGGTTGTAGATGAAAACATTGCGTCTACTGGGTACGTATGGTGCATAAACTGCTCCACTTTATTGTTTTTCCAGTCGGGAACCACTCATTTAAAGAAACACAGTTGCAAGAAACCTCACAAAGATCGTTTCTTTGGCCGTCCTTCCGTTATCTTAATATGCTTGAAATAAGTGAAAAGCAGGAAATTCTTAACAATGTGCGACAAATGTGTGCTACGTACGCAGGTACAACATTCAATCATTAACATAATCGTTTTTGCATAGTTAGTGGAAAGTGTATTATAGAGAAACGGGAATGTTGTGACTCGTATAATATTTAATTAACGTAAAACATCTCGTTTTTATGGGAACGGGGGTCGGGTTGTTTGGGGGAGAGACCAAACAGCGAGGTCATCGGTCTCTTACGGGAATGTTTCGATGATTTCCATATCAGTTCTGTATTACTTGTCTCTTTTGTTTATTATGATAGATCCTTCAAGTACTGTGTCATCACCACCCAGAAAGAGAGCTCGTTTCAAGGAATGGAGGAACAACAGATCATCCGCAGAAGATGAAGTAGATCTGTACATTTTAATGCACCCCGGAGATGATGATGACATCTTAAAGTGGTGGAGCAGACATGAAACAGATCTGCCAGGTTTGGCTGCAGTTGCAAGACGTATTTTATGTATCCCAGCAACAAGCGCACCTAATGAGAGGTGCTTTAGTAAAGCCGGCATGTTACTAACAAATTGCCGCAGCCAATTAAATCCGGAACGCGTTAGTGATTTCCTGCTGATCAACAATAACTGTAATTTTGTTTATGTTGCAAACAATTGAAACGTATGACAAGTTACGTCTGTAAATGTTTAATGTTCTTTGTATGCTTTCTTTATGAAGATGGTTGTCTTCTAGATTACAGGGAAAGCACTTATTTAATGTTTCCTGTAAATGAAAGGAAAAATATCTCTTTTGTTTGGAAATGAGACTCGTTCTTCTATCCGCGATTGTATTGAAATATCATTTTACTTTCCAGGTGCTTTATGAATTTAGCTATGTCACGTACCCGTTGTTGGAAAAGTTACTTTCGTATTAAGAGAGAAAGAGAGAGAGAGAGAGAGAGATAGAGAGAGAGAGAGAGAGAGAAGCGTTGGATTTGTACAGTAGAGTGCAGCGAGCCGGGGCGAGGCGAGGTGAGACGTCAGCGGTGACCGGTCACGCTCGGTTATTCGCGTGTCCGGAATCCAGACAACAGACATCGCTCAAGTACGTGACCGAGCCGAGTCGTATGGGACCGGACACGAGCGGTTCGGTCCCGCCGTCAACAGGCGAGCCGTGACCGGTCAAACACTGAGCGTTGCAGCACTCTAGTGTGCAAATTGTCTCCAAGTAGCCAAACATAACCATCTCCAGTCAGTGGTCGGTTCAGTTGGACCAGAGGACTCAGTCCAAGCCTTGTAAACAGAGCCCACATCATTAAGGAGCAACCACCAGCTTGCACAGTGCGTTGTTGACAACTCGGGTCCGTGGCTGTGTGGGGTCTGCGTCACACTCGAACCCTACCATCAGCTCTTACCAACTGAAATCGGAACTCATATGGCCAGACCATGGTTTTCCACTCGTCTGGGATCCAACCGATCTCAGGAGAGACGCTGCAGGCGATGTTGCGCTGTTAGTAAATGCACTCGCATGGGTCGCCTTTTGCCACAGCCCATTAACGCTAAATTTCACCGCATGGTCCTGAAGGACACGTTCGTTTGTCCCACATTGATATCTGCTCTTATTTGACTCAGTGTTTCCTTTCTGTTAGTACTGACAACTCTACGCAAACGGCGCTGCTCTCGATCGTTAAATGAAGGCCGTCGGCCACTGCTTTGTCAGTGGTGAGATGTAACGCCTGAAATGTATTATTCTCTGCACACTCTTGACACTGTGGCGCTTGAAATATTGAATTCCCTATCGATTTCCGAAATGGAATGCCCCTTGCGTCTGGCTCCAATTACCACCCCGCGTTCAGTCTGTTAATTTCCGTGGTGCGGCTATAACAGAGTCGGAAACATTTTCACATGGATCACCTGTGTACAAGCGACAGCTCCTCCAGTTTACTGCCCTTTTATACATTGTGTACTCAATACTAGCGCCATATGTATATGTACCTATCGCTATCCCATGACTTTCGTCACTTCAGCGTATCTTATGTTACTGTACTTATCTCTTACTGATTGGCGACTCCATGGCTTGTTGTGTGCACCACGACCAAATAGTGGATGGAATTGGAAGCAAAATCAGCATTGTCCGTATTTTGTTGTTTTATTGTCAGCAAAATCGATTTTCGGTCACTTAGTGACCATCCTCAGTGTTAGAAGTTAAAAATTTTCACACAACGATAAGAGAGTATAAAACCAAAAATCACAACTACATCTGCGTATAATCATAACAGTTGGTAGGAACATATCTATGGACAAGCTAACATTATTATAACAATGGTTATAGGCTTCCAGTGCTCATGCGGAAGCGTATAACCATTGTTATAATAATGTTAGCTTGTCCAAAGGGACAAACGAGATGTACATCATCATCATCATGTCGGTTAAATATGATAACAAAATTGTTTGTCTACACCTTCAAAACTTTTTTATAATGAATATTGTGTTTCACGGCATTTTAATTATTACGTAACGGCATTTTCGTACTATTACTATTTTTATATTTGACTTTTTAGTCTTAACGTAACAGTTTACGTAAATCACGAACGTTGTACTTCTAACTTCCCACGCCAGATGGTGGGTACTATGTCTTTTTTTTAAAAAAAACTGTGTTATACCTCATTTCATGTTATTCATATATTATTCTTTTTTCCTTTTCTTTTTCTCTTTTAGTTGTCCTGCACTCTGACAACTTATTATCGATCTGTCTTACGTTTTGTAAGTTGATTAAAAACAAAAAAAAAAAAACAATACGCCAGTGTATTTTAGATGTTCCTTCCCCCTTCGTCTGCTATGTTTTTTTACGTATATTTTAAATTTGAATTACAAATGCAGAAGACGTATTTTGTGTTAATATCTTGCAAAACCAATAATATTAAGTCTTCACGTGCCACATGTCACACAGAGGGCGTTCCAAGCCCTGTCACACCGAGGTCTGCTGAACAGGTGCATGTAGACAGCGGCCTCAGTTTATGTGATCGCTCTAAGCTTGTGGTTATAGCTTGATACCAGTGCCTAGCAATTTTAATTGTATATTACAAGTATGTTCCTACCAACTGTTATGTTCATACGCAGATTTTTGGTTTTATACTCTCTAATCGTTATGTGAAAATTTTTAACTTCTAGCACTGAGAATGGTCACTAAGTGACCGAAAATCGATTTTGCTGACAATAAAACAACAAAATACGGCCAATGCTGATTTTGCTTGCAATTTACGTATCTCGTTAAATTTTGTATAGCGCTGTGCTTCCTCAGTAGTGCTAGAAGTCTGGTATGTATGACGTTGTTAGGTTAGCTGTATGTGGATGGGTGAGTGAAGTGTGTGACAGGGTGGTGTGTTGCAGCGGGCCTGCCGTACAAGGTGTACCCGGGCCACGAGGGCGTGCTGACGGAGAAGCGCAAGCAGCGCCGCATCCGCACCACCTTCACGTCGGCCCAGCTGAAGGAGCTGGAGCGCGCCTTCCAGGAGACGCACTACCCCGACATCTACACGCGGGAGGAGATCGCCATGAAGATCGACCTCACAGAGGCCAGGGTACAGGTAGGCACGGATCACCGTTCTCACTTTTTGCCAACAGCGTCTCCAACCTCACGACTGTTCCAATATGAGACTCGATACACTACAATTGCTTGCATCATTTGTGGTAGAATGGAGAAATTTTTGTACCTTTTATCTATTATTGTATTGTATGTTAACCGGGGACCTAGTAACGACGCAGAGGCTCCGTTCCCGCCGCAGCCGCAGTGGTCCACAACCCCACGACGACTACCGCAGTCCACTTCACCCCTCCGCCGCCCCACACCGAACCCAGAGTTACTGTGCGGTTCGGCCCCCGGTGGACCCCCCAGGGAACGTCTCACACGATACGAGTGTAACCCCTATGTTTGCGTGGTAGAGTAATGGTGGTGTACGCGTACGTGGAGAACTTTAATGAAATTTACACTCTGCAGCGGAGTGTGCGCTGATACGAAATTTCCTGGCAGATTAAAACTGTGTGCCGGACCGAGACTCAAACTCGGGACCTTTGCCTTTCGCGGGCAAGCGCTCTCCCGACAGCTACCCAAGCACGACTCACGCTCCGTCCTCACAGCTTTAATTCCGCCAGTACCTCGACTCCTACCTTCCAAACTTCACAGAAGCTCTCCTGCGAACCTTGCAGAACTAGCACTCCTGGAAGAAAGGAAAGGTCCCGAGTTCGAGTCTCAGACCGGCACACAGTTTTAATCTGCCAGGAAGTTTCACGTGGAGAACTTGCTTGCGCAGCAATCGCCGACATAGTGTAACCGAGGCAGAATAAGGGGAACCAGCCCGCATTCGCCGAGGCTGATGGAAAACCGCCTAAAAACCATCCACAGACTGGCCGGGCGGATTCGTGCCGGGGACCAGGCGCTCCTTCCCGCCCGGAAAGCATTGCGTTAGACCGCACGGCCAACCGGGCGGGCTTTTATCTATTAAGTGTTCCTTTCACACTATTTGTTCCTTCGGCTGATACACATGTAAAGCACATGTTAATGAGTTATCTACCAATTTAATTACCACAAATTTATTTACATACATTCCATTCATTCTGAAGTGTTCACGATATCTGAGTGTGTAAATCTGTATATCCGAACTAAACTGCACCAATGCAAAAAGTTTTTCGATGGTGCAGAGCTGCAGTCATGCATTATTTTTTGAAAGAACAAACCGTCATTTAACTGTATATTACTGTTAATTTTAATAATCAACAGCCTCAGCTGGCACCGTTTACCTAGAATTTACCTAGGTTTCATTCGGGATAACCCAACCTTCTTCAGAATAATAGTAACTACCGTTTGTCCATAGTGGACATCGGCCAGCTAAAACTACAAATCCATAAATTATCGTCAGACTGTCAGTTCCAGTACAGCACTCGTGGCTGCCGCATCTCGGTCGCGAAGTGGGGCCGAGGCAGTTCCAGGTAAGTTTTATAGTCTGAAGATAATTTATGGATTTGTGGTTTTAGCTTGACGATGTCCACTATGGACAAACGGTAGTTACTGTTATTCTGAAGAAGGTTGGGTTATCGCGACTGAAACCTAAGTAAATTCTAGGTAAACGGTGCAACTGAGGTTGTTGATAATTAAAATTTATACAGTTGCTGACAGAGCCGCGAATGTTGAGGATATTTAAGTATATTACTGTCACTCTTTCTAGCATCCTCTTTATGATCACAAATATTCTCAAGCAAGTTATCGATGCTAAAAGTCAAGGAAATGAGCTATCGTATACTCCAGGAAACAAAAGTAATTCGTGAACATGCGAGTCTGAATAAGCATATTCCAGCTGCCACAAAGTTAATTAGCTTAAAAAGCGCTTATAAAAAGGAAACCGTTAACATGTAGTAAGAGGAATGGTGCCTATCAGTCACTGTGGCTAGGAGCAACCAGGCCCACAGTTTCAGTTCGTGCGTGGTAGTACTTTTATTAGATGTTAATCTTTTAGATCAGTTTGTACCTCTTAATGAGTAGATTATGACAGCACTTTAAATTTTTCGATGCAGTCACAGAGCATGTTGTTCTCAATGGAGAGACGTCTACAGACTTTAAAGTAACCTCTGGCGTGCCACAGGGGAGTGTTATGGGACCATTGCTTTTCACAATATATATAAATGACCTAGTGGATAGTGTCGGAAGTTCCATGCGGCTTTTCGTGGATGATGCTGTAGTATACAGAGAAGTTGCGGCATTAGAAAATTGCAGCGAAATGCAGGAAGATCTGCAGCGGATAGGCACTTGGTGCAGGGAGTGGCAACTGACCCTTAACATAGACAAATGTAATGTATTGCGAATACATAGGAAGAAGGATCCTTTATTGTATGATTATATGATAGCGGGACAAACACTGGTAGCAGTTACTTCTGTAAAATATCTGGGAGTATGCGTGCGGAACGATTTGAAGTGGAATGATCATATAAAATTAATTGGTGGTAAGGCGGGTACCAGGTTGAGATTCATTGGGAGAGCCCTTAGAAAATGTAGTCCATCAACAAAGGAGGTGGCTTACAAAACACTCGTTCGACCTATACTTGAGTATTGCTCATCAGTGTGGGATCCGTACCAGATCGGATTGACGGAGGAGATGGAGAAGATCCAAAGAAGAGCGGCGCGTTTCGTCACAGGGTTATTTGGTAAGCGTGATAGCGTTACGGAGATGTTTAGCAAACTCAAGTGGCAGACTCTGCAAGAAAGGCGCTCTGCATCGCGGTGTAGCTTGCTGTCCAGGTTTCGAGAGGGTGCGTCTCTGGATGAGGTATCGAATATATAGTATAAATGTAGATGTAGAATTACTCGAAGAACTGAAATTAAATTTTCGATGTCCCTTGAAGTTGTTAGACACGCAACTTTGATCAAGTAGTATCGGGATCCGAAATAGCGGTATTGTACAGGTTGTCTCTCCTAAGAGTCATTAGGCTCATTTTCTCTTGTGTTTCGGCACATATTTGCAGTTTCGTTTTTGAATTGTAAAGGTGCAGTGAGCCCAAACGAATATTGCTCAACAAGTCTGTCATGCGACGCCCAATGTCGGCGAATAGCGTCAGTTTGGGACATTACAAACAAAACGATTTTTAAAGCGCAATTGTACTTTCCCAGTCGATAGAGCGGTCCCAGGTTCGTCTAGTGAGACGTTTGTTTTATCGATATGAATTAACAGGGACAGTAAAACTCGAAAGGATAAGCAGTACTCCACCAGCGATAGCACTGCCCTGGTCCGCGGTGACTGCTAGCATCAAGAATGCAGCGCTGCTGGATAACTGTTTATTCTTCGTGTTTACTGCACGTGTTGATACATATTGATCAAACAAATATCGGCTAGACTAATTTGTCAACGCGCTGTCGAATGGACACGTAAAATTACGACACAAAGTCATTTTCTTTGTAATAGAAAACAAACTGACACTTTCTGTTTCCACTACGCGTCGCTTGAAGGACGTGACTAGAAGTAATTGTTTGCGCTGACTCCAGCTACACAATGCGAAAACGAAATTGTCGTCAGGTGCATCATCCCTGATGTCCTCCTTTGACTGCAAGGGCCCGCTTAGGAGAGACACCCGGCAGAAGGGCCAGTCAAACGAAAACAATGCGGATTGTGTTGGTTAGATAGGAACAGCGCGAGACTCACCGCTGTGCCATTTGACTCTCACACGTGCTCGATGTGAGGTCAGCGAGTTGTGTGCGCGTCTGACTTCACTATGGAGGACGGCAAATAGAATCCGCGAGGTGTAGCGCTGTTTATGACCGCGGAAAGAGTGTCATGAATTCAAATTCTTATCCAAATGTCTGCTGTTCATGGCGAACACAGTATGTTTGTGTGGAATAAATCCTTTCTAGAAGGTCTGTTGTCATTGAAATACAGCAGTCGGCAAGGACAGCCTTATCGTGTCATTACACCTTCAGTCACTGCTGTGGTGATGCTGCCGTCAGAAATGATCGACAGCAGATGGTGAAGACGCTCGGCTCATGTGGGACACCAGTCACTGTACCGCTCACGCCATCGTGACAGAGCATCTTTAGTTCCAGAAAATATGTATGCAGTGAGCTGACGAAGAAGCAGAAGTTGAACGGAACGGCGCACTGTGGCGTCTAGAATAGCATCACTACGAAGAATATCGTTTATAGTCCTCTATTGTCGCCGTAGATGACCATGGTGTCACCATTTTGAGCTGTAGCGTCGGAACCAACAATGAAAGCACATGGATTCGCCCCCCTCCCAGCCCCACCCCGCCGAAAAAATCCAAAGCCGTCACCGCAGCTCAGCCAAAGTCATGCTGATCTCTTTCTTTGACTGCATGGGACAGCTATTCATTGACTTCCCATTGCGTGGGCACAGTGATAATCGTGGGGGTTATGGATAGGTGCTGTATGGGAAATGCCGAGCACTGACTAAACTGAAGCCTACGCTCACTTTTTTTTTTGTAAATATTAAGTGGATCCCCTCCACGCCCACACTAGCATGGTGAGCATTAGAAAAAATCTATTGTCACCTCTGCTTTGGTTAGTATCTAGAAAGAATTCCGCTGAAAATGTTGCAAAAGGAGCGACTTACTTTTGCCTGGTTTTTTAACCTTTTGTAACTTTCAGAGAAGCGTCAAACGTGGTTAATTTTGAGTGAAATCTAAAAGTCTCTTTTTGTCATGTTAAAATTTGCACAGCAGAGATTACACAGTGTAACGTCACTAACATGCTATGCAGATGCAACTGCAAAGGAAATCTGAAGCATTGATCTATTGATTTTATTAAGTCGATATCTGAGGAAAATTAAGGTCAATACCTCATGAAAAAACACATCCTTGGTACAAGAATAAACATGTAATATCTTCACTTATGCTGTTTCAAAAACCCATTTTCGTTTCACCAGCCATCGGTGGCCCCTAAAAATTACATTGTTTCATCGAAAGTGTCTGTAGTTAGTGGAATAACATGGTAGATAACGAAGTTCTGCATAATAACCATACTGCAAGATATTCTCCTCTTTATGTGCTATTATTTGGCGATATCTCATTACGATATCTCAAATCGCCTATGAAATATGAGGAACGCTTGGATGTATCAGTCTGGCTTTATCACTGGAGCTGAGCGATCGCAGCCGAGTGTGCTACGTCACATCAATTTTTCTCAACGTTGTCCGCCAGCTTAGCTGGGTGGTAACGTGCGTACCTCCCTTGCAGCGGGCCCGGGTTCGATTCCCGGCCGGGTTGGACGTTTTTTCCCCACTCGTGGACTCCGTGTTGTGTTGTCCTCATCTCCATTTCATCCTCATCACCGGTGCGCAAGTCGCCCAATGTGGGGTCGACTGAAATAAGACTTGCACTTGGCGGCCCAACTTCCCCGAATAGGGGCCTCCCGGTCAACGTTGCCATACGCTCATTTCCATTTCTCAATGTTGGTGACAGACAGAGTCCTCCACTCAAGTCTGAAGAAAACTTCAGTGTGTCAGCTAAATTTTGTACACAGCCACATGTTACGTAATATGCATCAAATACAAAATCATAGCGACCCCAATTTTTCATTGAAAACTTCTTCGAATTTCGCGCAGTGTCTTACTTGCATGTAAATATCACTATAACTATGAACATTAACGAAATGATGGGCAAACACTGTCGGCCTCCCCTCCTGAACAAACGAATGAACTCTCCCAAACCAGCATTTTACATTTGCAGTGACTTTTCTCGCATTTAAGCTATGATCTTGGAACATTAATCGCTTCCATACTCTTCCTAGAAAGGTATATTCCTGAAATTTTAATACTGTACGTTGATTATTCCTTGGTGGTGCGATGTTTTTTCCGTCAGTGTATTTTAGGAGCGAATGAATAAAAGTATATTACTGCGCCGTCACATCGTCGTAAGCATAAATGATCATTTCTGGAATCGTTTGGTTTAATTTAACCTCTTCCCATTGTATCATGGAATCATTCACTGCCGGCCGCGGTGGCCGTGCGGTTCTGGCGCTGCAGTCCGGAACCGCGAGGCTGCTACGGTCGCAGGTTCGAATCCTGCCTCGGGCATGGGTGTGTGTGATGTCCTTAGGTTAGTTAGGTTTAAGTAGTTCTAAGTTCTAGGGGACTTATGACCTAAGATGTTGAGTCCCATAGTGCTCAGAGCCATTTGAAGCATTTGAACCAATCATTCATTCTCCTTTTACCTTTAAAAAAATTTGCGCTGAAACTAATTATGTTTCGTCTATGAATGAACAGAAAATTATGCAGTGCAGCTGCTATTCTGGAAGGATAACTACGGAAGTACAACTTCTGATCCGGAAAAAAACAATTGCGTAGCGTCCGACTCAAGACTCTTGTTCTGGCAGAAGCAGCTCCGTTGCATTCCTAGACGAGAACAGAGTCCTCGGGGGCTGGCCGACCCCGTGATGAAGCGCTGTGGCTAGCCCACTAATCACGGCGCACATTACATACCACATTTTTCCCGGCCGGGGAAAAAAGAAGTCCGGCGAGTCGGCGCCATAAAACACGGCGCGCTGGCAAATCTGCGGCCACGCAGGTACCCCGCTGCGGCCACCGCCCACCCACACACCGGCGGCGGCTGCACTCTGCTAATCCAATAACGTCGGCGCGCGCCATAGCCGCCGGCACATTTTTCTGCCGCGCGCGAATCACTGTAATTATTGTACTCTGTTGTACATCATGCGTCGCCCTGCAGTCCGAAAGCTGCTGTAATATATACCAATATGACAATGCAATTGTCGCCTTTCCGCACGGAAGCGAAGCAGTGGCGCGCCGCCGAAAACTATTCTGTGTTGCAGTTACGAAAACGTGAGCAGAACGCTCCTGACAGAAGTTGCACACTGCATATTCTGGTCCAGGCAGGTGTTACACGAGTCATTTGAATCCAGTGTTCGCAGGCGGCTGCACCTCGCAGTACCACCTGTTATTCGATCGATCCTTACATTATTTTGTCGCAGACAAAGGATATACCTAAGCTCTAACCGCTAAAAACAACAATACAAGTTTTTCAAATACGAAAATGTATTTGTTTTGCCACCCATCTTAGTCATTTCTCTGTTTTTTTTAATTATTATTTTTTTTATTTACACGTCAAGTTCCCTAGGATCAAATTGAGGAGCAAATCACCAAGGTCATGGAACGTGTCGTACATGAAATTACAACACAAAAGTAATAACAGATAAAAACAAGTGTTCATTAACCCCGAAAAATGTCAGTCCATAAGTTTAAGTAAACGCTATCAGCAATACAATATGAATCAGCTTAATTTTTCAGCCGGCCTGAGTGGCCGAGCGGTTCTAGGCGCTACAGTGTGGAACCGCGCGACCGCCACGGTCGCAGGTTCGAATCCTGCCTCGGGCATGGCTGTGTGTGATGTCCTTAGGTTAGGTAGGTTTAAGTAGTTCTAAGTTCTAGGTGACTGATGACCACAGCAGTTAAGTCCCATAGTGCTCAGAGCCATTTGAACCAAGCCATTAATTTTTCAAGGAACTCCTCGAGAGAATAGGAGGAGTGACCCATGAGGAAACTCTTCAGTTTCGATTTGAAAGCGCGTGGAGTACTGCTAAGATTTTTGAATTCGAGTGGCAGCTTATTGAAAATGGATGCAGCAGTATACTGCACACCTTTTTGCACTAGTGTTAAGGAAGTCCAATCCAAATGCAGGTTTGATTTCTGCCGAGTATTAACCGAGTGAAAGCGGCTTATTCTTGGGAATAGACTAATATTGGTAACAAGAAACGACAATAAGGAATATACATATTGAGAGGCCAATGTCAAAATACCCAGACTCCTGAAGAGAGGTCGACAAGAGGTTCGTGAACTCACACCACTTATTGCCCGAACCGCCGTTTCTGTGCCAAAAATATCCTTGTAGAATGGGAAGAGTTACCCCAAAATATAATACCATATGACATAAGCGAATGAAAATAAGCAAAGTAGACTAATTTTCGTGTCGAAGTATCACTAACTTCTGATACCGTTCGAATAGTGAAAATGGCAGTATTAAGTCTTTGAACAAGATCCTGAACGTGGGCTTTCCACGACAGCTTACTAACTATCTAAACACCTAGAAATTTGAACTGTTCAATTTCACTAATTATATGCCCGTTCTGTGAAATTAAAACGTCAGGTTTTGTTGAATTGTGTGTTAGAAACTGTAAGAACTGAGTCTTACTGTGATTTAACGTTAGTTTATTTTCTACGAGCCCCGAACTGCAGTTCTGTGCTATCGGTATTTTAAAACTGTTGTTGCGGTCTTCAGACTGAAGACTTATTTGATGCAGCTCTCCATGCTACTCAATCCTGTATAAGGCTCTTCATCTCCGAATAACTACTGCAACCTCTATACTTCTGAATCTGCTTACTGTATTCATCTCTTGGTCTCCCTCTACGATTTTTACCTTCCACACTTCCCTGCAACGCTAAATTTGTGATCCCTTGATTTCTCAGAAAGTGTCCAATCGACCCATCCCATCTTTTACTAAAGTTGTGCCACAAATTTCTTATCTCTCCTATTCTATCAGTAACTCTTCATTACTTACGACATCTAACCACCTAACCTTCAGCATCTTTCTGTAGCACCACATTTCGAAAGCTTCTATTCTTTTGCCGTCTAAACTGTTTACCATCCAGGCGAATAGTTTCAGAAGAGACTTTCTAACATCTATTTTGGATTATGCTAATACATTTCGCGTCTCCCGGAACGCTTTTATTGCCATTGCCTTCCTCTCCACTCCGGCCGTTATAAGTTATTCTACTGCCAAAAATATCAACATTTATCTCCTATTTTCGGAGTCTCGTTTCCATGTCTAATTCCCTCAGCTCCACCTGAGTCAATTCGACTACGATCCATTATCCTTGTTTTGCTTTTATTGATATTTAAGCTTATATCCTCGTTTCAAGACACTGTTCATACCGTTCGACTGCACTTCCAAGTCCTTTGCTGTCCCTGACAGAATCGCAATGTTATCGGCAAACGTTAGAGTTTTTATTTCTTCTCCCAGAGCTCCAATTCCTATTCCAACCTTTTCATTGGTTTCTTTTATTGCTTGCTCAATGTACAGACTGAATAACATCGGAGAATGGCTACAAACTTCTCCAATTCCCTTCTCAACCACTGCTTCCCTTTCATGCCCCTCGACTCTTTATAACTATCGTGTGGTTTCTGTACAAATTGTAAATAGAGTTTTTTTCCCTTCATTTACCCCTGCTACTTTCAGTACTTAAAAGAGAGTACTCCATTATTTTAAGAATACACAAGCAAACTACTGTCTAACGGGCAGTTATGCCTAACACAATCACAAAAAACACAAATCGGGTATCTCTAGGCAAAAGCCAAAATTTTCCTTGAAGCAATAAACACTGATTTGCCAAAACAATATGACTACCTCGTTAATAGCGAGTTGGTCCTCCTCTGGAGCCCAATACTGTACAGCATGGCATACATTCGACAAGTCGTTTGTAGGTTACCGGAGGTATGCGACATCAGAAGTCTACGCTCTAGTCACGCAGTTCTCGTAAATTATGAGTTGGTGTTAGTGGGTGCGTAGCAGGCGTCCGATAGCGACTCGTTGAGTCTGGTTCATGTAAGGCGAATTTGATGGCCAAAAAATCGACGATAGTTCACTATCGTGCTCGTGAAACAAGTGTCACGCCACTCTGGCCTTGTGACACGGACATTTATCCTGTTGGAAGACGCCATCGCTGTCGGGGAAGGCATCAGGTATGAAGGGATGCAAGCGATTCGCATCCTAAAGTAGTCCACAGCTGCAATGATGTCTTCCATTGATTCGAGCAGACATTCGCTGGTATGGTGACCATCAGCCAGGTGTAACAAGAAACATGATTCATCCGACCAGGCGACCCGTTGTCATTCAATATACTGTCCGATCTCCGTGACCCCGCGCCCAGTGCAGTCGTAACTGGTACTCAATTAATCAAACTGGCAGTCACAGTCGCATTATTTATTTTGTCGCCAACCGTTTCAACCCACGATGGGGTCATCTTCAGGGCAATTTACACTGTAAAGTTGTAATATTAGTAAGTAATCATGTACGTAATCTACAAGCAATTAGTAAAAGTTACATAAATAAATGGATTTTTATACCCATTTGGTCGTTCGCTGGAGTCTTCACCCTGCCTGTGCACGGTTGGTAACTATGCATGGTTGGTTCTCTGCATGAGCTTAAATAACGGTCAACAACACGTGGGCAGACGGGAACGCCCTCACGGTGACCAACGGTAGTTATATGCTTAAGCAAGAAATCGTAACTTTTAAAGTTTGTTCCAGTTGTAATATGGTTATGGTACGCCGTTACCATAACAACGTACGCCACGCAAAGATGGTATTACAGCAGACGACTTATACGAAGCGGCTACCATGACGACAGCGTCCCAACCACACAGGCTAGAGGGCGCTTGATATACACTCCTGGAAATGGAAAAAAGAACACATTGACACCGGTGTGTCAGACCCACCATACTTGCTCCGGACACTGCGAGAGGGCTGTACAACCAATGATCACACGCACGGCACAGCGGACACACCAGGAACCGCGGTGTTGGCCGTCGAATGGCGCTAGCTGCGCAGCATTTGTGCACCGCCGCCGTCAGTGTCAGCCAGTTTGCCGTGGCATACGGAGCTCCATCGCAGTCTTTAACACTGGTAGCATGCCGCGACAGCGTGGACGTGAACCGTATGTGCAGTTGACGGACTTTGAGCGAGGGCGTATAGTGGGCATGCGGGAGGCCGGGTGGACGTACCGCCGAATTGCTCAACACGTGGGGCCTGAGGTCTCCACAGTACATCGATGTTGTCGCCAGTGGTCGGCGGAAGGTGCACGTGCCCGTCGACCTGGGACCGGACCGCAGCGACGCACGGATGCACGCCAAGACCGTAGGATCCTACGCAGTGCCGTAGGGGACCGCACCGCCACTTCCCAGCAAATTAGGGACACTGTTGCTCCTGGGGTATCGGCGAGGACCATTCGCAACCGTCTCCATGAAGCTGGGCTACGGTCCCGCACACCGTTAGGCCGTCTTCCGCTCACGCCCCAACATCGTGCAGCCCGCCTCCAGTGGTGTCGCGACAGGCGTGAATGGAGGGACGAATGGAGACGTGTCGTCTTCAGCGATGAGAGTCGCTTCTGCCTTGGTGCCAATGATGGTCGTATGCGTGTTTGGCGCCGTGCAGGTGAGCGCCACAATCAGGACTGCATACGACCGAGGCACACAGGGCCAACACCCGGCATCATGGTGTGGGGAGCGATCTCCTACACTGGCCGTACACCACTGGTGATCGTCGAGGGGACACTGAATAGTGCACGGTACATCCAAACCGTCATCCAACCCATCGTTCTACCATTCCTAGACCGGCAAGGGAACTTGCTGTTCCAACAGGACAATGCACGTCCGCATGTATCCCGTGCCACCAAACGTGCTCTAGAAGGTGTAAGTCAACTACCCTGGCCAGCAAGATCTCCGGATCTGTCCCCCATTGAGCATGTTTGGGACTGGATGAAGCGTCGTCTCACGCGGTCTGCACGTCCAGCACGAACGCTGGTCCAACTTAGGCGCCAGGTGGAAATGGCATGGCAAGCCGTTCCACAGGACTACATCCAGCATCTCTACGATCGTCTCCATGGGAGAATAGCAATCTGCATTGCTGCGAAAGGTGGATATACACTGTACTAGTGCCGACATTGTGCATGCTCTGTTGCCTGTGTCTATGTGCCTGTGGTTCTGTCAGTGTGATCATGTGATGTATCTGACCCCAGGAATGTGTCAATAAAGTTTCCCCTTCCTGGGACAATGAATTCACGGTGTTCTTATTTCAATTTCCAGGAGTGTATACGAGTACTATCGCCCATGGCAACGGCGTCCCTACCACGAAAGATAGAGGGCTCTGCTCTATCCAAAAATGATGTGAAAAATGTTATCTCCACAACAACTATGATGTTGTCTTAAAAAAACCGTAATTGATAGAACTGTTCATATTTTTTTAAAAAGATGTCGTTATCGGCCCTCAGTATATCGGGTAAAGTGTCGATACCGATATATAGACGGAAAAGATATCGACGTACCTGCCTTCAAAAATATCGGCTGCACATGGTAATTTTACTGTTAGTTTTAGAGCTGTATACTTAAATATTATTATATTATTAGATATTCTGTACATCAAGAAGCTAGTAGCCTGCTCATCCCCCTCATAGCAAGAACGGAAAGGAAAACGATGCACGTTCACGCGTGGCGATAACCATTTTGCTGTCAAAGGTACACTATGTGATCAAAAGTATCCGGACACCTGGCTGAAAATGGCTTACAAGTTCGTGCTGCCCTCCATCGGCAATGCTGGAATTCAATATGGTGTTGGCCCACCCTTAGACTTGATGACAGCTTCCACTCTCGCAGGCGTACGTTCGGTCAGGTGCTGGCAGGTTTCTTGGGGAGTGGCAGCCCATTCTTCACGGAGTGCTGCACTGATGAGAGGTATCGATGTCGGTTGGCGAGGCCTGGCACGAAGTCGGCGTTCCAAAACATCCCAAAGGTGCATTACAGGATTCAGATCATGAGTCTGTCAAGGCCAGACCATTACAGGGATGTTATTGTCGTGTGACCACTCCGTCACATGTCGTGCATTATGAACAGCTGCTCGATCGTGTTGAAAGATGCAATTGCCATCCCCGAATTGCTCTTCAATAGTGGGAAACAAGAAGGTGCTTAAAAACATCACTGTAGGCCTGTGCTATGATAGAGCCACCCAAAACAACAACGAGTGCACTCCCCCTCCATGAAAACGTGACCCTATGGTCGCAGGTTCGAATCCTGCCTCGGGCATGGATGTGTGTGATGTCCTTAGGTTAGTTGGGTTTAAGTAGTTCTAAGTTCTATGGGACTGATGACCACAGATGTTAAGTCCCATAGTGCTCAGAGCCATTTGAACCATTTTGAATCATGAAAAACACGACCACACAATAACGCCACCGCCTAGTAATTTTACTCTTGGCACTACACACGCTGACAGATGACGTTCAGCGGGCATTCGCCATACCCACACCCTGCCATCGGATCGCCACATTGTGCTCTGTGATTCGGCACTCCAAACAGCGTTTTTCTACTGTTCAATCGTCCAATGTTTACGCACTTTACACCAAGCGAGGCGTCATTTGACATCTACTGGCGTGATGTGTGGCTTATGAGCAGCCGCTCGACCATGAAATCCAAGTTTTCTGACCCCCGCTAACTGTCATAGTACGTGCAGTTTGGAATTCCTGTGAGATGGTCTGGATAGATGTCTGCTTATTACACATTACGACCCTCTTCAATCAACAGACGAGGTCAGCCTGTACGCTTTTGTACTGTACGTATTCCTTCACGTTCCCACTTCACTATCACATCGGAAACAGCGGACCTAGGGATGTTTAGGAGTGTGGAAATCTCGCGAACAGACGTATGACACAAGTGATACCCAATCACCCGACCACGTTCGAAGTCCGTGAGTTCCGTGGAGCGCCCAATTCTGTTCTCTCACAATGTCTAATGACTACTGAGGTCGCTGATATGGGGAACCTGGAAGTAGGTGGCAACACACTGCACCTAATATGAAAAAGTATGTTTTTGGGGGTTTCTGGATACGCATAGTATAACTGCATGTAAGTGGCACAATAAAAGGTGTCCGATGGGTCCGTCGTTCGGTTTCGTAACACATCGGATTTGTCCGGAACACCTCATGCCCACTTCCCTGTTTTTTTTGTTTTCTGTCAACGCCAGCGACCTGGCAGCTGTAGTTTCAAAACTGCGTTAAGCTTTTGGTAGCGCCAAGCGCCGATTACATCAGCATTTCCCCTTACACGTCTCCGCCCACCATGAAGACCAGTTTTGTCATTTAGATTTTTGTTCATCATTTTCGGCAACTCTTTTGAAGACTGCCGATGTGAAGAAATTTCACACTAGTTGCGTTACATTTTTTTTTCAACGCATCTGGTGTGCTATTTCTTCACAACATCGAAAATGTTGTTATTCCATTTTCAACCCCCACCACTGTGCAGTCGGGTTTCTTCTTTTGTGCCGCTTAAAGTTGCTTCATACAGACCAGGAGAAAGGTTGGATGTAATTAAAGCTCAAAAAGACCCCTTCACACAGTGAAAGTAAAATTATGTTCTACTACAGTTTCAAGTGAACAACTTCAAATATTTACTGAAAACTCTGAAAAAAATAATATAAAATATAAATATCGGCACTCGATATTGCCATTTTGATATTGATATATCGATATGTCAGGATAAAAAATATTGTCAATATATATCGATATCATTTAAACAAAAGGCTTTCACATCCTTCCTTGTTTATATTTTCATTAGCTCCTGAAGTGAAACACGCCAGAAATTACGTGCGTGCTTTGCAAAGGAGAAACTGATTCGCAGAGAGAAGAGTATAGTATACGTAAACCAACGCCGCAATCAGATAACGTTGCACTCACAAATTAATCGTCCTACATCCTGAAAGCGTTTCGTGCGATGCTGAGATTTCTCGAACATTTTGCACGTCATACGTCAGACAGATCCTCCCATGAAAAGACATTACCAGCAAATTTTCGTATTTTATCCTTATCGTTTACGCCTCGAATTAATCCACCGACGTCGTGCAATCGAAGCGTCCGCTGTTGAGATTTGTCGGACGTTTCACGTCTCTGGCAGTTAAACGACGCAGCCGTGGGGTGTGTCCAGCCCCTTTCGGCTGCATGTCGCCATCTCGAGCCGATCTTACGAGCCATAGCGGGACAGTGAGTGCAGCTGAGCTGTAAAACTGCGCCCACATCGCCACGGGGACACGTTTCCCGTATCGTTACTTCGCCGGAAACGGTGCGAACGACCACCAGCTTCAGAGCTCTGCTGCTGTCGTGATAGAGAGATCATCGTCTCCCTTGATGCACACTCCTTCGGGAGTGAACTTCGGTAAACTGCACTTCGTGCTTGTAGAGCCCCCTTCTCGACTGTAAACATCCACTGGCAGTAATAAATGGAAGCTGAAGTGAAGGAAATATCACAAGACGCTGAATTCGCTTTTGCGAGGAAGAGGTTTCAGTTCGCCTTCCACCCAGCCAGGTTATCCACGGTTTCCGCAGTTCGCTTAAGGCCAGGTTATCATTCAAATGCCGGCCGGTGTGGCCGAGCAGTTCTAGGCGCTTCAGTCTGGAACCGCGCGACCGCTACGGTCGCAGGTTCGAATTGTGCCTCGGGCATGGTTGTGTGTGATGTCCTTAGGTTAGTTAGGTTTAAGTAGTTCTAAGTTCTACGGGACTGATGACCTCAGACGTTGAGTCCCATATTGCTCAGAGCCATTTGAACCATTTTTATCATTCAAATAAGCAATAAATAGGCGATATTTGGATTTTTTCGAGACAATGAAAGGACATACAAAGGATCTGTTTGGGCATTATGACTGATCGTAGCTTGAACTTTATTTTAAATTTTCAATATAAAAAAGGCGCTCGTAATTATGGTTTGATCAAGCGCCTCCGAGTCTGAAGTGCGCAGACTGCGTGCAGTGTAACTCCTCAGGAGTTGTCCAACACCACAAATGAATAACATAATTGATGTAAGAGTACACGTTTTTGACACATGGTTGACGACATATGGAAGTCTGGGTCTGCCCATGAGTCGTGTACGGATACCTGAATGGTATGGCGACCGCTCCCGATAAGCGGGAATAAGCGGGAAATCCGGGTTCGAGTTCCGGTCCGACACAAATTTTCACTGACGTCATTCCATTCTGCAGCTGATGGTTGGCCTTATTCGCAATTGCGAATACATGTAATGTATTCAAAATTATGTCCGTAATTTGTTGCATTGGACATGCAACAGGACGAGTTTTGCCAGTCTCTTGACTTTGTTGGTGAGCAGTATCCATTATTTACCTGCAACAGGCTGTCCCTAATTTCGGTCTGCTGCAGAACTGAAGATATTCTCAGTTCGAATATAATAAACTGCCTTGAGACTGAGAACCTTATGTCCACGAATCAGGATGGTTTTAGAAAGCACCCCTCATACGAAACTCAGCTTGCCCTTTTCTCACATGATTCCTGTTTTGTTTGTAATCTGCTTGTGCTGCCTATACCCTGTAACCAAGTGCCAACCAGGATTGCTCATTGGTTGGTATCATGTCAGCTTGTATAGTTTCAGGTAACAAATTAAAGTGAGAAGTTACAGTTCACTTTTAGTACTGAAACTGAAATTTTTCTGCCTCTTGTTTGCTCATGGAAGTCTGGTTTAAACAATTGCAATGAGCAAAATAAGCATCAATAATAGTTTCGCAACAGGTTGTTGACCACTGTTTTCTGGAATACATTGCACATCAGGAGGCAATGGTTAGGTTGGGACGTGAGTGTAAATTCAGCACTACAAAATACGTCATCAGTCACAGTTTTGTTACTTAAAATCAGTGCGTGGATGGAGTTTCTCATGTTGCCACCATACCCGACAGCAGCTGCTTTGAACATTGATCCACATTACATGAGTAGCACTGTAGCACTTGTGAAGTGTCCCACTGTGTTTGTGTGTCACTTTTAATTGAGTGACACCTGATGTGGTAACTCCGTATGCTAAGTGACAGACTTGCAGGGGAGGATAGTTCATGGCCATTGAGATGTAGTGATGGGAGAGGAAAGGCTACCAGAGTTGGGGTGAGGGACAGTGTTAGTGCTTCCAGTGGGAGCATGCAAGGTTGTGATGGGGACAGTGTAGTGGGCTGTTAGGTACAACATCGGAGTTTGTCTTGGTAAGGGGGAGGGCAAATCGGAGTGGAGAGATGTAGAGGAGAGAATGGACTGTGCAGGTGTGCTGGCAAGGGAGAAGGTATTTGTAGGGTAGGAGTGAGAGCAAGGAAGGAGATAGGCAAGTGGAGGACCAGCACTGGTAGAGATTGAAGCCAGGGGGCTGTGGGAACCAAGAATATGTTGCATGGAGAGTTCCCACCTGCACAGTTCAGAAAAGCTGGCACATCGTGTTGGGTGGCATGCTCAACAACTGAGTAGTCCAGCTGTCTCTTGGGCACAGTTTATCAGTGGCCATTCATGCAGGCAGCTCATTAGTGCCCTCATAGAATGTAGTACGGTGGTTGCAGCTAAGTTAGTAGATCACATGTCTACTTTCACTGGTAGCCGTGCCTATGATGGGGTAATAGATTTCTGTGACAGGACTGGAGTCGGTGGTACTGGGAAGGTGTACAGGTCAGGCCTTGCATGTAGGTCTGTTGCAGGGATATGAATCATGGAGCAAGGGGTTGGGAGCAGGGGCGGAATAGTAAAGAGACCATGAGGATAAAATCAGAGAGATTAGAGCCCACGCAGAGGCATACTGACAATCTTTCTTTCTACAAACAATACGAGACTGGAGTAGGAGGGAGAGCCGATAGAGGTACTCAAGACACCCTCCGCCACACACCGTCAGGTGGCTTGCGGAGTATAGATGTAGATGTAGCTGTAGATGTAGATATACTGCGAACAATGGATGAAGGGCAACAGACAGATTTCATATTTCTAGATTTCCGGAAGGCGTTTGATACGGTGCCCCACTGCAGGCCGTTAACGAAAGTACGAGCATATGGAATAATCTCACAGATATCTGAGTGGCTCGAAAATTCTTATGTAAGAGAACCCAGTATGTTGATCTCGGCGGAGAGTGTTCATCAGAGACAAGAGTATCGTCAGTAGTGCCCCATAGAAATGTGAGAGGAGCGCTATTTTCGATGATTTGGCGGACAGGGTACGCAGCAATCTGCGGTTGTTTGCTGATGCTGCTTTGATGTACGGTAAGGTGTCGAAGTTAAGTGACTGTAGGAAGATACAAGACGACTTAGACAAAATTTCTAGTTGTTGTCAGGAATGGCAGCTAGCTCTAACTGCAGAAAAATGTGAGTTAACGAGGATGAGTAGGAAGAACATACCCGTAATATTCGGTTACAGTATTACTAGTGTCCTGCTTAATACAATCAAATCTTTTAAATATCTGGACGTAACGTTGCAAAGCAGTATGAAATGGAACGAGAATGTGGGAACTGTGACAGGGAAGGAGACTGGTCGACTTTGTTTTATTGGGAGAATTTTAGGAAAGAGAGGTTCACCTGTAAGGGAGACCGTATATAGGACACACATGCGACCTATTCTTGGGTACTATTCGAGTTTTTGTGATTCAGCAATTCAGAGGCGGGCTGCCAGATTTGTCACTGGTAGGTTAAAAAAAATGGTTCAAATGGCTCTGAGCACTATGGGACTTAACATCTTAGGTCATCAGTCCCCTAGAACTTAGAACTATTTAAACCTAACTACCCTAAGGACATCATCACACACATCCATGCCCGAAGCAGGATTCGAACCTGCGACCGTAGCAGTCGCACGGTTCCGGTAGGTTCGAACAACACGTAAATGTTACGGAGATGCTTCAGGAAGTCAAATGGGAATCCCTGGAGCGTTCTATTCGAGGAACAGTATTGAGAAAATTTAGTGAACCGGCATTTGAAGCTGACTGCCAAACTATTATACTGCCGCCAACATATATTGCTCGTAAGGACCACGAAGATGAGATTCGAGAAACTAGTGCTCTTACGGGGGCAGAGAGACAGTCGTTTTTCCCTTGCTCTCTTTTCGAGTGGAACAGGAAAGGAAATGACTAGTAGCGATATAGAGGACCCTCCACCAAGCACTGTACGGTGACTTGTGGAGTATATGTAGAAGCACACGTAAAGTGTTGCCTAGGCAGAATCTGTGCAACATCGTATCAGATCTGTCTCTGTGCATTCCTCCTGTTGTCTCTTGGTTCATCGATTAATCGCTGAAACCCAATGAAGTCTGGTTTCGCAGGACAGAGCGGATCAAGTTATCGTTGTGGAAAGGGGCCAAAATCAGCTACTGTCAGTTGCACATAACACACAAACTTTATTTTCCTCAAAACACTTAGTCACACATGCCCTTAAAAGGATTCAAAACAATACGGCTGAAAGCCCGAACACAAGTTGTTACAATTGGTTTAAGAAATACACGCGGCTGAAGGCCTTACTTAAAAAAGAAAATCTTACATAAATGCTCGGCTGAAGGACACACACTGGACACAGAAGAACTGAGGCTTAAGTCCTGAATAACAAGAATATCCAATAGAGAAGAAATTTTAAACAGGTTTTAAACAAGTGAATTTTCAAAATACCTTATTTATAATTAAAACAAACTAAATTAATAGGCGGTTGAAGGCCTCTCACAGTACTGGAGACAAAAATCACAATCTAAAAACAACAGAACAATGGTGCTCAGAAGTGTTCCAAGGGTCAGCCTGAGGAGGTAACTCTAACGTAAGGTTAGATGAGATAGGCAGTCAAGAGTAAGACTACGTAATCAGATGAAAACCCGACGCAGGGACGGCTGAAGGACCGACCAACAACCTAATCAATTCCGCTGCGTCGACCAACGGCACGACAACGGAAAATATCACACGAGGACGAAGATACCAGCAGCACTACGTCTTCAAAATTGGCGTCTAAAAACAGCCAAGACACAATAACCACTCGAAAATATGAACAACACCAAAGGCTGTTGTTACGGACAGCATCAACACGACGAGGAAAAACACACTGCGGAACACTACACTACTGACCTCGCCGCGGAGACTTCCTCGCTGCTCTGTCCCAACCGACCGACTGCCTACTCAATACGCTGACAGCATTAACATAACTGCTCAGTCGAAATTACACAAGCTAGACACAGATCCACGAAAACACTTCCACAAGAACTCGAACTAAGTAAAAGCAATCACTGTGGAACAACCAGGACGAATGACAAGTCGAAACACACAGAGAACCCGAATCGGTCGCAAACGTCGTCCGATGAGAAGACTGACCGAACGACCAACCAATGTCGTCCCCACTCAAGTCATGTGTGTCAGCAACAGTCGGGCGAGTCTTGGCTGTCCGGACCTCACTGCAGCTCCATCCCGACTCAACTCTATCTCCGTTCGCAACTCGGAGACACTGCATCCGGGTACACTGACTCGGACCCAGCCATCCAGAGGTAACACTTGCCCATTGGCCGCCCGTCATCTCTGCACGAGGAAGGAACCGACCCACCTCCGGCAAGATGACCAACTGATGAGGCCCAGAAACGGTCAAAAGACCAAATACACGTCGCCCGATGAGACGACCGACCGAACGACCAACCAATGGTCGTTTCCGCTCCAGTCTCCTTCTGACTGGACCTCACTGGCGCTGTGTCCCGACTGAACTTCGGACGCACGCCGACCCAGAGACACTGCCTCGGACCCAACCATGCAGAGGGAACACTTGGCCATTGGGCACCCGACGTCTCTGCACAACCGAGGAACCGACCCACGTCCCGCAAGATGACCAACTGAAGGGGCCCGGAAACCGACGGGCGAGTACTCGCTGTCTGGAGCTCACTGGTGCTCAATCCCGACTGAACTGCCGACACACGACGAGCCGGAAATACCAGCGGTCGCTTCAAAGATAATACGACAGTGCTCTTATCGATACGCGCTGCTGCTGCCATTCACGGACAGGCAAGCCAGCAACTTAGTGAGGCCAGTAAATCGAATAAGAAACGAGGCGACAGTTCCGTGTAGATAAGCTGTTGAGAGGCACCCACATGCCTTGCTCATACTGTGGCATCAAGCAGTCAGGCCTGCAAGATGAGTGGTCTGTCAAGCGAGTGGATTTATTCTTATTTCTCGCAAAAACATCAGTGACTTATTTTGAGCTCTAGTACCCACAGTAAAGCTACAAATTATTTTCCTGTTTGATTAATACGCAACGGAAACGGATAACGCACATCCATTAGTAATTTGCACAACTCTGATTGTTCACTACGCACTGGCAATACCACATTTTCTTTCTTACCCAACAGATTTGATCAACACGTGGCCGTCGCACTGAATGTGACTGGCGCACACATTATAAATTCTGGATATCATGACTACACACTATTCGAAGAACAAGGCCACCAATCCTTTTCTTTTCACTTTTTTATTCCGATAAATTCTATTATGATTCAAAGATAACCTAAACACACCATTACATTTTGTACAACAATTACACATGAGAAACTCCGCCCAGTGGGCATGGCTTTACATTGGTGATTCTCTATCTTATGGTCTCGTAATTATCTAACGCTGCAGTGAACTTCCTGGATAGGATGGTGGATCTTTTGCTATATCTCACACTTCGACTCTCACACCCATCATCACGAAAATTTCCTCCAGACCGAGGGGTACAAAAAGGAACATGCATAACCCATTGCTTCTGAACCTATCTTGCTACTCTGCCATGCAATCCACACATACTTACATTACATGAAATACATCACACTGGCAACATACAATACATCACAAAGAATAGTCACAACGTTAGAATCCCTTCACTTGCAGCTTTCCCACTTCAATTAGTATTCATCGTAGTTTCACACGACACTGCCCCACTTCGTAACTTTTCTTTCCTACTATGAACTCTGGAGGATATATGCACGTCTTCCTGTGCAATGCAAGCCAAGTGGCGTTGCTGGATAGACGGCTGACTCATCTTGCTTCTCTCTCAGAGTATTACAGTTTGAATCCAGCGTCACACGGAAACATAACACGCAAAGGTAATATTAAGAACATATTCGTCACACACGCGAGTCTTCAACTGATACCATGGACGAGTAATTCTCTTTATCCTTTGTCTCATACAAAGATTGAGACTCACACAGTACTCACCATGTGGAAGTACTCGTTTCTAATTTCAAGTCCTGCACACACCATTTCTTAAATATTTCCAACAGTACACACGCCAGTAATTCAGCTGAACTTAGCACTCGGAAGTATTTCAACTTATTGCTACACGTGGTTTCATTGTGACCGTTGGTCGCTTCCGAATATTACTACGATCCCCTTAATATTACCTGCCTGTCATTTAATTCTCCCCCCAAAAGTTCCTGAAATGGAGAAATTATTATTCCAAGCTACGCTTAAGTATTTCACATCCATACTATTCTCTCCACTCTTTTGTCTTTATGGAGCACACCTAAGACAGATCTTACCAACACAAGATCCAGCGCCAGAGTACTGAAACATGGCCGTTCTTCAGGTCACCACGCACCTCCGCCGAGGTGGGGGAGCACCTTGCTACCGTATTGGTGAGCCACATTTCAGGTGCCCAAAGCTCAGGTAAATTTCATCTCTTTGGTTCCACCAAAGGTGACCAAAGGACCGTCTTAAAGATGATCATATATTGCACATTCACTACCTGCGGTTAGCAGACGACCATACATTCATTCATTTCGCAGATCTCACCAAGTTGGATATAGGGATTTATTTTGTGGGAGTGCACATGTGATCAATTAAATAAACTGTCCTTTTTTCCTACACGTATCCGGCTTCAGTGTATTAAGTGAAATTGAGCTGTTATTACAAAAAATATGTTGTTCTGACAAGAATAACGAAGAATGTTGTACCTATTTTGAATGTCGGGCGGTACTGTACCCTTTCACTGTCACTAGATGTGATGGAGCCTGATGCCTCCGCGTTCGAGACAGCAGAAGATTCTCAAGTGAGATTTAATATCGCCATTTTTAGGAAAACAAGAAAAACGGATAGCCAAATTAATTATTCAGTCATTCTTCATTCAGCTTCGTAATCCGCCTCCATCAGCCACACAATGAGCGACGCTCTTGCCAAAGTGGCGAGTTGCAAAGAACGTCCACGGAAGAGGTGTAGGCGTGCGAAGTGCTGGGAGCGGCGCCCACGGGCCAGTGGCGGCGGCGTCGGCGGTATGAAGTATGCAGCCGGCGACAGCCTGCTTACTAATTCAGGCGGCTTGAGTGCCGCGCCTTCAGCGCCCGCGCCACCTGCGCCTCTGCCGGGACTCCGGCTCCGCTGTTTTACGTGCCGTCCGCCGCCATCCTCATTACCGACTCGCCGCCAACGGCTCTCCTCTAGTTCCGTCACCTGAGAGCTCTCATTTAAGAACGCCGGATGGGTAGGTACCCTGAACTGTACCGTAGCCTGCTACATCTGACAGGTAGCCCTAGCGACGTCACGGAGAGTTCTCCGTAACCTTACAAATCCCGTAAGTTACGCGACATGATACAGGATTTGAGATGGACACCGTTAAAACAAAGGCGTTTTCCACTGCGGCGAAATCTTCCCACAAAATTTCGATCACCAGCTCTGAAATCGAAAATATTTGATCGACGCCGACATCCATAGGGAGAAACGATCATCATAATAAAATAAGGGAAATCGGAGCTGGCACGGAAAGATATAGGTGTTCGTTTTTTTTTTCCGCGCGCTGGTAGGGAGTGAAATAATAGAGAATTATTGTGAAGGTGGTTCGATGAACCCTCCGCCAGGTGATTTGCAGAGTAACCATATAGACGTAGATGTAAACCAGTAATCTCATTGGCTACGGACATGTACATTGACGGAAAAAATTATTTAGAGTAACTAAATTTCGAGAATACATTTGTCTGGGTAACATGTTTAAAGAATTAACATTGTAAGACCACAGGTTAATGGGTAAGCGCGACATAAGCCATTGTAAATGTGTAATGCTGGTACAACCTGTGTAACCGCCAGAATGTTGAATGCAATCATCCAAATGTGGGTACATTGAGAGCTACTAAACTTTTACAACAAACCACAATAATCTAGCAATATCTCAGTAATGATGTTTTGAAATGATAATGGAACGTTATGGACATCCGGTCTCTCAGACAGGGTGGTTTGCTACTAATCATTGGTTCGAAGATTTCCTTAGACTGATGTCCTCATGATTTGTAAGGGATTCTTCATCCACAAACAAAGTCTTGCATGCAAATGCCATATCAATTTGCAGTTTATGCCTTTGAGGAGCTTCAACAGGTACGCAAAGTTCTTTTGATGTATCGAAATTTAGAATATCGTAAATATCAGGAATCCGGTAAAACATTAAATCTCCGACATCGCTGCGGCCGGAAAAAGATCCTGCAAGAGCGGGATCAAAGACGACTGAAAAGAATCGTTCGCCGTGACAGAAGTGCAACCCTTCCTCAAATTGTTGCAGACTTCAATGCTGGGCCATCAACAAGTGTCAACGTGCGAACTATTCAAAGAATATCATCGATATGGGCTTTCGGAGAGGAAGGACCACTCATATGACTACACGACACAAAGCTTTATCCCTCGCCTGGGCCGGTTGTATGTTCTACCCCCAAGTGCCGGATGCCAGTTTATGGGACGTAATTCCATGAATGTTGCATTTGGTAGCTCAATACGGGACTGGTTAATGCTGATTATGATGATGATGATGATGGTGATGATCATTATGTTTGGTTTGTGGGGTGCTCAACTACGCGGTCATCAGCGCCCGTACAAAGTCCCCATTTCTTTCACAGTCCAATTTTTTACATAGTCCAATCAAGCCACTGTCACGGATGATGATGATGATGATGATGATGATGATGATGAAATGATAAGGACAGCACAAACATACAGTCCCGGGACGGAGAAAATCCCCAACCCCGCCGGGAATCGAATCCGGGACCCCATGATCCAGAGGCTGCTGAGTGTGAATGACGGTGGAGTTGTTCTCTGATGGTGTCCCATATTTACTCGATCGGAGACAGGTCTGGTGATCGAGCCGGCCGGAGTGGCCGAGCGGTTCTAGGCGCTACAGTCTGGAACCGAGCGACCGCAACGGTCGCAGGTTCGAATCCTGCCTCGGGCATGGATGTGTGTGGTGTCCTTAGGTTAGTTAGGTTTAAGTAGTTCTAAGTTCTAGCGGACTGATGCCCTCAGAAGTTAAGTCCCATAGCGGTCAGAGCCATTTGAACCATCTGGTGATCGAGCAAGCAAAAGGCAATACGTCGATACTCTGTAGAGCATGTTGGGTTACAGCAGCGGCGTGGGTGAGCATTATCCTGTTGGAAAACACCCCATGGACGTTTTTGGTTCAAAAATGGTTCAAATGGCTCTGAGCACTATGGGCTCAACTTCTGAGGTCATTAGTCCCCTAGAACTTAGAACTAGTTAAACCTAACTAACCTAAAGACATCACACACATCCATGCCTGAGGCAGGATACGAACCTGCGACTGTAGCGGGCTCGCGGTTCCAGACTGCAGCGCCAAGAACCGCACGGCCACTTCCGCCGGCGGAAAGCTTTTCATGAATGGCAACGCAAATGGACGAATCACCAGATTGACGTACAATTTTGCTGTCAGGGTGAGTGGTATAACCAGGAGACTACTTCTGCTGTCATCCGAAATCGCACCCAACACCATAACTCCAGGTGTAGGTACAGTGTATCCAGCAAGCAGACAGTTCGGTTGAAAGCCCTCAACTGTCCTCCTCCTAACCAACAGACTGTCATTACTGGCACAGAGGCAGAACCAGCTTTCACTATAAAACACAACAGATCTCCAACCTGCTCTCCAATGAGATCTCGCTTGACAGCACTCAAGTCCAAACGGCGGTGTTTTGGGGTCAGTGTTATGAACACTACAGGCCATCTGGCTCGGGAGCTTCTTGCGACCGTACATTATCATGGCCACCGCTTCCAGCAATCATGTACAATGGCTACATTCCTGCCAATTCTTTGTGCGATATCGTAGAAGGAACATCCGGCTTCTCGTAGCTCAGTTATTACCTCTGAGGTATTTATAATGGCGTCTTTGTCGCCTTAAAGGCATTCTTGGATAAAATCGATTCACCACGTCCAATCTCAAAGGTAACAAATGCTGACGACCGGTAACAACGTGTATTTAAAGCAAACCAGATTTCAACCTTCATAATCGCGATACCAGCGCCATTCTTGTGCCACTGGTGAGGAATTTGAATAACCATCTTTCAAATGTAGAAAGACGCCTACCAACTTTCGTTTATGTCACACAACTCCTTCTGTGTGTTGCGATCTTTCTTTCCGTTAGTGTATATGAGCGGTGTCTGTTCTGTCGGTAGTTTTATATATATTGACAATGCGGTCACAAATCCAGAAAAATTTTATTGAATGTGACAATGGCAGCGGAAGCCTACATTTATATTGGCCAGAGAATTCGATTGAGAGCCCAACATGCAGTTCGCGAACAAGTGGCCACAAAGGCCTAAACAATTTTATACTTTCATAACTAATAAAAATTCATAATCACAAATTTTCAGAACTACCTGTAACTGGTTATTAACCTATAAGAAGCCATCAAAAATTATTTTTGTCTTTTTATTCGTACATAAGAGCGTATTATATTAAAAACTGATTATATTTTAAATAATTATTTTATAAAGAGCAGATTTCCTTCTCTGCTAGATCACAATGCCTTGTATTTGCCACTTACACTTAACCAAACGCTAGAAACTAGTTATACGTTGGACGTCGTCCAGAACCCAATTAAGACACACACACACACACACACACACACACACACACACACACACACACACACACATATATATATATATATATATATATATATATATATATATATATATATATATATGAGGGCTGTTCGGAAAGTAAGATCCGATCGGATGAAAACCACTATGAAAATCAAATTTTTATACACAACAGTTAGCCACACCTTCCCCCTACCTCTCTAAAAGTCGCCGATCCGACTTTGACGTTTATAATGGCGTTGTAGAAACTTTCCACCACCGTCGTCACAGAAAGCAGCCGCCTGTGCTTTCCGCCAATTCTCTACGCTGGTCTACCTTTCGTTGTTTGTGCCAAAATGTTGTTTTCGTAGCCAGCGGTTCATGTGAGCAGAGATAAATGTGAATGTCGTGTGACTAGGGCCTCCCGTCGGGTAGACCATTCCCCTGGTGCAAGTCTTTCGATTTGACGCCACTTCAGCGACTTGCGCGTCGATGGGGATGAAATGATTGTGATTAGGACAACACAACACCCAGTCCCTGAGCGGAGAAAATCTCGAACCCAGCCGGGAATCGAACGTGGGCCCTTAAGATTGACGTTCTGTCGTGCTGACCATTCAGCTACTGGGGGCGGACTGAGCAGAGATGAACAACGGAGGGAGCCATTTAAGGGCAGTATTGTGGGTGATCAAACGCCTCCCATCGAAAACGCTGCAGAGCGTCTTCATTGCCCCTGCAGAATGCAGCTGAAAATTGTCTTGAAGAAAGAAACTCATGATATTTATGTTAAGCGGGCTGCATAGCTTCAGGCGAAATCCCTCACCAGATCCACATACTTGGCGGGAGACACTGTTCAAATGGTTCAAATGGCTCTGAGCACTATGGGACTTAACTTCTGAGGTCATCAGTCCCCTAGAACGTAGAACTACTTAAACCTAACTAACCTAAGGACATCACACACATCCATGCCCGAGGCAGGATTCGAACCTGCGACCGTAGCCGTCGCGCGGTTGCAGAATGTAACGCCTAGAATCGCTCGGCCACTCCGGCCGGCGGAGACGCTGTTGTTATAGGCATTTCTACGTGAGCACTTTGGTCTCTGGACTGAAAAGAGCGACGTAAAACGATCGACAGGCGCACTAAAAGGCACTGCCCGACACATCTGTGCGAAGTTCCATCGGATTTTCACAGTGGTTTCCATTTCGCGCCTAATCGGACTTTACTTTCCGAATACGCCTCGTAGTGCAAGATAGATGCCTTTATGACCACACATCCTACATTGTATCATTACACGAGTTGTCTGATAGGGACATTCGCATTTCACAGTCCGACGCAAGGATATCCACCAAATATTGGTCTATTACCGTCACGAGTTTTGACTCGCAGTTTTTCGACATGGCATATATTTCAGTGTTATTGTGCGGGACGTCTCGTGCCAGGACAGCGGATCTCCGGTTTCGGTGATGGATGCCAGCGGCGACGCGGTCGCGGCTAGAGACGCGTTCCCAGCGGCGTCCGCCCTGAGTCGTAAATCAGGGAGACGTCGGTGAGCGACGGCGTCGCAGCGAACGCCACGCCACGTAAACAACGACAGGATTTACGGCTGTGTGCGCCGATCACTCTCGCTGCTACACCATCCCAACCGGAGGTGAACGTGCAATGTCATATTCCCCAACATCACATCTTACAGCCATTCGCTGCTGTAAGTCTTCGTCTATCTTTCCGTATCTCGCTTTGTACCACACTAGAGACAGCTATTGATACTAGACGCTGATGTGATTGCTAAGAAGAAAAAAATGTTGAAACACCCATTCAGATGTCTAACTGTTAAAATGATCGCGGAGTCCGTGATGAGTAGAGCGCTCCGTTAAAAGCCACCGCAAGCGTTCAGCTGAGACTGAGACCTACTTGGAAGGGGGCAAGCCTGACGTCACATTGTGAGTGCCTACGCAGAGGTACAGGTGCGCCTACGCAAGGAACTCACATTATAATTTCCAGCATGAAAATTAGGTGCAAGAATAGAAACAGTGATGCACTTGCAAGAACCCCCTCTCTTGCACTGTGAGGTGGCTACTATTTCGCACCTTACAAGCACTCATCTACATACTTTGCCGTGAACTACAACCACAATTAGATATCATTTGATAGGTTGTACATCGTATACAGGGTGAGTCACCTAACGTTACCGCTGGATATATTTCGTAAACCACATCAAATACTGACGAATCGATTCCACAGACCGAACGTGAGGAGAGGGGCTAGTGTAATTGGTTAATACAAACCATACAAAAATGCACGGAAGTATGTTTTTTAACACAAACCTACGTTTTTTTTAAATGGAACCACGTTAGTTTTGCTAGCACATCTGAACATATAAACAAATACGTAATCAGTGCCGTTTGTTGCATTGTAAAATGTTAATTACATCCGGAGATATTGTAACCTAAAGTTGACGCTTGAGTACCACTCCTCCGCTGTTCGATCGTGTGTATCGGAGAGCACCGAATTACGTAGGGATCCAAAGGGAACGGTGATGGACCTTAGGTACAGAAGAGACTGGAACAGCACATTACGTCCACATGCTAACACCTTTATTGGTCTTTTTCACTGACGCACATGTACATTACCATGAGGGGTGAGGTACACGTACACACGTGGTTTCCGTTTTCAATTACGGAGTGGAATAGAGTGTGTCCCGACATGTCAGGCCAATAGATGTTCAATGTGGTGGCCATCATTTGCTGCACACAATTGCAGTCTCTGGCGTAATGAATGTCGTACACGCCACAGTACATCTGGTGTAATGTCGCCGCAGGCTGCCACAATACGTTGTTTCATATCCTCTGGGGTTGTAGGCACATCACGCTACACATTCTCCTTTAACGTACCCCACAGAAAGAAATCCAGAGGTGTAAGATCAGGAGAACGGGCTAGCCCCAGAGGATATGAAACAATGTATTGTGGCAGCCTGCGGCGACATTACACCAGATGTACTGCGGCGTGTACGACATTCATTACGCCAGAGATTGCAATTGTGTGCAGCAAATGATGGCCACCACATTGAACATCTATTGGCCTGACATATCGGGACACACTCTGTTCCACTCCGTAATTGAAAACGGAAACGTGTGTACGTGTACATCACCCCTCATGGTAATGTACATGTGCGTCAGTGAAAAATACCAAATAAAGAGGTGTTAGCATGTGGACGTAATGTGCTGTTCCAGTCTCTTCTGTACCTAAGGTCCATCACCGTTCCCTATGGATCCCTACGTAATTCGGTGCTCTCCGATACACACGATCGAACAGCGGAGGAGTGGTACTCAAGCGTCAACTTTAGGTTACAATATCTCGGGATGTAATTAACATTTTACAATGCAACAAACGGCACTGATTACGTATTTGTTTATATGTTCAGATGTGCTAACAAAACTAACGTGGTTCCATTTAAAAAAAAACGTAGGTTTGTGTTAAAAAACATACTTCCGTGCATTTTTGTATGGTTTGTATTAACCAATTACACTAGCCCCTCTCCTCACGTTCGGTCTGTGGAATCGGTTCGTCAGTATTCGATGTGGTTTACGAACTATATCCTGCGGTAATGTTCGGTGACTCACCCTGTATATGAATATTTAAAGGAGACTGACATTGTCACATACGAGAATGAGATTTCCACTCTGCAGCGGAGTGTGCGCTGATATGAAACTTCCTGGCAGATTAAAACTGTGTGCCGGACCGAGACTCGAACTCGGGACCTATGCCTTTCGCGGGCAAGTGCCCTACCATCTGAGCTACCCCAGCACGACACACGCTCCGTCCTCACAGCTTTACTTCTGCCAGTACCTCGTCTCCTACCTTCCAAACTTTACAGCTCTCCTGCGAACCTAGCAGAACTAGCGCTCCTGAAAGAAAATATTTTGCGGAGACATGGCTTAGGCACAGCCTGGGGGATGTTTCCAGGTCCCGAGTTCGAGTGTCAGTACGGCACACAGTTTTAATCTGCCAGGGAGTTTCATTGTCATGTACGCCTTGTAAATAATTGTTAACGCTTATTGCATGAAAGGTGACGGAGTGTCTTTATTATAAAAACGGCGTAATGAATGATAGCCTACACTACTAGAGGTTGGAACGCCAGTGGAAATGAAATGGCAGGCAGAACTCAAGCCCTGGGTGGAAGGCCCACACAGGTGTGTTGGAGCCGCTTAAACACAGGAAATAGGAAGATGGATGTTGGGACACCTGAGCGCTGGGGCGCAATAGAGTCGCGACCGGCCGCTATTGTAGTAGGGCCAGAAGGATAACCATTGAATGCTACCGAACTTTGAAAATCTTGGACAGAGGTGAGAGGAACGAAGAAGCGGCACCTCGGAAACCACCCAAGGCTTTTTACTCAGAAGCGTACCATTGTACGAGTATAGGTATTTCCTCGCAAACCTTCCACAATGGACGTCAAAAGTCTAAAATATGGTCGGAGTTGGGAAGAATCTGTAGAGAGGGAGAATATTCCGTGGTTTCTGGAATATGATTCGTTTTCGGAATTACGATGGTAGGGAGCTGAGCCCTGCTGGGAGGCCAGCAGTAGAGAGACGTGGTCTTCCGTTGTGAGCGCCCGTGTGTGACGGTCGCTCGATATCGGCTTTGTTGGTACAGACGGACTTGCTGTCTTTGCTCTGAGTAGAGTGTATAGTTAGAACAGTTAGACACTGTACTGAAGAGAACCTATACGATTCTGGACTTCCCCTCCCGGTTGGAAGTCATCATTGAGCACGCAGCGTTCAGTAATTGAGAGCAATTCCTCTGCCTATAGTTACGTCGAGACGTTATTTTAACTCCGTTCTTGTGGCTGGGAGTTCGCGTTTCTTGTCTGTAGAACACAGAGAGGAGAAGACAGTATTAGAGTGTATTAGTCGGAGGACCACCTTCTGCCGTCCGAGAGTTTGAAAGAGTTATTTGTGGCTGGACTTCTTCTATCGTCGCAGACGAGTATGAGAACCGTCACTTCGACGCATCGGACGCACTACATACGGTGATATCGCAAATTGCTTCGGCTTATTAGGGCTATAAAAGCTAAACAGATGTGATCACGTTAGTTTATTTCCAATGAGGTTCCACACCACCGTAGATCATCTTTGAAAGTAGTCTCTTCTAGTATTTGGTACGTAGATGATGTCAGTCATTTCGCGTTATTGATATTAGGTCGTGCAGTCATAATAAGAGGCAGAATTGGGCTATTGATTAATAATTTTAGTTAGGAAATGTAGACAATTGTACTTAAAGGATTGCCTTTAATCTATAATAGAAATGCATTAAACAACAACGTTTATCAATTAGTAGGATTAGTTGCCTTCATCATTCATTTATGTTTAGATTGTAATTTAGAGAATTAAGAGATCGTAAGGTCTGCTTCAGGGGGTAGTCACACAGAGCCAAATAATCATTTAAGCGTTTATTATTTCTCCGTTGCGCACATTAATTTTACACCCGCCTGGAGTAGCATCTTGGAGCACTAAACCTCCAGAAATTTGACTTTAGCCGGCGCCTCCGTAGATGGTAGTGTAAGGGGCATATAGTATAACTGCCCGCGCTTTCTCACCCGAGTTTTGCGATAATTAAGCCAGTCTTTCTTGAACTGACTTAGTGAGCCACCGCACGGGAATTCTTCCTACCTGTTATGTGGAGATGCTCTCGTAGTTTTATGCCCCTAGCTAAGCCATGGCAGCGCCGTCGGATTCTGGAAGTGCATTATGGTGCGTTTATTTAAGAAACTCTGTAAAATAAACTTTTTCACGCTGATTATAAGCTAACTATTGATAGCAGGAGAGCGTGGTCTACCGCAAGACTAGATCGACAGGGATCCTATCGACGACTGTCGACTATGGCACCCGGTCTGTAACATGAGCGTACAATCTGTATAGTTCGTATAAGATCGTACATCTTCGGTTATGCCAAAGTTATTCATTTAACTATTAATATCAACGTATGCTGGCACTGCAAAATTTCTGAAAGATAGTGTTTATGACCTGTAGACTCCTTCTAATCTCTGAGTGACAAAAACCAACTTTTGTTAGCAAGTATTTATTAATAACAGTTACTTGATTCGGGATAGAATACATGTACTTTCCCTGCGTATCTCTTTGCTGATGTCACGAGCGATTTCTGCATCACCACCTCATCCCACTGATTCTGAAAGCGCCAGATTGTCAACCGCCTCTGTTAGCCAGCGTGGGAACCTACCGCTCGTTCCTTACTCTGTAGGTACCGGAGCGCTAATGATGCACTTCACGCATGTGAAATAGCAAAACTGGAAATAAAATAACTGTACTCTTATCTGCAAATAAGGAGTACCTTACACACTGCTTGACAGAAAGCGTATATGATGTTATTTCAGTGACTACGGAATTGAGTCAAATGTACAAAGAACGTGGCAGTATGAGGCCACTTACCAATATGATGCCCTTTATCAACATGAGTGCGTCTGGCTTGCATTCATGCACTCATTTTGTTGAGAAGGCTATCACGGAGCCTCTGTATTCTCTCCTCAAGTAAGCTGGACCACAACTGTTGTAACTAGTACTTGATATCCCAGATACTGGCACTCAGGTAGAAATGACGTCCAAGATGGTCCCACTCATTGTCGGGGACAGATCTGGAGATTTTGGTGGCCAAGGTGGTACCTCAACATCCCGCAGACTATTCATAGAGACAAGTGCCTTACATTGATGGGTACTATCATGTTGAAAAGTGGCCACCATAATACTGTTGCGTGAGAGGTAACATAATTATGAAGACGGATGTTGTACTTGACATACCATTGTGCTATCAGAGTACACTCAGCCACTACCAGCCGTGACCTAAAGCTCTGCCTGATGGTTCCCCACACCGTGACACCAGGAATAATTCCACTGTATCTCTCGAAAACATTGAAAGAATGGGACCTCTCCGCAAGTCGCTGCCATACTCGCCGATGATGGTGATCTGTAGCAATGCCAGGACTGCCATTCGTCACTGAACACAATGCGATCTCAGTCCATGCTTCCCAATCACGGCATCACACTAAAAGCAGCCGTTTGTGTTGTGATGTTACCGACGACCAATGCATGGTAGGATAATCCTCAAGTGGAGGTGGTGGTGTTTGGTTTGTGGGGCACTCAACAGCGCGGTTATCAGCGACTGTAGAAATTCCAACCTTTGCTCAGTCCAATCTCGCCACTTGCAGGAATGATGATGAAATGATGAAGACAGCACAAACATCCCGTCATCTCGAGGATGTCTAGTTGTTGCTGGTCTGCGACCAGTGGCTGAGGATGACGCGGTGTATTGCGGGGTATCCATTACACGGCAAGCGTAGTTATGAAGGGGTTAGAATATGCTTTATGCACAATACGATGATCCTCTATTGGTGGTCAGAAGTGGTCAAGAGGAATCTTGACGACGATTATGCCTCCCTCACGTTCCCATACAGTCCAACAGTGCGCCACTGTCACATCCAAATCCTCTTCAGATTGGGATATCGCGTGATTCATCCAGCTGGCCAAATGGAGATTCAGAATGTGTCAGGTGCTGATAACGCTGTCTCACAAGAGTATGTGGCATCTCCGTGTACTTCACAATGATCACTCAACATCAGACGCTGTTCACTCCCGTTATATTCCCTACCCGGCCTGTTAACAACACTAAACACGAAGGACACAAAAGCGCTCCTGTGACCGTTTTACTAGTAACAGTGAATTGCAAGTCTGATCATTTACATACGCGCCAGTGATGTTTATGTGTACGAAATAACATTAATGTGACTTCTACATGCCTCACTTTTTTGTCACGCAGCGCGTGTTCCGCTAATCATGCTTCATCGCGCTGTACAGGATCTAAGAAGGGTGAAAGGAAACTCTAAACTCCCTTGAACAATATTACTTTCAAGACAACTTTCTATCAAGGCGATTTCGAACATTTATCAAATGTTCAGACTAGTTGCTCAGTCTGATTTCAAAAATAAAGCTTTGATAACACACGGTACAAAAAAGTCTCCGCGTATTCCACTTGAAGTGAACTCGTCAGCAACGGCAAAAGTGCTTTACATTTAGAGGAAAGTGGGGGAATTTGACGTACCTAAGGATTTGGGCTATAACCTTTGTTCTAAAATACCTAGAGGCTCCAATTGTCGTATAGCGTTAGCCGCATGTGTTTACTAGACTGCTCAAATGGTTCAAATGGCTCTGAGGACTATGAGACTTAACATCTGAGGTCATCAGTCTCCTAGACTTAGAAGTACTTACACCTAACTAACCTAAGGACATCACACACATCCATCCCCGAGGCAGGATTCGAATCTGTGACCGTAGCAGCTGCGTAGTTCCGGACCGAAGCGCCTAGAACCGCTCGGCCACAGTGGCCGGCTACTGGACTGTAACATATCGTAAAATCGTAAATATGCAACTACAGTTTTAGAAAATAACTGATAATTATGAGATCATTACATTATGTCATGTTACCCGACCCGACATAGCTGGTAAAATGACGCAGTAAGTGAGGGAAATTGGCACAAGGAGTGGCGTAAGGTATTTAAACCATACATCTTATAATACAAAATATATCTACTGAAT
Source organism: Schistocerca serialis cubense (assembly GCF_023864345.2). Classification (NCBI taxonomy): domain Eukaryota; kingdom Metazoa; phylum Arthropoda; class Insecta; order Orthoptera; family Acrididae; genus Schistocerca; species Schistocerca serialis. Next base: position 409,563,448 of record NC_064644.1, on the reverse strand, counting down.
ATTATGTTTACTCAGCGTAACTATGGAGTAGATACGAAATAATAATAATAGTTTTCTTATAAAATAGCGACAAAAAAGACTCGAGTGTAAGCGTATTCTGTAATTGGTCCCTTGTATAACTAATACTTCTTCAGACCGGAGTCATAGTCATAGATTTCAGGAGAGTCCCACCGACTATACTTACAATGACACCAAAAAGCACAAGAAATACATCGATACCATTCGTTGCCATCTTTGCCGAATTCACCACATACTACGTACAGATCTGCGTCTCGTGTGTTGTGCTGGATGGCGCTCTAATAGAAGTCCCGTTATAAACAGCACTGACGGCATTTCTTAATTAACCCGCCATCCAAGAAGGTCTCTCTGTTTTACGGGTGCACGTCCTCGGTATCGGAACAGAGGGAGGCATTCTTACAAAAATGATGCACAATGTTACACTCCTGGAAATGGAAAAAAGAACACATTGACACCGGTGTGTCAGACCCACCATACTTGCTCCGGACACTGCGAGAGGGCTGTACAAGCAATGATCACACGCACGGCACAGCGGACACACCAGGAACCGCGGTGTTGGCCGTCGAATGGCGCTAGCTGCGCAGCATTTGTGCACCGCCGCCGTCAGTGTCAGTCAGTTTGGCGTGGCATACGGAGCTCCATCGCAGTCTTTAACACTGGTAGCATGCCGCGACAGCGTGGATGTGAACCGTATGTGCAGTTGACGGACTTTGAGCGAGGGCGTATAGTGGGCATGCGGGAGGCCGGGTGGACGTACCGCCGAATTGCTCAACACGTGGGGCGTGAGGTCTCCACAGTACATCGATGTTGTCGCCAGTGGTCGGCGGAAGGTGCACGTGCCCGTCGACCTGGGACCGGACCGCAGCGACGCACGGATGCACGCCAAGACCGTAGGATCCTACGCAGTGCCGTAGGGGACAGCACCGCCACTTCCCAGCAAATTAGGGACACTGTTGCTCCTGGGGTATCGGCGAGGACCATTCGCAACCGTCTCCATGAAGCTGGGCTACGGTCCCGCACACCGTTAGGCCGTCTTCCGCTCACGCCCCAACATCGTGCAGCCCGCCTCCAGTGGTGTCGCGACAGGCGTGAATGGAGGGACGAATGGAGACGTGTCGTCTTCAGCGATGAGAGTCGCTTCTGCCTTGGTGCCATTGATGGTCGTATGCGTGTTTGGCGCCGTGCTGGTGAGCGCCACAATCAGGACTGCATACGACCGAGGCACACAGGGCCAACACCCGGCATCATGGTGTGGGGAGCGATCTCCTACACTGGCCGTACACCACTGGTGATCGTCGAGGGGACACTGAATATTGCACGGTACATCCAAACCGTCATCGAACCCATCGTTCTACCATTCCTAGACCGGCAAGGGAACTTGCTGTTCCAACAGGACAATGCACGTCCGCATGTATCCCGTGCCACTCAACGTGCTTTAGAAGGTGTAAGTCAACTACCCTGGCCAGCAAGATCTCCGGATCTGTCCCCCATTGAGCATGTTTGGGACTGGATGAAGCGTCGTCTCACGCGGTCTGCACGTCCAGCACGAACGCTGGTCCAACTGAGGCGCCAGGTGGAAATGGCATGGCAAGCCGTTCCACAGGACTACATCCAGCATCTCTACAATCGTCTCCATGGGAGAATAGCAGCCTGCATTGCTGCGAAAGGTGGATATACACTGTACTAGTGCCGACATTGTGCATGCTCTGTTGCCTGTGTCTATGTGCCTGTGGTTCTGTCAGTGTGATCATGTGATGTATCTGACCCCAGGAATGTGTCAATAAAGTTTCCCCTTCCTGGGACAATGAATTCACGGTGTTCTTATTTCAATTTCCAGGAGTGTATTTTGACTTTCATTAAATATACATAAACGTATCTCACTTAACTACCTACTTTCATTAGTGTGAATCTGATGCGGGGTAAAATGACGCACTGGGCCTTTGTTCGTTAAATTACCCCTTTTTTTTTTCTTTATTGAGTTTCGATTCCCCTCGAAGGGGGCGGGCTGGCAGCAGCTTAGTACGCCGCTCTTCGGCCTACAGAATTTGTTTTAAAAAGATGAAGATAATAAATAATAAAAACAGGCGATAAAATCGGAGACTTAAATGGTAACATGGAGGAAAAATCGTGGAACTTAAAACATAGAAACAAAGGAATGATGATGCTAATAAAATACATATGAAACAGACAGGTAAAATAATAGACAGACAATTAAAACAAAAACGGCGACAGTCTGGTGTCTGTTCGCAAGAGACATAAAATTCACACCCAGCGACAGTGTGATTTCTGTTCGCAACATTTTGGAAAGACGAACAACACTGAACATTCACTTAAACACTGCACTAAAAAGTTGGCAATTATATCATACCACAGCCGAAGGCAGATGGGGGGAACTTAAATTACCCCAACAGGCACGGCTTAAATAATACTGTAGTTCCATCCTCACGCTTTGCTTAAGTGAAATGATACTTATATAATCGTGAATGTTAATGTGCAAATATAGACATGACAATAAAAACATGTATTTTAACATGAAAGGAAATGGTTTACCTTTTTAGAAATTGGAGATAAAATATTAGAAGAAACTAAGACAAAACAAACTCATACTCTTTGCATCGACAACTAGCAACCGCGTTCTGAGCTCCAGATGGCAGCCCGATCGGATAAGACTAGTTTTCACAGTTAAAGTCATATTGACGTGCGTCATTTTACGCGCTGCACCAAACTCACCCACTCCCCCTATCGCACCCATGTATGTATAAATGTTAACAAACAATGCATTGCGTAATTTCCTATGTATAACAATAGACTTAAGTCATTCGGAGCTATTTCTGTTTCACTTCCATAACCATGAACGTCCTCTAAATATCAAACAGACACTTATTAAGCACGCATTTCTACATAACTTAATACCATATCTTTTCCAGAGAAGACCCCCAACAAAGATGACATCCATTAAAGTGTTTTCGGGCTTCCAGGCATCTTAACGTGCTCACTGTTCGCTCTTAACTAATAAGTGCAACGTCACACGATCGACTAGTGTACCAGACACACTGCGCAACACATCCGCGGAAAGCTTCGGCACACTTTCACTGCGGTTTTAATTTCGCGACGGATCGAACCTTGGAAAAAGAATAGCCCTCGTATTTCTTCCTTCCACAGGAGCCTCGTGAAATGACCAGAAAGAGAAAATTTCAAAAAATAAAAGTTACCACGCACCATTCGCGAATGGAAGACGGAAAGGGAGAAATGATAATCGTAGACGTAGCCATGCATCTTATAGGTGAGCTCTCCAGCTCGTACAGATATGTTATGAAGGCAGCAAGTCTGATCTGTGACCCGCGTCCGGCTATCCTGATTTTGGTTTTCCGTGATTTGCCTAAATCGCTCGAGGCAAATGCCGGGATGGTTCCTTTGAAATGGCACGGCCGACTTCCTTCCCCGCCTTCCGTAATCCGATGGGACCAATGACCTCGGTGTTTGGTCTCCTTCCGCAAATCAATCAACCAACCTATCTGACCTGTGCTTCACTGCTATCGGAAAAACCACGTAACAACTGCTATTTTCAGTTACATGAGTTAATGTATTATCTGGTTAGTTATGGGCTGCCCAGTACTTATACTGTATTTGATACTGAGGTGCACACACTCTTAATTTGTCATTGTCCTATGAGGTATGAAGCTGAGACGTGGATTTCTTCCTATGGGCTGAACTAAGACATGCACATTTCGTGTGTGGCCTAGCAAATGAAATAGCACGGGAACTTCAAGATCGTTAAATCATCGTTCGCAGCCTTCATTGTCGTACACTCAAGCAACGCCAGAGGGTAAACCAGTACGGGTCACGACCGTTATCACAGAGTAATACTTCGTACATATTCAGGCTGCTTAGGGTTTACGAAACCACTTTGAGCGAATGCTGGTATGAGTCCTTACAACAAAACAAATTATTTCCTTTCTTCATCCTTATAGTATTGAGCTACTGCGCATCTCCGATAAACGCAACCCAGACAGGATTATTATCTGTAACGATCCACCTGGTTGTGTAATTGAAGAGAATAGCCGTAATTTCGAACAATTTCTGCAAACATACTGCTTTGCGTATCGTTCACATTCCTCGCCCGTTGGGACTTCCGGTGACACATGCAGGGCTACTCGGTAAAACGTGTTTGTTTGAATGCGATAACTACAGTCCTTGTATGTGAATAACGTGGAACGCAACCTCCTAAAAGTAGCTTACATCTACTTGTCAATTCGTGTGACTCACAGACTAATATTTTGAAGTCGTTTGAGAAACACTACGATATACACTGAAGCGCTGTTGCAAATTTTTATGTAGCTAAAATCCTACACTTCAGCGGATAAAATATCGAACGAGATGGTTCACTGGGGAAACATTGATCTCGTTTGATGAAGAGTCTGTTTCTTGTTTAGATCCGTCCACTCGAACATAGCTTTTCCCAGTTCATTTGAATTACAGAGTGACCCAAAAGCCCGTCGACATTTCTAAATTTAATACTTGACGGAATAATGTAGGCAGAGAGGTAAAAATTCACATACATGCTTGAATGACATGGAGTTTTATTGAAACCAAAATAAGTGCACTAAATAACCAACAGACGGCGCTTTATATGATATAAAAGCAATAATTAGCATGATAATTTTTAGGGAAGGCTATGTTCTTTATAACAAATGGCCATCATGATGGCGGTCATTCAGCAACAATACCTGTAGTCGAGGGATGTTGTGAGCAGCGCTGTACAGCATATCAGTAGGTATGGTGAGAAACTGCAGTCGGATATTGTCTCTTAGCCCGACACCGAGCGGCGCAGTGGTTAGCACACTGGATTCGCATTCGGAAGGACGGCGTATCAAACCCGTGTGCGGCCATCCTGATCTAGGTTTTCCGTGATGCCCCTAAGTCGCTTAAGGCAAATGCCGGGAAGGTTCTGTCGAAAAGGCACCGCCGCTTTCTTTCTCGATCCTACACTAATACGAGCTTGTGCGCCGTCGTTAATGATCTCGTTGTCGACGGAACGTTGAACAGTCCTTTTTTTGTGTCCCTATTCATGTCGGATGATCGCCGTAGACTTGCGACTTCAATTACCATCAGAACCAATAATGACACGAATTGAGGTCTGAGGACCTCGTAGGCCAAGTACAACGGGCATGGCGAGTCAGCATGCGATCCTCACCAAACGATGTGCGCATGAGATCTGTCACGCTTGTAACAGTAGGTGTTTATCAGCCAGGCTAGGAATGAGCTCACTACAGTTCATTTCATACCCGTTCCTTATGTGGCGACACGGACGTGTTGCCGTCTTAACACCATCTATTGGCGAATTTTTTCACTTGTTTTTGTTTTCAGTAAAACCCTATGTCATTTCAAGCATGTGTATTAAATTCTACCTCTCTACTTACAGTATTCCGTGAATTAGTGCATTGTCAAATGTTAACGGACTTTGGATGACCGTTTAAATTATTGGATGCAACTATGAAAATACTATAGCTGAGTCCTCGATTACACTTACTGAAATGAAATTAGATGAAAACCTGCGCTCTCTATGTGGATTAAATACGAAGAGAAATAGAAAACTGTATATTCAGAATAAATGAAATGTTCCTTTATTCAGTGCCCGTACGCTCCTGAGCCTCGCGGGTCATTAAAGGCAACTAGTGAGATTACATGCATTTGTTATATGGATCATAATTCACATGGTACTGAACATTACGCGCCGTCAGTGCTGCCAACAGTCGTCACAAAAGAGGCACCGTTCGTGAGGACGGCGAGGGTTCCAGCAGGCATTCTGCTTGCCCACTGGCGGAACGGCGCCGTCTGTCCATCAGGACTGAGTAGAAGGCGCCGGCAGGCTCTGTGAGGGCTGCGGCTGCAGTGAGCGGCAGATGTGATGTGAGATGCGTCCCCCCTCCGCCTCTGCCTTGCTCTGCCCTGCCCCCATTCAACTGCGTGACGCTGTTCACTGGGCCGGAAGAACCGCGCGAGGTGGCACGGACCCTCGCTCCTGCAGACTGTCTATCCGAGGCGACAGCTCTGCCTGTCTTCTGCCGTCTTAGTGCGAGGGAGCGTGCGCTAGAACGGACTGACTCTACGAGGACAGCGAATGTATGTGCCCTGCAATGGCTGGTACATCATCGGCACGGGTGGTCACTATACATCCCTTTAAACTCGCCAACGTTGATTGTCGGTAAAGCACATGCCAGACTGAGATTCATTGGAAGAATCCTAAGGAAATGCAATCCGAAAACAAAGGAAGTAGGTTACAGTACGCTTGTTCGCCCACTGCTTGAATACTGCTAAGCAGTGTGGGATCCGTACCAGATAGGGTTGATAGAAGAGATAGAGAAGATCCAATAGAGAGCAGCGCGCTTCGTTACAGGATCATTTAGTAATCGCGAAAGCGTTACGGAGATGATAGATAAACTCCAGTGGAAGACTCTGCAGGAGAGACGCTCAGTAGCTCGGTACGGGCTTTTGTTGAAGTTTCGAGAACACACTTTCACCGAGGAGTCAAGCAGTATATTGCTCCCTCCAACATATATCTCGCGAAGAGACCATGAGGATAAAATCAGAGAGATTAGAGCCCACACAGAAGCATACCGACAATCCTTCTTTCCACGAACAATACGAGACTGGAATAGAAGGGAGATCCGATAGAGGTAGTCAAGGCACCCTCCGCCACACAACGTCAGGTGGCTTGCGGGGTATGGATGTAGATGTAGATGTAGAACGGCTTCTACGACGTCATGTCCGAACTCGACGTCCCCTTACGCTCGCCAGTTATCACCGTTGTCCGTTTAACTGAAACCCCGTCACTCAGTCGGTTGCCGGGTACAATTGCATAAAAGGGAGAGCGAGTACATGAGTTCACAACTATAACCGAGGACTCACGGATTGCCAGGACACACACAATTTATTGACCAGGACCGTATTTTGGGCGCGAAGGGGAGACAAACTGGGTAACTTCCTAGGGCGGCAGGCTTTATGGAGCGGCAATATTTGTTGGAAACTACATAAAAACCATGGGCCTAGTTGTTCGGCGTTCTCCACACTGACGCGGCAGAAACCACGTCGCGAAGGCCTCAGCGTCTAAAATCGCGCATAAATCTTGTGAAACATGGCGTTTTCTGCTGGGCGGATACGCGGCGCTGCGTTTCTTCATGATGCGTACAGGAGAACTAAATCATTTACATGTTCTTTTGAGGAAATAGTTTGATTAAAAAAAGGTTGTTACTTTCATGTCTTGTAGCTTCCACTTGACTGTGGACTGGTTATCTCTCCTTTGTTAATCTGGGTTATGATTCCAACTTAAGTTACTCATTTCTACAGTTTGCACGAAAAATGTAGACACTCGCTACTTTACTTGTGATGCAGTTAGGCTATACATGAATTCATAAGAAATGTGGCAAATATATTGAAATTGCTTTTCAAGCTGAAAGCAAAGTCAGGTTGTTTCATTCTTGTTGTTTTTCTTCTTTTTCCTGGCCTTTTACTAGTATCCTCTTGGGATCGGCCTGTTAATACAGATGTGGTATGTTAGTGGTAGAGAAGAATGGATGCCCCCCCCCCTTTTCTTTGTCAAGAACATTTCTTTCTTATAAATGATCTATTGGAACTCTTAACTGGATAATTTTAAACTACACAACAACAACATTTTTGTGTTTGCGACTGTGTCACTTTCAATTTGCCCAAGTGTTTGAGATCAGTGAACAAATTTTAACCATGGACAGCAAAGAAGTTTGTCTGTAACATGTAAGACTAGCATGTTAATATCAGTAGCTAGAAAATAGCAAATACAATCTTACGAAAAATGTCTTCCACTCAGTGATAGAATGAACGCCGCCGCGTGCGAAAGAACGCGCGCCACTTCCCAACCCGAGGCGTAGTGCAGACCACCTCGTTCACACCTGCGTCTCTCAACACGACTAGGAGCGGCGTGCGAGCATGGCGGGATGGGGCACATTGTCATCGGCTGATTGACACATTTAATTCTACACTGTCCACTCACATTGTGACCACCTGTCAAAAGCCCGAATAATCATCTTTTGCAGTGCAGACCGCTGCGAGAAGTACAGGAAGAGAATCAGTGAGGTTCTGGAAAGTACCAAGAAGGATGTGGAGCCATGCCGAACCACTGCTTTGGCTTTCTCGGTTCAGGATCCATGGCGCTAACAGCCCCATCGAAGTAGTGCCACAGATTCTCTTTGAGTTTAAATCTGGTAAGTTTGGTGACCATGTGAGTATGACATACTGATGCTCTTCGAGCCAACACGTACTCTGCGAGGTGTGTAACACTTCGCAGTATCTGCTGATAGATGCCACTGTCCATATAGGTATGGACATTGCCCCCATAGGTAGATGCATTTTTGTGCCTTCCAGAATGAAGCGGTCACCCAAGGACTGCCACGAAAACATTCCCAAGACATAACGCACTCTTCTCCGGCCTGTACCCTCCGGTGATCCAACGGCCACCCGTCTGATGGAGCACAAAACGTGATTCATCTGAAATATCCACCTGTCGCCACTCAGTGAACGTCCAGTTGTGGTACTGGCGTGCAAATTCCAACCTTCGTCGTCAACATGAAGCAGGTAGCATGGATGCATCAGCCTGCTGTGGAGGACCATACGTAGCAACGTTCGCAGGACGGTCGTCCCTTAGTTCATCTCGGCGGTTACTTGTTGACAGTTGCACGTCTGTTCACTCGTAAACATCTCCGCCACTGTCGTTCATCCCTGTCATCTATGACCCGTGCTGAACCACATTTGTCTTGCCACAGATTTTGGATAGCGTCATTTTGCCACTCACGATATACTTTTATCAGGGTGGTATGCGACAACCTTATAAAATTGGTCGTTTCCGAAATGTCTCCATTCTTGGCCCGAAAGCCAACGATCGTGCTCTTTTGGTCACAGACAATCCGAATCGTTTCCGCATTACGACAACGACTGCACTGTTTTCCATGTCCTGTCGACATGCTTTATATGCCCACCACTGCTAGTGCTGCCACCTGTTACTGCACACTGACGTCGAGAATAGGCTGTGCTCATGTGAGTGGACCATTTACATTGCCTCTCTCGCTCTGCATGGTTGCGACTTAGTACGTTAGACTCATTCGACCTACGAAGAAAAACATAGGGCACAAGCATAATAGTAACATTTGTTAGTGTACCTACATGAAGACGTCGGCCGTAAACAGTGGTAAGGGACAAGTTATTTGTTTTGAGAGATTCCTCAGTGAAGTTTCAATAACATATCATAAAATATATACTTAAAGTGCATCCACTGAGATTTTCTTTTAATTCAGAGGAGTAACTGTTTTCAAATATTTCTAGAGAAAGTTTGTATTTTTAAAATCGTAAATTCTATCCGAAACCATATTCTCAAAAATACAAGAAGGGCTGCTTTTCATTGTTTACTTGCAGACTGTGTGCACTTAAACATGGGATCGTATCGACTTACCACTGTTCATTTGCTGGGTGAGTTAAGGAAACATTACTGTGAAACCTCTCAAAGATACAAATTCAAAACATTCAGATTGTTTCAGTTTGTGATACAATGATTTGTATTACCAATTTTCGCGTTAATTAAGTATGTACAACAACATAAAAACTTAATCTATGATTCAGCACAATACAAAATTAATTTAACTGTCGCCTTACTAAGGCACATGAAGATTGTTAAGGTTGTAGTGTCCCTTAACATTTTCTGTCCCCACACTGTCACACAAAATTTATGCAAACGATGGTAAGGTATTCAACTTATTATTATTCACTTCCTTAAATAATTATTCACATTACATAGTTACAAAAATGTTCAAATGTGTGTGAAATCTTATGGGACTTAACTGCTAAGGTCATCAGTCCCTAAGCTTACACACTACTTAACCTAAATTATCCTAAGGACAAACACACACTCACATGCCCGAGGGAGGATTCGAACCTCCGCCGGGACCAGCCGCACAGTCCATGACTGCAGCGTCTAAGACGCTCGGCTAATCCCGCGCGGCTACATGGTTACCAATAGCTTTCGAAGCGCATTCGGGTTGAGGAAGATATTCAGGATCTTTATCTGAGTCGTAGTTATCTATATTGTATTCATATTTATACAGATGGTCCCTGTAAAGCATTTTCCTGTCACGAACACCGCACGTGTTACCACTGCTGGCTGCCAGGTTTTTGGCGCCTACCACTGTTTACGTTCACAGATACTGGTAAAGTTGCCATTACTGCGAACCTGTAATTAGATACAGAGCTGTCGTTTCTCGTTTTATCGTGAAAGTATCAACTAATACGAATGAAGCACAACACCACGTTTTTACTTGTTACTCGTCAACTATTTTTTACTTGTTACTCGTCAACTATCGCATACCACTCAGCCGAGATCTTCATATGTATCTCCTTATGCCTTCTTACATATATTCCTCATCATTAGCTTTCAACGGGCCTTAGTTCTGCGTTCTCTACTTCAGTGCTACAAAGCCTAATAAAACACGGACAGGTCAGATTTGGATACATATGGCCGAACACCACCTGACAACTCGAGCTGCCGCAGCAGACTGCTGTTGTGGGATAAGGGGCACGCACTTGCTGTTGAGCGTGTGAGTTGGCACTACGTGGCAGAGCACACGCAGCCCCAGTGGACGGCCGCCCCCAGGGGCTGCAGGTGTCTGCCGGCACACGGCGCTGTTGACAGTCTAAATGTTTGCCGGCAGGTGTCGCGTTTGCCAGTAGCAAACACGGGGCGCTCGCCTGCCCGAGTTCGTGACGGCTGTGACCGGGCTGCTGCAGGCTCCGCCACACAACACCATTCCGAACTGCTGGCCACCTCACGTTACATTCCCATCTCCTGTTTTACTCAAATTGCCGTTTTTCTGTTACGGCGCATTGAGCGCTCTATTGAAGTATTACTACAAAACTGATAACACAGTGAACAACCCCCTTAAGCAGCAGCAATGTGTCTGATTACACAAAAAATGGTATGAATCAGTAAATTATTTCATCTAATTTCAGATACACATCTGACCTCATTAGGTGTTATTCACTTTACAGGAACACTGCGATTTTCTCGCTGAATGTTCGATAAAGATGTAGTGGTACTTTTGTTAGGCCAACCTACAGAAGCTATTTTATGTGGTTATGGATTTCTACATTTTACAGCTTGAGAACATAATATATATTAATTCCATTAACTAACTATGAAAAACGCTGTTGAATGTCGTGTTTGCAACACGTATCAAATAAAAAGCATTAGATGCACCTTCTGTACGACTGTAATTTCAAAATGACTGCTTTTATTTCCACGAAATTTATGCCACGGACAATGATAAACTGATTGCGTTACCATTCACGAAACTTACTCTGCAAGAATTAAAATCTTTCCTCCACAATATTAAAAAGAAAATAAGCTGCCCTTTATATCGCAATGTTACGAAGGATGTTCAGTAAGTAATGCATCACATTTCTTCTCAGCCAGTTTCGGTTGAAAAAATTCGGAATTTGTTGTGGGACATCGTGCAATATTCCCCCTTCAGCCCTTAATTTCATCCAATTCCGATCGATGGCAGCCTTATAAGAAGCTTTCAAAGTAGCATCTGCAACGCAGAGAGCTGTCATTCAGTTTCTTTTGGCGAAAAAGCAGAGCATCGCGTGTATTCGTAGGCACTTGCAAAATGTCTACGGTGGCCTGGTAGTGAACAAAAACACGGTGGGTCGTCGGTTGAGAGATTTGTCATCATCGCAACATGGTCGCGCAAACTTGTTTGATGTCCCACATACCGGCCGGTTGTACTCTCATGTGAACTTCTCCTTCTCCATAGCAATAGCAAAGCAAGGCCTCACACAATACTGCGCATCCGACAGGAGCTCACAGAACTTCACTGAACTGTTCTTCCTCATCCACCCTACAGCCCAGATCTCGCACCTCCCAACTTTCATATCTTTGGCCCAGTGAAGGATACACTCCACGGGAAGCACTACGTAGGTAATTTGGACGTTATTGAAGTAACAGGACGTTGCCTTCGACCAGTAGAGCAGTACCATACGTATAGGCCCTCCTAGTGAGGTGGCGTAAGACCGCTGTATTGAATGGAGGTTATGTCGAAAAATAGAGTTTTGTAGCCAAGAGAGTGGGGAGTTATATAGTGCATTGTAATCCTGAATAAAATAAACATGCTTCCAGAAAAAATTGTGGTGCATTACTTATTGAACGCCCCCTCGTAAATGCCCATTCCTTGAACCGAAACATCCCATTCATGTCGGGGGTGTAAAACTCTCCACTGCCGCTAATGTGGCCATGTGAAAGCTTACCGCAAAGGGGACAATAGGGTGTACATGCATTGGCCGTGAAGGCGCCTAATTCCCACGGAATCAGATGCAGGGGCTGGATGACTACGAAGCTTGTTCGCGTTTTACTATGCTGTTAAAAGCCTAAATACTAATAGACCAATGAAATATGGATGTCTTTACTATAAAAGAGGCAGATAACTTTTCTGCAAATAGGCAGCTAGAATCATTGTTCCAGGGTGTCAACTGGAGAGATCTTTTTATGGCAGAACTGTCAGTTGATGTAAAGCTGAATAATAATGAATTGAGAGTGATTTGCCAGCTCTCGGATGGCTACCGTAACCGCTGGCTGCGTGAGCTGTCGGGAGACGAAGATTCGAAAAGACCATGGTTGATGGGAACTCCAGAGGAGCAGACGTACAAGCAGACAACGCCAGTTTTGAGTGATCGGCTTTGTTATGGTTCTCGTCGTCAGTCGTTTTGACAGGTGGCTAATGCTGAATAGAAACATGCATTGCAGGTTCAAATGGTTCGGAACACTTTGGGACTTAACATCTGAGGTCATCAGCCCCCTAGAACTTAGAACTACATAAACCTAACTAACCTAAGGACATAACACACATCCATGCCCGAGGCAGGATTCAAACCTGCGACCGTAGCAGCAGCGCGGTTCCGGACTGAAGCGCCTAGAACCGCTCGGCCACAGAGGCCGGCTACATTGCAGGTTTGCCAGTGAAGTCGGTAAGGAGCTGGCTGCTTATTCTGTATCTGCAAAGACTGAAATAATTTGTAGTCGTTGGTAAAAAATAATATATATTGTACTTGTGTTGCAGGCTTCTTCATATGCTGCATACATATAATTACGAACTGATACCTAGAGAGGCATTACTTATATACCATACTTGACTAAGAGCCTTGTTAGAGGTTGCTTGCTATCAGCTGAAGGCTATGCTACATTCCTAGTTGACGTCCCGAGCAAGACTGGACGAGAGGTCGCTAGATACTTGTCACAAGCCGCGGAGCGGCGCTAGTCGCGACTCGCGGGTCCAGCGATATCTGTTGCGGAACGCGGTCGATATCTGCAACCCGTAACAAGTGTGGTATCGAACGTTGATACTACAGGCTTCCGCCGGCCAGTGTGGCCGAGCGCTTCTAAGCGCTTCAGTCTGGAACCGCGACCGCTACGATCACAGGTACGAATCCTGCTTCGGGCATGGATGTTTGTGATGTCCTTAGGTTAGTTAGGTTTAAGTAGTCCTAAGTTCTAGGGGACTGATGACCTCAGATGTTAAGTCCTAAAGTGCTCAGAGCCATTTGAATAGGCTTCATTGGTGAGGTGTGGCACGTCCAACACTTTGCTAGTTCGGCGTCGTGTCTTCAACTCAACCATCCACTTGTAGCATAACTAATTTTAAAGGAAGGGATTGGCATAGGATAGCTTCTTGACACCCTTTCGATGTTTAGTCTTTAGCACAGTTAACTTACGTATCCTGAGTAAGTCAAATAGGATTTCAAGTGATTCCCTAAGGCAATTGTAAATGGGGCATGCTCATAGCAACAAGAATCTAAGCAACACGACTTTCTTGTATTCATTATCGAGTGGTTATCTATGCGACCTTGGCGTTTTAGCAGTTCCTGGTGATGTTGTACATCGACTACACGCAGAGTGTTTTCTACATCCTTTGTGCGACAGGGCACAGAGATAATAGTTTGGATTGCTTGGACTGAGATCACCGCTGCTAGGGCAATAAGAGGCTGAACTTGGTCAGCTGGATTGCGAATGTGACGGAATTCCACGCGCACTAGCTCTGCTGGGTCATGGCAGAGTCTTATTCCATCATACGAGGTGCGACAATAAAGTAATGAGACTGATGTGAAAAAAATGTTGCTTACCGTTTCAGTCAAGTTTAGTGTTACCTCCTTCAAAGTAGTTCTCTTCTGATTCCACACAAGTTTTCCAGCGCTTCTGCCATTGATGGTAACATTTCTGGAGCTCATCTTCTGTAATATCCTCCAAAACCCTCGTCACAGTTTTTTGGACACCTTGTGTTGTTTGAAAATGGTGTCACTTGACCGCAGTTTTGACTCTTGGAAATAGAAAAAAGTCTCACGGAGCGATATCTGGTGAATAAAGATGGCTGTGGTAGTACTGAAATTTGTTTTGACGTTAAAAATTGCTGTACTGACAGAGCAGTATGGGATGGCGCATTATCGTGATGCAGAATCCAATTATCAGCAGTGTTCGCACGGACACGAAGAACTCTTTTACGAAGTCTTTCTAAAATTTCTTTGTAGTAATATTGGTTAACTGTTTGTCCAGGAGGCACCCACTCTTTATGAACAATTCCCTTGGAATTAAAGAAGCGCACAAGCATGCATTTCACTTTTGACTTTGACATGTGAGCTTTTTTTGGTCTGGGTGATCCCTTTGAGCACCATTGCGAACTTTGGGGTTTTGTCTCCGGATCGCACTGAAAAAACCAACTTTCATCACCAGTGATAACACGGCTCAAAAATTCTAGATTGATTTCCGTTTGCTCTAACAGATCGGCTGCCACATTTTCCGTGTTTCTCGCTGTTGTGGTGTGAGATTTTTGGCTACCATTTTGCTCAAATCTTTCTCGTACCAAGATGTTCAGTTCTTCTGCAATCATTTTCACAGATAATCTTCCATCAGATCGTACGAGTTCACGCACCCTGGCCAAGTTGACATCCGTCCATGAGGTTGATGGCCGTCCACTGCGATCTTCATCTTCAAAATTCGTTGTGCCTTCACTAAACATTTTATGCCAACGAAAAACTTGAGCTCAACATAACCTCCTCTCCAAAAGCCTTCTGAAGCTTACCGTAAGTTGTCGCGTTTTCACCCAATTTTACGCAAAAGGGAATGCCATACTGATGCGAAATATTATGCGGTTCCATTCCCGTGATGAGAGACACAAACACATATGAACTTACTACAGCACAGCTCACGATTGAGCAGTTGCACCGATGTGCCGCTTGGACTAGAAGCAGCCTATAGACCAAGGTCAGATATATTGTCCCTACGCAAGCCTGCAGGGTTGCCACATCTTGCAAAGGAAAGCAGTCTCTTTACTTATACACACTGCTTAAGCTAACTTCAACTAACTTGTGCTAAGAACAACACACACACCCATGCCCGAGGGAGGACTCGAACCTTCGGCAGGAGGGGCAGCACAGTCCGTGACATGGCGCCTCAAACCGCGCAGCCACTCCGCACGGCCAGAGGTTTCTGCTGGCAGTGACACTGATACATAGCCATTGATGTAGTCAGGAATCTTCATCTACGTTACCTTCCAGCAGAAATATAAGTGCCTTATATAATGTCTAGCAGTGCAGTATCAAAATGGTTCAAATGGCTCTAGGCACTGTAAGACAGAACATCTGAGGTCATCAGTCTCCTAGACTTAGAAGTACTTAAACGTAACTAACCTAAGGACATCACACACATCCATGCCCTAGGCAGGATTCGAACCTGCCACCGTAGCAGCAGCGCGGTTGCAGACTGAGGCGCCTAGAACCGTTCGGCCACAGCGGCTGGCAGTGAAGTATCTCACTGCAGTACATCTTCTACCTCCCATTACATTACGGAAATTTCGACCTGGGAGCTACCTTCATTTGATTTGCTAGCTCATGTACTTCGTTTGTCGATTTATTTGTTGTTGGTTTTTTTGATATTGTATAGATTTTTTTTTCCGCACCAAAAGGAACACACGCTTGCCATAAATTTCCTTTCTAAAATCATTCCGTTCCTAAGTAATGTTTAGCATCTGCAAATTTCATATCCTGGTGAGTCATAATTCTTTTCCTCACTTTCTTTCCTTACACACGATGTTCCACCGGATATGGTCAGTGTTCAGTGGTATGACAGGAACGATCATTCTAAACAAAAAAAAAAAATCTAGTAAACGTGGGCTCTAAAATGCATACCTTAAGAGCTATGAGCACTTGTTCATTAGCAGAGATGTGTCTCAGTAGTGAAAATGAAAAAGTGTTCAGCTCCTAAGTTATGTATAATAGGGCCCATTTTTGCTGGACTTTTTTTCTTGTTTCGGTCCTTACTGCCACCTCTCCCAACATGGAAAGCAAATAGCTTGCGGTAGGAGAGATTCTTTAGCAGTATCGAAGATGAAGCAGTTCTCGTAGTTCTTAATGAAAGTATTTCAGAGTCCATGTTTACTAGACATCTTTTATTTCGAATGATTGATGACCATTCCTCCTGGGACGCCCTGTATACTATCATCCCCGTGCTGCAGACCAGACGAGCAAGGACGATGTAAAATACCAGTGAATACTCAATGCTATGTGTTTAACTGTGAAGTCTGGATGATCGCCTACCATTTTGACCTTACAAGGGGACCAAGCCCACTCTTCATCATCGATTTCGTACAAATTTATGGTAGTCTACACGCAGAGCTTAGTCAGAAATGAAAGTGACAAAAATAGAAATTTTTGGCACGGGTCGGGCGAGGCATGGAGCCATTTACGTCAGCTTATCCCCCGGGTAGCGGTAAGCGCAGAGGAAAGAGTGCTTGGGTCGTGGGTTCGAGGCCCTTGGCGAAATTTCTTTTTATTTTCTATTTCTATTTCACTTAAACCGCAGATAAATCGAAATAACGCACAATATATTGTATTTATTAAGATTTTCGTAAAAAGGATCAAAATACAAGACAAAAGGAAAATTTGGGATTGCAAATAAATTTCCAAGATGGGATTAACCTAAAAAGCGGTCCGATAGTGAACACTGCGATGTCTATTTTTATCTTCAGGTGAAGAATTTGGTCACCTGTTCTCGCCATATTTGGAGAAATGATGCGTTACACTTGCTTTGTTGCCAAACTGTTCGACGAGAGAGAACCTTTCGTGTATGTAAAACAACTATGTAATAGTAAAAATGTTGGCTTTATAACGTTTGCAAGATGCCGAGAAAATTATTTCTTCCCCTATTTTTATGAAAAAAATGGCTCTGAGCACTATGGGACTCAACTGCTGTGGTCATCAGTCCCCTAGAACTTAGAACTACTTAAACCTAACTAACCTAAGGACATCACATACACCCATGCCCGAGGCAGGATTCGAACCTGCGACCGTAGCAACAGTGCGGCTCCGGACTGGAGCGCCTAGAACCGCACGGCCACCGCGGCCGGCTTATTTTTATGATCAGTATCGCCTAAGGACGTATAAATCATCAGCTGTAAGATAATGAAATTGTCTACTTTTATGTAAGAAGTTTCCTTGTGCACCTTTACAATCCTTCCCTGGAAATTTTATTTGCAATTCCGATTTTTTCCCTGCTTTTACTTTTCATGCCTTTTAAGAAAATCTTAATAAATACAGTGTATTGAGCGTCATTTAGATTTATTTACAGTACAAGTAGCATAAAAATTGGAAATAAAAAAAGAAAAAAGTTACTGCTTATGGACTCGTACCCACGTCCCTCGAATTACCATGTGAACTTTTTCCATTGCGCTAACCGTTGCCCGGAAGCTAGACTAACGTTAAGGGCTCATGTCTCATCCAGCCTAGGCCTAAAATACTAGTTTTTCTAAACGCTTGCCATCTGGAGCTACCACTTCTGTCAATTTCGACGAAATCGGTGATGACGTACTTATTAGTACGATTCGATTAATCCTTTTGTTCTAATCCAGATATGCCCAATTTGATGTATTATAATACACTAATATCTGAAAATGGCTTCTTAGTTGAAAACGCGCAGTAATGAAAACGAAATATAGAGATATTTTAACCAATTCAAACCCAGCCAGTGTGTCAGAATGTTACCATTCAGTCATTCACTAAAGAGATTAGATTAACTCCTTTCTCTATCTCGTTTTGTCTGTGCACGAACTGACCTCTCGATTACGTTCCATGAATGTTCGATGGGATACATGACGGGCGATCTGGGTGGCCAAATCACACTCTCGAATTGTCCAGAATGTTCTTCAAATCAGTCACGAACAATTGTAGCCCGGTGACATGACATCGTTGTTTGGGAACATGAAGTTCATCAGTATCTGAAAATGCTCTCCAAATAGCCTAACATAGCCACTCCCACTCAACGATCGGTTCACCTAGACTAGAGGACCCAGTCCATTCCATATAAAACATCCCACACCACTATGAAGCCAAAACAAGCTTGCAGGATGCCTTGTTAACAACTTTCGTCCATGGCTTCGTAAGGTCTACGTCACACTCCAACCCTACCATCAGTTTTTACCAACTGAAATCAGGACTGATTTGACCAGCCCACGGTTTTCCGGACTTCGAGGGTCCAACCGATGAGCCCAGAAGAGACACTGCAAATGCACTCGCGTCGGTCGTCAGTTGCCATAGCCATTATGACCATATTTCGTTCCGCCGTTCTAAAGGGTACGTTCGTCGTATGTCCCACACTGATTTCTGCCGTCATTTTACGCAATGTTGAGTGTTAACAATGAGAACTGTGCGCAAACGCTGCTGTTCTCGGGCGCCAAAGTGAAGACCGTCGGGCGCTTCGTTGTCCTAGAGGGAGGTAATGCCTGAAATTTTGTATTCTCGGCACTCTCCTGACACGTGGATCTCGAAATATTAAAGTCGCTAACGATTTCCGAAACGAAATATCCCTTGCGTGTAGGTTTAATAACCAGTCCACGTTCAAAGACAGTCAATTACCGTCGTGCTGCCACAATCACATTGGAAACCTTTTTATATGAATCGCCTGAATACAAATGACAGCTTCGCCAATGCTACTATCGTCTGTATCTTTGCATATAGCTATCACATGACTTCTGTCGCCTCTGTGTATACAGGATGGTTCGTTGATAGTGACCGGGCCAAATATCTCACGACATAAGCCTCAAACGAAAAAACTTCAAAGAATCTCGTCTAGCTTGAAGGGGGAAACCAGATGGCGCTATGGTTGGCCCGCTAGATGGCGCTGCCATAGGTCAAACGGATATCAACTCCGTTTTTTAAGATAGGAACCCACATTTTTCATTACATATTCGTATAGTACGCAAGGAAATATAAATGTTTTACTTGGACCACTTTTTTCGCTTTGTGATAGATGGCGCTGTAATAGTCACAAATGTATAAGTACGTGGTATCACGTAACATCCCGCCAGTGCGGACGGTATTTGCTTTGTGATACATCATCCGTGTTGAAATGGACCGTTTACCAATTGCGGAAAAGGTCGATATCGTGTTGATGTATGGCTATCGTGATCAAAATGCCCAACGTGTGTGTGCTATGTATGCTGCTCGGTATCCTGGACATCATCCTAGTGTCCGGACCGTTCGCCGGATAGTTACGTTAATTAAGGAAACAGGAAGTGTTCAGCCACATGTGAAATGTCAACCACGACCTGCAACAAATGATGATGCCCAAGGAGGTGTTTTAGCTGCTGTCGCGGCTAATCTGCACATCATTAGCAGACAAATTGCGCGAGAATCGGGAATCTCAAAAACGTCGGTGTTCAGAATGCTACATCAACATCGATTGCACCCGTCCCATATTTCCATGCACCAGGAATTGCATGGCGACGACTTTGAATGTCATGTACAGTTCTGCCACTTGGCACAAGAGAAATTACGGGACGATGACAGATTTTTTGCACGCGTTCTAATTAGCGACGAAGCGTCATTCACCAACAGCGGTAACGTAAACATGTATCACATTGGAACAACCGAAATAAAATGTTCAAACGTACCTACGTTCTGTATTTTAATTTAAAAAACCTACCTGTTATCAACGGTTCGTCTAAAATTGTTAGCCATATGTTTGTGACTATTACAGCGCCATCTATCACAAAGCGAAAAAAGTGGTCCAACTAAAAGATTCATATTTCTTTACGTGCTACACGAATATGTAATAAAAATGGGGGCTCCTATTTAAAAATACGCAGTTTATATCCGTTTGACCTATGGCAGCGCCATCTATCGGGCCAACCATAGCGCCATCTGGTTTCCCCCTTCAAGCTAGACGAATTTCGTTCTTTTTAGTTTTTTCGTTTGACGCTTATTTCGTGAGATATTTGGCCCGGTCACGATCAATGGACCACCCTGTATTCATGCCTGTGCTTTACGCAAAACGATTCAAAATTGTTGTATCTCAGTTCCATCTGGTTAGTTTATTAATAATTGTTGTGTTTACTCTGCATCTCAGTCCGTTGTCGGCTGTTGTGTGAGCATGAGCACTTGTATTCGGAGCACTATTCTTATGTTTGTACATATTGTTTATTTTAAATTTGACATGCCGATATCCAATCATTTTTATGATCTTCACATGCATATTCGTGATGTGACACGATACATATCACAGATGGAGAAGATCTCGTGAATTTTTAGATAATAAGTTACGTTACTTTTCCAAGTGTATGCACAACTACTTATGTACATTGTTATACTTGACTCTAAACCCATTAGCCTGTTAGCTTGGTTCTATCCGTTGCAGATACCAATATAGTAACGTAG
Source organism: Schistocerca serialis cubense (assembly GCF_023864345.2). Classification (NCBI taxonomy): domain Eukaryota; kingdom Metazoa; phylum Arthropoda; class Insecta; order Orthoptera; family Acrididae; genus Schistocerca; species Schistocerca serialis. Next base: position 409,542,658 of record NC_064644.1, on the reverse strand, counting down.
TCTTACCGAAACTAATTATCGAAATAAATGTTTTATAGCGACCTAGGCTTTTTGAAGTTTTTCTTTTGAGTTTAATACATGCATAAATACGTATGTACATACTACGTACGTACGTACATATGTGCGTATGTCCACTTTTATAATATGTATGGATTTTACCCAATCCGAACAAAGCCAGTGTGTCAGAATGATTTATCATTCAGTCTTTCATTATAAAGTGATTAGATTAACTCGTCTGTCTAGCCAGTTTCGTGTTGCTTTTATTTTTTAAATGTGTCGTTAAACTAATGTACTTGTCAGTCACGTTGTTGTCGATGGTTGTATCGAACCATCATCTCTCGTCGCTTCAGGTGACCGCCTTTCTTCTCGCGTCTGCTGTGACGTTAGTCGCCTGGCCAGCAAATGAGAACGTGTTGCAAGCGAGTGCCGGCAGCGCCAGGGCTGATAGATGGCCGCTGGTTTTTGCCTCCGCGCCCCTCTCCGTCATCATCCGTCAACCGCGCCGGACTCGCAATTAGCCACCACCCGTGGAGAGCCGGCGTGACGTCACTCGCCCGTGCCCCGACAGACACGTGCGCGCAAGACCCTTCCTTGACACGTGCTTCTTTTGCGTTTTAGAATACTGGGTGACCACGAGGCTGTGACTATATTGAGTGTGAATTTACCAGAGAATCAGCCTTGTGATAACTAATACTTAACGCAGAGAATTGTAAAATCGTTCTTTTTTTGAAACTTAAGATCGTAGTAATCTACACAGTTAGCGAGTTACAACTAATATCAGTCACATACCTGGGAGTGAAAATGTATGGTGCTATGCAGTAGAACGGCAAATTTCAGTTGTAATTAAAGCAAATTGGTGCACTCGTTTCATTAGTAGCATACTGAAAAATTGCAGTTTTATCTGCTAAAGCGATTACTTACAAACCAGCTGTTCAAGATGAATGCGAGCAGATCTCCGATAGATCTCCACTACAAATTGGGACAGTCCTGGGCGGATAGACGTTCTTTTAGGTAACCACACCTTAAATTCCAGATAATTGCAGGTCGTCCATATCCCGTACTGCCTACCGTTACTAAACAAAACACCATCCGAACAGACCTTGGACGCCCAACAGCACTCGACAGACCCTGACGATGACCCATACAAGTGCTAGCCAAGCCCAACACCGCTTAATTTTTGGCATCTGCTATTAGTTTTTAGTATTTGCTTATATTATATTCCGCAGCAGCAGCACTCCTCCTTCACACCACAAGTGGCCCATCGGGACCATTCGACCGCCGCGTCATCCTCACTGAGGATGCCGATAGGAGGGGCGTGTGGTCAGCACACCACTTTCCCGGTCGTCATGATGGTTTTCTTTGACCGGAGCCGTTACTATTTGGTCGAGTAGCTCCTCAATTGGCATCACGAGGCTGAGTGCACCCAGAAAAATGGCAACAGCGCATGGCGGCGCGGATGGTCACACATCCAAGTGCCGGTCACGCCCGACAGCGCCGTTTCAAATATACCGGTCATTTTTTAAACACCCTGTATATTACAATGTTGCTACTTGAGAGGGTCCCCATGAGAAACGAGTGATCGTAGGACAATGAAACTTTGTGGAAACATTTTTAAGGACATGTGGAAGAGAAATAACAAATAAAACATTGAAACAAACACTTTCTAATGTCTACATGAGAGAGTGACACGTGTTAACTGCGTGCCGTGTTTATGTTTGAGGTTACAAACCTTGCTCAAAGTGATGACCATCTGCATCCACGATAGCTGAATAACAGTTGTCAGCAGTGCTTTTCGACCGGTGGACCGTGAAACATTCAGCTGTCGTGACACAACTCGGGACTGGTTGAAGATTGCACATTGTGTACGGCCTTCTCAGCCATGACAACAGTAACTTCTCCAACAATTCGTGGCGCAATTCCAAAACTGCCAGTTAATTCTAACTTCCGAATCACACTCGTCAACCTAGGTGCAGAATATGTTAAATGTCTCTGTATTCCTTTAATGCGTCGGTTTTGTCAAAGAGCAACACCACTTCTGTTGTTGTTTTGACAAAACAGTTTTACGAGTAAAGCTCTGCTCACCTCATCCACACCCACGTTTGTTGTCTGCAACTGTAATGCACAACGGTGCTTACATATCAGTCCTCCATCGCCATACCAGTACCGGCGCGTAACACCAAGATAAGACACTGACACTACTATAACTGGACCGAGCGGTGACACCTCTGTGTGAAGTCAGGGTACCCGTTGGGAAGCTTCCTCAACGCTGATAAAACATTATTAGAGTTCATTTATTCACAAGTTCTTTTAGGTAACCACACCTTAAATTCCAGGTAATCACAGGTCGTCCACATCCCGTGCTGCCTACGGTTAGCTACTAAACAATCACCGTCCGAACAGACTTTGAACGCCCAACAGCAATCGACAGACCCTGACGATGACCCATACAAGCGCTAGCCAAGCCCAACACCGCTTAATTTGGACCCAAGTCGCTGTTCTTCCGCATCAGCGTCGGTTGTAGCTTATGCAGTTGCTTGTCGGATTCTAGCTGACGTGTGTACAGTGAGCTCAGCAATTGCACGCTCAGGGGAATTAGTGACCCTAGTGCCGTGTGAAGTTACCGACGAGCAGGGGCGGCCGTTGCTGAGTGCGAAGTAATATCGCACTGGTTGCTGGAGTGTCCTCGGTCTCACTCCGAATTCTGTGATAACCTTTGTTGACCCATCGGCAATGTACGTGACTCAGTAGTAGTGTGCTCGATTGAGCTCCTCCCTGCTGCCTGGTAAGTTTCAGCAACAGGTAACACGTGAGAGTTGGAAGGGTATTTGGACCCAAGGCGGCCCTTTTGCTGACTTCCACGTTGAAATTTAGTCCTGGCACCACCCTGCGATGTGGTGTTGTCGAAAGATAGTAAGTTCTTCCATCGGTATATGGTAGGTGGTGAGCAGTGTAAAGTTCACCAGGTGAAGACCATCATCTCGAGTACATCGCCTTCTAGTTCATAGACTGTTCTGCAGCATATGGGACATACAGTGATGAGCTTGAACATTATGATCACCAAATTAATAACCGGTATATCAACCTCTGTCACGGATAACAGTGGAAATGGAAATGCCCGTTGGGCAGACCGTTCGCCTGGTGCAAGTCTTTCAACTTGACGCCACTGTGGTGATTTGCGTGTGGATGAGGATGAAATGATCATGATAAGGACAACACAACACCCAGTCCCTGAGTGGAGAAAGTCTCCGACCAACCGGGAATCGAACCCGGGCCGTTAGGTATGACATTCTGCCGTGCTGACCACTCAGCTACCAGGGGCGGACACGGATAACAGTGGCAACACTTCATTGCATAGAATCAGTGGGGCCTTGGTAGGTCGCTGGAGGGAGTTGGCGCCACATCTGCACTCACAAATAACCTACTTGCTGTTAATTCCAGGGAAGGGGGTGATGAGCTCTGACAACACATTCAATCACATCTGAGTGTGTTCAGTTGGGTTTAGATCTAGCGAGTTACGGGGCTGGAATCAGATGGAACTCGCCACTGTGTTCCTCGAACCACTCTGTCACACTCCTGGCCTTGTGACATGGAGCATTACATTGTTGAACAATGCCACTGCTGTCTGGTAACATAATCGTTATGAAGGGGTTGTACGTGGTCTTCAGCTGGTGTCGATACTCCTTGGTCATCATGGTGCTGTGCACGAGCTCCACAGGACCCATGGATGCCCACGTGAATGTTTCCAGAGTATAATAGAGCAGCCGCCAGTTTGTCTCCGTCCTGCAGTACAGGTATCAAGGAGTTGTCCCCCTGGAAGACGGCAGATACGAGCTCTCCCATCAAGAAGGTATCGGACCGTGCAATGCTCTGTCACTGCGCCAGTGTCGACTGTCGATAGTCACATGCCCATTTGAATCGTAGTTACCGATGTCGTGGTGTTAACATTGGCACATGCAAGGGTCTTCTGCTGTGGAGGCCCACCGTTAGGAGTGTTCGGTGCGCTGTGTTTTCAGACACTCTTGTACTCTGCCCAGCATTAAAGTCTGATGTTAGTTCAGTCACAGTTCGCCGCCTGTCCTGTTTGACCAGTCTGTCCAGCCTACGATGTCCGACATTTGTAAGATGGGTTGCGGCCCAACCCCACGACATTTGGATGTGGTTTCACCTTGGTTTTCCCACGTGTTGAAGACACTCACCACAGCACTCCTGGAACGCCCGATAAGTCCTGCAGTTTCCAAAATGCTTGTGCCAAGCCATGAGGCTATCACAGTCTGCCCTCGGTCAAACTCAGATCAAACACACGTGTTTCCCATTCTATAAACGGACAGAGTATACTCATTGATATTACATGCAATGTACATGTGTGACAAGCATTCATTCCTCACCAGGTGATGATGCTATGGCCTGGGTGGGTTTATACTGATAGTAGGTCGTGATCTTAACGTTCTAGATGATCAGTGTAGATTCACTACAATACGTTAATCATGGAATCGAATGCTAATATTGTGAATGGCATCCCATCCATCCCAACGATCAAGTTGTGATGAGAGCCTGGGTATTTAAAGGGAGCTAACATGACGCTGTGAAGCTAGACTTGATTCGTAGTGACAAAATCTGTTCTTTACACTGCTGTATTTACTTAATAGGCTGTTAATTGTGTGAGGTGGGTGCTTATTCCATAATTGAGAACAACTGTGTAAGTTGAAATGACAATTTTGATGTCGCAAATTTTAGCACAAAAATTACAGCTTCTACACAGTTTTCAAGTCGACAACATAAAAACAGCGCAATGGATAACGCATCTCGCCAACATCAATAAGTGAAATACTCCTATACACAACACTATTAAATATTAACTCTCTGAAAGAACATTAGTCCTAAGCGCAATAATATGAAAGTTTAATTGGAAGTTTCTTTACAAAATTACACCTACACGTACGCTATGATGTTGGTCATTACTACGATAATCGTCTGATTCCAGTTCAACGTTTGGTACTATTTAGGATGACAGTCAAATCTACGATGGATGGTTAGTCAAGTGACAAATTTGAGCGCAGATTACCCAAGGTCGCTCGAGTTTACAGTGGACGCAAGCTGGTGAACCAACAAAGTTTACGCCTCTGCACGCGGTATTTACCTTAAGCTGCAACGATCTGCCAACTGCAAGACCGCTCTACCCCACTGAAATTCCTACAAAACTAATCAGGCCTTTGCTGAACATTCCAGCAGAAACTTTCCCTATGTTTCTCATTACGCAAGAAAACATGGACTCAGCCCTAGTCTTAGTATGTGGCAGTGTACACGCACATGGTTGGAGCACTGTGCATATTATAGTGCCCCTTCTGTTGTCACAAGAACAATTAACTAATTTGGCTGGTTCGTTTCTCCACAGTTGGAGCTAAACGTTGCTACAGCTAATCTCTAGCTGAAGTGCACCCGCTGTGAACGCAGTGTGCACACAAATTTCTTCTCTGCATTGTACAGAGTGTTAATTGTTCCATTCTGCACTTGACGCTAGTTCAGAGAAGAGTCCCCCAGAAAATTTCTCTCTTGTCCTCCTCGTGGCGGAACTTCCTCCCCCACTTGGGTTCATTCATTCTTCATGTCAAGACCTTTTTCGACCAATAGGAGCATTCCTCTTATTTTGTGGAAACTCTCTCTACCAATTGCAATGTCCCTTCTATCAAACTGCGTCGAAACTTCAGTATTTCTCTCCTTCCTAGTGCGTTTCCGCCAGTTGGACGTTTTGTGCACGTTCTAAACGTCTAAAGTAAATTTACCTTTTCGTGTGTTGCACTCGCTGGACACGTGATCGAAATGCGTTACTAGTTTTTGTTCGTACTCCGTTGGAATCCCAAAACACAGCTTTCTAAACCTTTTTCTCTGTCCCTTGTGCAGGTGTGCCAATACACACGGTCCACCCTCCTGAATCACCTGGTCAGGGTCACTGACCTTCCTCCTGCCACCCCTTTAAGTGGTTTCCGTCGTAACCCCCGCAGCCCGCCTTTGCTACGCTGTTGTCTGCCTGGTTTTTCAAACTGAAAATGACTCGCATTGCCTGTTCCACCTTCCGCTAAAAGACGTGCATTGTATAGGAATGGTGTGTTAATTACCGTTGATTGACTGTCATCCCTTTTTGCAATGCATACTGAAAGGCAAATGTTCTCATAACCGCCGAATTACGTTAGATGCCATTTTCACCTTCTCGTTGCGATGTGTAAAGCTCTCATGTAAGGTGCGAATCTGACCATTTATTCTGCCACCTTACAACTGCTTTGTCGATTCCTTGTTATGTGCTCTTGTGAAAGAGAGAGTTTCTTGCGACATGTCTTACGAGTTACCGAATATGTTTGTCTCACATCCTTCGATTTTCTGTCGCAGTCTCCTTCCTGCTGAGTGCGTGTCCTGACTCAGCAGACAGTGTCGAAATGTGTCGACGAGCTCACACACTTGCGACGTACCGGATCTATTACTCCTTGCACCTCTGTCTCTAGCATGACTTGAATTTGACTGTGGCAGTGTGAATGAGTTTCTGTGCCAAACACTACTAACAATGCAAATCCCGCACCTCGCAGTCTGAACATCCTTCCTGTAAAACGATACTGGAGTGACTGTGTTATTCTGAATTACGATGCGTAGGTTCATGCAATCCGTTTTCGAAGCCTGGTCCGGCACAAAAATTTCATAGTCGTCATTCCATTCTACAGTTGATGGTTGTCCACATTCGCAACTGCGAGTATATTTAATCTATTTCATAACGGATGTAGTCGCCACAGTGTCTTTTTGTTTGGGCATGCATGCATGTCCAAAGGAACTAAGCATCGTAATTCATAACAACACAGGCATTGAAGTATCGTATTTATCCGCCGACACGGGGCAAGCGAATTTCAAGTCTCACTTGTACATGAATATACATAATGGATGTAGATGCATGGTTGACAACATACGGAAGCTGGAGTCTATCCGTGAGTCGTGCACAAATAGCCAAATAGTAAAGCGACTGCTCGCTATAAGCGGGAAATGCGGGTGCGAGTCGCGGTCCGACACAAATTTTCGTTGCCGTCATTCCGTTCTACGGCTGATGATTGTCCATATCCGCAATTCCGAATACATTCCATGTATTTTATTTCTGTAAAGGTGGGTACCTATACGATAAATACACGACTGGACATTAAAATTGCTACACCACGAAGATGACGTGCTACAGACGCGCAATTTAACTGACAGGAAAAAGATGCTGTGATATGCAAATGGTTAGCTTTTCAGAGCATTCACACAAGTTTGGCGCCGGTGGCGACACCTACAACGTGCTGACATGAGGAAAGTTTACAACCGATTTCTCATACACAAACAGCAGTTGGACGACGTTGCCTGGTGAAACGTTGTTGTGATGCCTCGTGTAAGGTGTAGAAATGCGTAACGTCACGTTTCCGACTTTGATAAAGGTCGGATTGTAGCCTATAGCGATTTCGGTTTATCGTATCGAGACATTGCTGCTCACGTTGGTCGAGATCCAATGACTGTTAGCAGAATATGGAATCTGTGGGTTCAGGAGGATAATACGGAACGCCGTGCTGGATCCCAACGGCCCCGTATCACTAGCAGTCGAGATGACAGGCATCTTATCCTCATGGCTGTAACGGATCGTGCAGCCACGTCTCGATCCCTGAGTCAGCAGATGGGGACGTTTTCAAGACAAAACCATCTGCACGAACAGTTCTACGACGTTTGCAGCAGAATGGACTATCAGCTCGGAGACCACGGCTGCGGCTACCCTTGACGCTGCATGACAGACAGGAGCGCCTGCGATGGTGTACCTAACGACGAACCTGGGTGCACGAATGGCAAAACGTCATTTTTTCAGACGAATCCAGATTCTGTTTACAGCATCATGATGGGCGGATCCGTGTTTGGCAACATCGCAGTGAACGCACATTGGAAGCGTGTATTCGTCATCACCGTACTGGCGTATCACCTGGCGTGATGGTGTGGGGTGCCATTGGTTACACTTCTCGGTCACCTCTTGTTCGCATTGACGGCACTTTGAACAGTGGACGTTACATTTCAGTCGTGTTACGACCCGTGGCTCCACCCTTCACTCGATCCCTGCGAAACCCTACATTTCAGCAAGATAATGCACGACCGCTTGTTGCAGGTCCTGTACGGGCCTTTCTGGATACAGAAAATGTTCGACTACTGCCCTGGATAGCACATTCTCCAGATCTCTCACCAGTTGAAAACGTCTGGTCAATAGTGGCCGAGCAGGTGGCTCGTCACAATACGCCAGTCACTACTCTTGATGAACTGTTGTATCGTGTTGAAGCTGCATGGGCAGCTGTACCTGTACACGCCGTCCAAGCTCTGTTTGACTCAATGCCCAGGCGTATCAAGGCCGTTATTACGGCCAGCGGTGGTTGTTCTGTGTACTGATTTCTCAGGATCTATGCAGCCAAATTGCGTGAAAATGTAATCACATGTCAGTTCTAGTATAATATATTTGTCCAATGAATACCCGTTTATCTGCATTTCTTCTTGGTGTAGCAATTTTAATGGGCAGTAGCGTACATAATGGATGTACGAGTACAGGTTGTAGATTCTACAGCTGATGATTGTCCATAGTCGCAATTGCGAATACATTCAATGTATTTTATTTCTGTAAAGTTCTGTACCTATACGGTAAATAATTTCCGTCTACATTGGCTCAAATAGCGGAAGTTGAATTACGACCATACTATACATGTAGCTTTGGAACGAGCTATTTGTGCTCAAGAACATATCGGCGCCGTGTCCTCGCCGCGACAGCCTGGTACTAATACACACCTCCTCCCACACGGAGAGGACTGTGGAGCTACGCGGCGCGCACTCAATCATTTATCCGGCGCTGGCGGATGATCCGCTCGGCGACTCTGTTATTGCACCCCGCCGTTCCCTCCGGCGACACTTTTTGCGTGCCTTTTTTTTGTCGTTCGTTTTCGGCCGACGTTCCAATATTTCCGGTGTCCGGCTTATCGTCTCGATAAATACGCAATTCTCATCGCGCCGTCCGGTCCGTCCGCTCGCCGGAGATGACAGTTTTAATATCTCGGCGCGCTCCTATATCGCGCCGGCGCAAATCGAATTACAAGGCGCGCCGCGCACAGTCGCAATTTCCATTAGCAGCAGCAGCAGCAGAACCTCGCGACGCGGCTGGCACCCAGACGCGCAGAGAGGACGTAGCCAGCCGCCGGCGCGACTCTGCGCCCGCTCACAGCACGCTACAACCAGCCAGGACCCTGCGTGTATAGACGTGCCCTTAGCGCTAGGATTTCACCCGGAACAAGTCCCGCCCATTCACCCCCCTCCATGCCTATCCGTAGTGTAAGGCCCTCCCCTAAACAGCCGCCAGTTCCGCGAACTGGAAGCTACAGCGAAGTTGCTATCGTCTCAGTCCAACACACGTTAGACTGCGATGAAATTCAGTAATGATAAGAAATTGAAGTTTTCCTGGATAGTAATATAATATGAATGTGTATTAATAAAGAAATAAAAATATTTATAGAGAATTGAAAGCATCGCCAGCAAGAGAAAACAAAAAAATAACGTGATGTTATTTAAGGGCAATAATGACAAATTTTCATTAACTAACTCACTTATTATAATACGTTCATTTGAGGGATACAACAGAGCAAACATACGATGCGAAAACAATGGTCTTCAATCTGTTATGTTGGTAGTAAAACCACGGAAGCAGTCGAATAACTCTACTGTCTAAAATCAACATTATACAGATATAAGTCAGTCGTTTTGTTTATGTAGGCCCTCATAGTAGCTCACGAACATTAAAGAATATAAGAATACCGTAAAGTAGATATGCTTAATGAAAGCAGTAAGATATTTGCTTAAATGTCATATTTCGTTAGTATTTGTATGGGTAATGGGTGAATTTTAACTTGTAAATTCTTTCAATGCCATCCCTGCGCATTGTAAACAAGGTTATAAAGAAGTATGGCTGTTTCTGTGTGATTAGTGCCCTATATGCAGTTGAAAACGTTTCAGGAAAATAATCTATCGTTATTCTCTGCCCTGTCTGTTTTTAACCAATAGATTTATTAATTTCGTAAATGTCATTCAAACCATTTTTAGAAATAATAATGATGATGATATGTTTGTTTGTCACGGAATAGCTATGGAGGAAATACATGCTGCAGTGTTTCACATATGTAAAACGTCCTTCATGCGGTGCAAAGTAATTTTGATGCCCTTTGGAAGTATAGTGAACATCGGTGCTTGTTTCACATATATTGTCTGAGTTCTGAAACTGAAGTGTCAAGTATACTGTGGTTCCACTTTCTCCAAGCAATTTATTCTTTTAGGGTAGGGTTTTCCAGTTTTAGTTTTGGGTGCTTTTTTTCGCATAGAAGCATGTTTGTTCATAGGCTGTTCATGTGAATACTGAGTTCTCGTATTTAAAGAATTCATTGCTAACTTGTTTTCTCTTATGTTTGCTGTGGAAGTAGCTGGCACAGCTGAGACCATGCCTTCTAACTATCTGGCAAAATTTAACACCTAAGAAGATATTAATTTAACATTCACTCCAAAAAGTCTGAACATTATGTCTGTTTGCATAATCTATTGTAAATCTATTTCACACGCAATACACGATGAAACACTTTTAACAAGCAAAACACTTCACACGCGAAATATGTTAAATAAATCGGCTAAAAGAACAATGCTCTACCGCAACGTGCAGCCGAACGCGGAAACCACATGGGTCAACTGAAACGATGCCCAGTCCACGAACAAAGACTGGGAAAACCGGGGGTGAACCGGTGGCCGGTGGGGGTGAGTGCCGGGGGTGAACCGGTGGCCGGTGGGGGTGAGTGGGCGGGACTTGTTCCGGGTGAAATCCTAGCGCTAACGATTCCTCGTGTATAGTCTGTCTGTAAGCTCAAGAGCGAGTAGCGCTTTTGGTGGGGAAGTGGCCTTTCCCGGAAGAACGCTGCCACCGGCCTCTATGGGCACTCAAAATCTGTTGCCCGTTACCTAGCGGCGTAGATCGGCGTGCAGTGATATATGTCCTTTCTGTTCGTGGGATCTTAGTTGCCAGTGTCAGTGAGCTAACTTTGTATACTCATTGATATACTTAGACATCCGGAAGTGATGGATAAACGTCTAGCATTGCAAGAAAATGTGCAGAATACGAAGAAGTGGAGGTATTTGGGGAGTAACGAGCGTTCGATCGTCTCTAATGTTATTATAGCGTGTATTAAAGAGGCGTCCCAAAAAGAACTGTTGGCTAATATTATCAGTCCCAATCAAAGGGCTGCAATTTATGCAAACATCAGCCTCGCCCAATAGGACTCATAAGGAAGGAACGCGAAAATAAGCTGCATAGTTTACTGGAATCGCCACGAAGGAAAACTAATAATTTTGGGAGGAAACCTACCGTTATAGACAATACCAAAATCACGCAATACCTTTGATGCTTCTTGAACACTAAATCTCTATCTCGATCACTATTCATCTGATTCTAAGACATATTGCTTAAAACATGTGCGCAATAGCTATTCTAAACACTGCTAAAATTTCCTTCGAAACATGTACACCGATTCTGAACTTCTAAGAAAAAGGCTTGACATACGACGTGCGTTCACATATTAATTTTTATTTTTTAGTATGAAGTTTATTTGTTAATCTACAGCAATGTTATTCTCTTCAAAACATTCCTCATTACATATTAAACACGTATGCCAGTGGTTTTTCAAATTCCCGAAACACTTTAGGAACTGTTTCTTCGGGATAGTTTATAGGTCTCTTAACTGTGCATTTTTAATCTCATCCATGCTTGTAAAACCGCTGTCCTTTAAGGCCTGCTTTGAAATGTTTATACCATTTGTATGCTCTTGGTTCACTCATAACAGGCTCACCAAAAGCAATATTTAACATTTCTGAAAATTTCATAAACTTCATTCCATTCTTATAACAAAATTTGATACAGATTCTTTCTAATCTATTTTTATACAAATCAAATAATCGTTGGTGCTACCAAAACACATGTAACCTGTTTGACAGCTGACAACAGAGTAAATACCTAATATGCATAACATTGTACGCATACTTTTGAGACATGTTTACGAAGACAGTGGCAAAAAAGTAGTGCAAATCGGACTAATATAACACACAAAATTATAAATTTCTGCTTACTTTTTAAACACTTTTCGTGTTGCAAGAATTGTAAAGATTCAATGCAGTCTTTCAAGGAAAACGTCTACCTTTTAGTAGAAACACAAGCCTTAAAGCCTTAAATTCTACAGATTTACGAATAGCAATACAGGAACATACATTCACACGAACAGGCATTCGGATCTATGTTTGTAGTAGAATCCTGATCTCCGTTCTTATGTTAATATTATTTACTCTATAATGTTGTGTTCCGGAAGAAACTTTCATTTTTTCTATTCCTTGTGGTCTTCATGTATTTGTCTAAAAATAAACACAGCCGAGACGTATCTGTATCTGTACACGGCGTCGCCACAGATTCAAAGCGCGTGCCGCGGCAGGACCGGTACTACGCTGTGAAACAGCCTGTAGAAGCGCCTTGTGACGTAGCTGGGTTGGAAGAGTGGGGACTCGCTCGCTCGCTCTTCAATTTACCGACAGACTGTAGCACCGCCCTACTCGGTTTCGCGGCACCTCGTACGCTGCTTCGCAGCCCGAGCCCCCTTTACGCCAAGGCGAATGTGCAACAGCGAACGGGAATTCTCCCTGGGGTAAACGCTCGGCGCGCTAACGCCAAAGGCACTCGTTCGACCGCGGTTGGCCTTCACAGTTGTTCACCCGTGTACCGCTTGTTGTCGATTTCTTCAGCGAACCGTCAAATTCGCTTCGTCTCCTTTTAGCCGCTAGCAGTTTAGAAAGCTTTCGTCTAAGTTTTGGTGTTGTTGACGCGAGATGCATGGACGATGCAGTGATCCGAAGAGAATATAATATTGCTGATAGCAGAAGATAGATATCTTACGAGGTGCGGCAGTAAAGTCTGAGGTGTGGGGTTGATCTGTTATTCTGCGCAACGGATTAATCTGAGATCCTTTACCCTGTGGCTCCTGCAAGATGCAATTTCCACCCCCACACTACTACAGAAGGCAGACAGACGCTCCTAACGTTCTAAAGAGAAATGCCTGAAAAACTTTCAGCAATCAATATCTTCTGGAGTCGTCCGCTGTAAGTAAATGGCACAAAAATTCACAAAATTTCTTACGTAACTGGTGGGATACTGGGGTACTGGAGTAGTGCTAGTTAGTGTAAGAAAAACATGAAACTAACGAAAGTTATTATTTATTTTGCAAAAATTCTGAAAAATCACAATGGCACTTTTAGTTATGAATTGAACAAGGTATGTCCTGGTTCTTTTCGGAATGTGAAGTTACCTCTCAAGGGTAGGATTCGCTAATGAAATTTCTATACAAATTTTAAGATGGTTTTGACTTGGCAGAATGGCTGAGAGGCGCGCCTTCTCGACTTGAATAATTATGTTTTAGAATGTTGCTAGGTACGGTCGAGGCTGTCGCGTGTGAAGTGCAGTGAGGTGTACCGTTGTGGAGGAAATATGGGGCTCGCAATAGCTGTAGAGCACAATACCGTAAGCTGCGATGACTGCTGTCTGCGTAGCTCGCTGCTGACAAATAAGATAACTCTCGTTCTATCTGGATTGACCTTTGCCAGTCAAACTCTCCCTACACCTTGATGAAGTCAAGGACTCCTATTCGCCCCTAGTCTAACTATTGGCGTGGTACACCGGTCAGATAACCAGTCCACCGCGATGCCACTCAAAATTCGCTCTCAGGCTTTTAACTATAACTCTGTCCGTTCACACCGCACAATAAGTGTGTCGGCCAACACAGTGAACAATGCTTAATCGCAAGGACTCAATATAGAGTAGCATTTCGATACGCTCTGACAGATGTGCTCTCCCAGTGAAGTACTTAGGAGAGACTAGTTCCTCGCTCCAAGAGCGACAACGGAACGGCGCCTCTCCACGCCAGACGTGAAGGGGTATATCTTTCGCTCTCTTCCATTATTCCTTCAGCTCAAGGCGTCAGAAATATCGTCTGCCAATCAGCATTGCTCTTCTAAAACGGGAGAATGACGTTTCATTTAAGGCGACCAGTCTGGAAACCTGTAGCATTGGCGTTTGCTGTCTCCCTGTGAAAATCTCTGAAACTGCGTGCTATGTGTAAAGAATGAGTAGGCTGGCCGCACCCACACAATGTAGCGGAATTTGCTTTTAAGCCGAACACGGGGTCGTTCCCCCCTTTCACTCGGGCCCACGCTGACCGCTACATGGGCAGTCACCGGCCGACGCAGGCTGGGTTGTCCTCTGAAGGGACCGGCGTCCCATTGTGCGGTCTCTCTCCCGAACTAAAAGGTTCTGTGACCGTCCTGTCTGGAATGTATGTGTGTACGCCAGCCTCGATTATTTCAACCACGGTGCGCTTACTTGTTAATTGAATATCGTTGACATCAATTCATACAACATTGACTTTATCTTATCGAGTTTGGGTTCGAATGAAGCGAATTGATGTGCGGAATTTGATTGTGAGGGCGGAATATATAAGCAATGAAGGTCAGGAGACCACGGCGTCTTACAAAAGTAATGAGACTGATGTGAAAAAAAAAAATGTTGCTTACCGTTTTAGTCAAGTTTTGTGTTGTCTCCTTCAAAGTAGTTCCCTTCTGATTGCACACACATTTTCCAGCGCTTCTGCCATTGATGGTAACATTTCTGGAACTCATATCTCCAAGACCCTCGTCACAACTTTTTGGACATATTGCCGTTTTGACTCTTGGAAATAGAAAAAAGTCGCACGGAGCGATATCTGGTGAATAAGGTGGCTGTGGTAGTACTGAAATTTGTTTTGAGGTTAAAAATTCCAGTACTGACATAGCAGTATAAGATGGCGCATTATCGTGATGCAGAATCCCATTATCAGTAATGTTGGCAAGGATACGAAGAACTCTTTTACGAAGTCTTTCTAAAATGTCTTTGTAGTAATATTGCTTAACTGTTTGTCCAGGAGGCTCCCACTGTTTATGAACAATTCCCTAGGAATCAAAGCAGCACACAAGCATGCATTTCACTTTTGACTTTGACATGCGAAATTTTTTTGGTCTGGATAATCCCTTTGAACACCATTGCGAACTTTGCGTTTTGTCGCTGGATGCTACTGAAAAAAACCAACTTTCATCACCAGTGACAACATGGCTCAACAATTCTGGATTGATTTCCGTTTGCTCTAACAGATCGGGTGCCACATTTTCCCATGTTTCTCGCTGTTGTGGTGTGAGATTTTTGGGGACCATTTTTGCACAAATCTTTCTCGTACCAAGATCTTCAGTTACTATTAGATGAATCGTTTCTCGATTGATGTTCAGTTCTTCTGCAATCATTTTCACGGATAATCTTCAATGAGATCGTACGAGTTCACGCACCCTGGCCAAGTTGACATCCATCCGTGAGGTTGACGATTGTCCACTGCAGTCTTCACCTTCAACATTCGTTCTGACTTCACTAAACGTTTTATGATGCCAACAATAAACTTGAGCTCTTGACATAACCTCCTCTCCAAAGCCTTCTGAAGCTTACCGTAAGCTGTCATCGCGTATACACCCAATTTAACGCAAAAAGAAACGGAATACCATTGCGCAATATTATGCGGTTCCATTTCCGTGACGAGAGACACAAACACTTGTTAACTTCTTGCAACAAAACTCACGGCTGAGCAGTTGCATCGATGTGCCGCTTTGGCTAGAAGCAGTTTATAGACCAAGGTCAAAGATATTGGTCCTACGCAAGCCTGCAGGGTTGCCACATCATGCAAAGAAAGTAAGTCTCATTACTTTATTAACGCACGTCGTTTGTGCGTGTGTGTGAGCTGTGAGATCCACAGCACAAGTGCCAAAAAACTGAGGGATTAAATGGATTATGTCTGGGTTAATTGAATTAATGTCCATATATAAAAGGCTATCTACTGACTAACTGACTGACTTATCATGGCTCAGCGTAAACCGCTATGGATAGAAACGTGAAATTTGGAGAAAGTGTGGATCTTATACTGCAGGCTATGAAGAAGGGATTTTTCTAAATTCAAACGCTAAGGGTGCTGAAATAGGGGATGACGGATAATTTGAAAAATGTCGCTGTTAAGGCAACTTCGAAGCCAGACCTAGATAGTGTAGTATTTGGTTTATCGATTAGAAATAAAGAATAGATATTTCAGCATTTTTGGAAATATGACCCTAGGACGGTGAAATACTTGGTGAAAGCGTTATTAAAGAACTACTAAAGTATTTTTGAAACTACTTCTGTGAAAATTTATATTTAACTTCTCGGTTATAATAAAAAAATTACGTCTTTCAGTGTTTTTGGAAACTGAATTCCTAAGTGGAAGAAATAGGGGATGAGATTTTTTATGAAAATATTTTGTGATGAAAGAATTTTTAAAGTTAAATCTATGAAAATTTAAATTTGGCTTCTCAGCTAGGGAAAAAAAAAATACATGTTTCACTGCTCTTGGAAATTCAAGCCCTAAGGGGGTGAAACAGGGTCAGAGTGTTTCGCTGACTCATCATCGCCCAGCACAAACCGCTAAGGATAGAAATTTGAAGTCTGGAGAAGATGTGGATCTTATACTGTAGGCATCGTTTAAGAAGGGATTGGCCGAAATCCCATTCCTAAGGGGTTGAAATAAGGGATGAAAGGTTTTTTGAAAGTAAGTCGCTATGAAGGGAATTTTGAAGTTAGAACTACGAAGATTGGTATTTGCTTTCTAAGCTGTAAAAAAAAAAAAAATAAAATAAAATAAAATAAAAATAAAAAATAAAAATTTCAGCATTTTTGGAAATTCAACCACTAAGGGGATAAAGTAGTGGGTGAAAGTTTTTTTGATGATTAATAATTACCAAAGAACTACTAAAGGTTTTTAAGGCTACATCTGTGACAATTGGTTTTTGACTTCTCCGTTAGAAATAAAAAAAATACGTGGCTTACTGTTTCTGGAAATTCAGCCCCTAAGGTAGTGCAATAAGGGATAGGAAATTTTTAGGAAAATATTTCACTACATTAAAAGTATTGGTATTTCATTCTAGGTTAGGTATAAAAAAATATTTCTTAGGGAATGAAAGTTGTTGTGTAAATTACTCCACAAGAGCACAAAAGGCATGATTGGTAAAAACTTTGGACTCCAGCTACCACAATCGCTTTTTGTCAGAAGTTCTTTCGCAAAAGACCGTGCTTATATGGCCTTAATCAGCCTGAAAAGCTTAGGCAGTGTTGCAATTTAAGAATTTGATTAAATAAAAACAAAAAAAATCTCTGCTTGCCATACAGTTTACGCGAGCGAAGCAGCGGGCGCTAAGATAGTCACCAATAAATTTACGTACGGTATTTTTATTTCCAGCCTCTGTCACAGTTAACGTCAAAGAAATTACTACTGGTCCTCAACCACTGAGTAGTTAAGAGCTGCTGGATTGTTTCTTTTAATATTCTTCAGGAGCATCGCAAGGCTTCAAAAATCAAATCAACAGATCGCCATAAATCCTACTACTCTAGCTTACTTGTATTTTTCTTCGTTGCATAAGTACCCTACGTATCTTTCTAACAATGGAATTCCGACTTTCCTTAACTCTTTCTATCTTGGACATCACCTGTGTATGTCTCAGGACAGAACTGCTGCACAAAATGCAACGAAAACGGAAAATTACCATTTAGAGATGCGTTAAAGGCATTGTGAACGTAGTACGAATAAAGTACAGAAATCAGACTGCAGCTGTAAGACAAGACACATGAAATGGAAACACTACTTGCAAAGGGAGCGAGACAGGGTTATGGCCTATCACTGATGTCGTTCAATCTGGACATTGAACACACGGTGAAGGAAACCAAGAAGAAATTTGGATACTGAATTGCGATGCACGGTCAAGAAATAAAAGTTTTGACGCATGCCTCTGGCATTCCGATTCTGTCGGAGACGGGAAAAGACTGGGAAGATCAGTTAAGAGGAATGGACAGCATCTTGAAAAGAGGTATGAATATGGACAGAAGTAAAGCAAGATACAGGGAATATAGTCTGATTAACGCAGACGATACTGAGTGACTTAGGTGAGGAAATGCAACAGTAAATGTGATAGATGAGTTTTACTGTTTTAGCAAAAAATCAACTGCCTATGGCCGATGCAGAGAGTACATAAAACGCAAGAGTTTAAAATTTTCTGCTGTAGAAGAATTCTGAAGGTTAGTTGAGCAGATCCGAAAACTAATGCGGAGGTACTGGATCGAAGTGCAGAAAAAAGAAATTCGTGGCACAACTTGACGAACAAATTGACAGGACACTCCCGAGGCAAATAACGTGTTACCAGGTTTCGAAGCTTTTGGACCTTTTATGTCTTCTGCAAAAATGCGCGCCCAGGCAATCAGCTGTGAATAAAACAATTGTCCTTTTTGACTCCAGCGATAACTGGTGTTGTCGTGCTTGTTACACTACACTTGAAATTCAGGTTCTTACTTTTTTCTTTTTTTTTTTTTTTAAATGCCATGGCGCTGTGGTGCGTTCCACTCGGGATTAACCGAGCGGTCTAAAGCGCTGCAGTCGTGGACTGTGCGGCTGGTCCCGGCGGAGGTTTGAGTCCTCCCTCGGGCATGGGTGTGTGTGTTTGTCCTTAGGATAATTCAGGTTAAGTAGTGTGCAGGCTTAGGAACTGATGATCTTAGCAGTTAAGTCCCATAAGATTTCACACACATTTGAACATTTTTGCTGTGGTGCGCTTTAGACTGTCGTAGTATGGTAAATAACATGTGTAATTCTTTGCAGATGGTGACTGAAGCCATACAACCTAGATTGTTACTGATTTTACTTAGTAGCTTTTAAATATCTATCCTATGTGGTGCAAAGCCAGCTTATCCAAACGTTTTTTCCTTTCTAATAAATTTATTAACTGTCGGTTTCTGGCTTAGTACAGAATTCACAGAAAAACAAAATCCAATTAAATTAATTATCTCTCTCTCTCTCTCTCTCTCTCTCTCTCTCTCTCTCTCTCTCTCTCTCTCTCTCTCTCTCTCTCTCTCTGTGTGTGTGTGTGTGTGTGTGTGTGTGTGTGTGTGTGTGTGTGTGTGTGTGTGTTAAAAAAAGCGACCTCTGAAAAGTATTCTACCTCGGTTACGCTATTTCAGTCGGGATGGCTCAGACAGAAATAGTGCAATAATGTGGGTATCGTATTGCTTCTGACCATGTAATTTAGCTGTAAATTAAAGTGGTTCAACACTTCACCCAATTTTTCAATTAGTAGTAGTGTTTTTCAATACTCAGGTTTGTGACTTAGCAACTGAGAGCATTCAATCCGTAGTTTATGTGATAGGTTTTCATATACATGTATCTTTGCTTAAACTGCAGACAACGATGTTTTTAAGAAAATCAAAATTAAAAGGAACTATTTTCGTAAAAAATGCAGAACTTAATTTTTTTTGAAATACAATGAAGATTAGTAATATGGCTGCCAAGTATCTGGCGCGCTTACGTTTGCGACCTAGGTCAGTGATGTTGACCCCCTGCGGGTCCGGGGGTTAGAATAGGCCCGAGGTCTTCCTGCCTGTCGTAAGAGGCGACTAAAAGGAGTCCATCCCCCTCAAGGGGGTAGTTAGCGCCTGCGTCCGGAGACGGACGGTCTCACGACCTATATTTGTGGTCTTTTTGGTTTTTCACTTCTCGTTTCTTCCTTCTTTGGTTGGTTCCTTTCTTTGTTCTTCTCCATCTCACTGTCTTCCTTACTCTTTCCCTTGCCTTCTTCTCCTTGCCTTCTTCTCCTTGCCTTCTTCTCCTTGCCTTCTTCTCCTTGCCTTCTCTGGTCTCCACCTCAGCGTTTGAGACAGTCTGTCCTCTCTCTCCCTCTCTCTCTTCTTTTTCTTCTTCTTCCTTCCTCCCTGTGCGTGCCTGAAGGCCGACCCACGCGTTCGCACGCGTAGCCGGTGACGGGGTAACGCGTAATTCCCCGCCCTGGGTAGACAAGTAAGGCACGCGCGTACCCCCTGGTAAAGGCCAGGCCCAGGGAGGGGTGATTGCCTGAGCTGATACCTTCTGACCATGCCGATTGGTCCCTCCGTCTGTTTCTCGGGAGGTGTGACCTGAGGTGTAAACATTCACCTAAGGCGGGAGTGCCCTCTGAGAGGGTCCCCATAAGGAAGGAGCGCGCCATCGGAGACGCTGGCAATCATGGGGGATTCCTCCGCAATGGATTTCTCTTCTTCTCTCTCGACGTCTGCCCACAAACGGAAACATGACCAGCCCCCAGTGACGAAAGTACTACCGCCTACCCCACAGTTCCTCGTCGTTTCTCGATCTGAGGATGGAAAGAATTTTTCCTCTGTCAACCCTTTCGCTATCCAGAAGGGCGTAGATGCCATAGCCGGATCTGTCAAATCTTGTACCAGTTTGCGTAATGGTACCTTGTTACTAGAAACTGAGAGCGCTTTTCAGGCACAAAAACTACTTCGAGCCACACTCCTGTACACGTTCCCTGTCCGGGTGGAGGCTCACCGAACTTTGAATTCGTCTCGTGGTGTGGTCTATACTAGATCCCTCGACGGATTGACTGACGAGGAGATTCAATCTTTCCTCGCTGAGCAGGGCGTGACGGCTGTCCATAGGGTCATGAAAAAGGTCACAATGACCTTGTACCGACCCGGACACTTTTCTTGACCTTTGATAGTGTTAAGCTGCCATCGCGCATCAAGGCGGGCTACGAGGTTATTTCTGTTCGTCCCTATGTCCCGACACCTACGCGCTGCTACCAGTGTCAGCGTTTCAGTCACACTCGACAGTCTTGTTCCAATGCGGCTAAATGTGTCACTTGTGGCAGGGATGCCCATGAGGGTGACTGTCCACCTCCGTCTCCTCGTTGTGTGAACTGTCAGGGTGACCATGCCGCAACCTCCCGCGACTGTCCCGTCTATAAGGAAGAACGCTGTATCCAAGAAATTTGGGTCAAAGAGAAAGTGTCCACCTCGGCTGCTCGCAAGCTATTGGCTAGTAGGAAGCCCACGCTGCTCCCAGCGGGGAAATACAGTACTGTCCTCGCCTCTCCTCGGACTACCAGGGAGGTGGCAACCCAGACATGCGATCTGACCTTCAGCACCACGGTCGTCCGTTCGGCCAGTGCTAAGATCGCGCGGTCGATGTCTCCTCTTCCTCCCATCACCCCACAGACACCAGCCCCTTCATCAGCTTCTGCTAAGACGAAGACCCAGAAGTCAGATGCACGGGCCTTCAAGAAGGAACCGTCCCGTGCAGACTTCCTACGTACCTCGACCTCCCAGCCATCGACCGGTACTTCCACCAAACGACCTTCCAAGAAGGCTCATAGGAAGCACAGTTCTCCTTCTCCGCCACGGCGCATTTCTTCTCCTGCGCCACCCAGCGGTTGCCGCCCCAGGCGTCATCCGTGTCGCCTGGCCGCACCGCTGGTAGCCGAACATCTGGCCGTTCACCGGCGGAGGAAGCTCCCCCTCCCGGCCATCTTACCGTGATGGCCGATGAACCTATAGAACCAATGGACGATGACTGTCCGCCTACTGATAGCGGCGGCAGTGCTCGCTCGAAGCCAGGCCCTCAGCGGCCTTCGAGGTGACCCCTTCTTTTATCTTCCTTTTCTTCTTACGATGGCACTTATTCACTGGAATATTCGCAGCATTCGCTCCAACTGAGAGGACTTGAAGTTGCTGCTCCGCTTGCACTGTCCGCTCGTCGTAGCCCTCCAGGAAACGAAGCTACGCCCATGCGATCAAATTGCCTTGGCACACTACACCTCTGTGCGTTTTGACCTACCCCCTGTGGTAGGTATCCCGGCTCATGGAGGGGTTATGTTGCTGGTCCGGGATGATATTTACTACGATCCCATCACGTTGCACACCGGCCTGCAGGCAGTCGCCATCCGCATTACTCTCCCCACTTTTACATTTTCCATTTGTACCGTTTACACTCCATCGTCGTCTGCCGTTACCAGGGCAGACATGATGCAACTTATTGCTCAGCTACCTGCACCATTTTTGTTAACTGGAGACTTCAATGCCCACCATCCCCTTTGGGGCTCTCCAGCATCCTGCCCGAGGGGCTCCGTGTTAGCAGACCTTTTCAACCAGCTCAATCTTGTCTGCCTCAATACTGGCGCCCCTACTTTTCTTTCGGACACATCTCACACCTATTCCCATTTAGACCTCTCTATATGTACTCCCCAACTTGCACGCCGGTTTGAGTGGTATGCACTTTCTGATACATATTCGAGCGACCACTTCCCGTGTGTTATCCATCTCCTGCAGCATACCCCCTCTCCGTGCTCATCTAGTTGGACCATCTCCAAAGCAGACTGGGGGCTCTTCTCTTCCAGGGCGACCTTTCAGGATCAAACCTTCACAAGCTGCGATCGTCAGGTCGCACACCTCACGGAAGTCATTCTCACTGCTGCTGAATATTCCATCCCTCACCCTACTTCTTCTCCACGTCGCGTACCGGTCCCCTGGTGGACCGCAGCATGTAGAGACGCTTTACGTGCTCGTCGACGTGCTTTACGCACCTTTAAACGCCACTCTACAGTGGCGAATTGTATCAATTATAAACGATTACGTGCACAGTGTCGTCGTATTATTAAAGAAAGCAAGAAAGCCAGCTGGGCTGCTTTCACAAGCACCTTCAACAGTTTTACTCCTTCTTCTGTTGTCTGGGGTAGCCTGCGCCGGCTATCTGGCACTAAGGTCCACTCACTAGTTTCTGGCTTGACGGTCGCGAATGACGTCCTTGTGGCCCCTGAGGCTGTCTCCAATGCCTTCGGCCGCTTTTTCGCAGAGGTTTCGAGCTCCGCTCATTACCACCCTGCCTTCCTCCCCCGCAAACAGGCAGAGGAGGCTAGGCCACCTAACTTCCGCTCCTCGAATCGTGAAAGTTATAATGCCCCATTCACCATGCGGGAACTCGAAAAAGCACTTGGCCGATCACGGTCCTCCGCTCCAGGGCCTGATTCTATTCATATTCAGATGCTGAAGAACCTTTCTCCTGCGGGTAAAGGTTTTCTTCTTCGTACTTACAATCGCATCTGGATTGAGGGACATGTTCCCGCATGCTGGCGCGAGTCTATTGTTGTCCCGATCCCTAAGCCGGGGAAGGACAAGCACTTGCCTTCCAGTTATCGACCCATCTCGCTTACCAGCTGTGTCTGTAAAGTGATGGAGCGAATGGTTAATTCCCGTTTGGTTTGGCTGCTCGAGTCTCGACGCCTACTTACCAATGTACAATGTGGATTTCGTAGGCGCCGCTCTGCTGTTGACCATCTGGTTACCTTGTCGACCTTCACTATGAATAACTTCTTGCGGAAGCGCCCGACCGCGGCTGTGTTCTTTGATTTGGAGAAGGCTTACGACACCTGAGGGAGGGCGGGCATTCTCCGCACCATGCATACATGGGGCCTTCGCGGTCGCCTCCCTCTTTTTATTCGTTCCTTTTTAATGGATCGACAGTTCAGGGTACGTGTGGGTTCTGTCCTGTCAGACACCTTTCGCCAGGAGAATGGGGTGCCACAGGGCTCAGTTTTGAGCGTCGCTCTCTTCACCATAGCGATCAATCCAATAATTGATTGCCTCCCAGCTGATGTATCAGGCTCCCTTTTCGTGGACGGTTTTACCATCTATTGCAGCGCGCAGCGTACGTGTTTCCTGGAGCGCTGTCTTCAGCGTTGTCTTGACCGTCTTTACTCCTGGAGTGTCGCCAATGGCTTCCGTTTTTCTGCCGAGAAGACGGTCTGTATTAACTTCTGGCGCTACAAAGAGTTTCTCCCACCGTCCTTACGACTCGGTCCCGTTGCTCTCCGATTCGTGGAGACAACAAAATTTTTAGGTCCTACGTTTGACAGGAAACTTAGCTGGTCTCCACATGTGTCATATTTGGCTGCCCGTTGTACCCGTTCTCTAAATGTCCTCCGTGTTCTCAGTGGTATGTCGTGGGGAGCGGATCGAACCGTCCTACTTCGCCTACATCGGTCGATCGTCCGCTCCAAGCTGGATTATGGGAGCTTCGTATACTCCTCTGCACGGCCATCCATCTTACGCCGCCTCAACTCCATACAACATCAGGGTTTACGACTTGCGATCGGAGCGTTTTATACTAGTCCCGTCGAGAGTCTTCATGCTGACGCTGGTGAATTGCCACTCACTTACCGGCGCGATATACTGCTTTGTCGGTATGCCTGTCGGCTACTGGCAATGCCCGACCACCCGTCTTATCGTTCCTTTTTTGATGACTCTCTCGACCGTCAATACGGGTTGTACGTCTCTGCCCTGCTACCCTCTGGAGCTCGCTTTCGTCGCCTCCTTCAACACCTTAATTTTTCACTCCCTGCAACCTTTCGAGTGGGCGAGAGCCACACGCCCACCTTGGCTCCAGGCTCAGGTTCGCGTCCACCTTGACCTCTGCTCGCTCCCAAAGGAGGTTACCCCCGGTTCAGTCTACCACTCCCGTTTTGTCGAACTTCGTTCGAAGTTCATTAATATGACCTTCATTTATACAGATGGCTCTAAGATCATTGACGGGGTCGGGTGTTCTTTTATTGTCGGGGCACAAAGTTTCAAATACCGGCTCCATGGCCATTGTTCGGTCTTCACAGCTGAGCTCTTTGCCCTCTACCAGGCTATTCTTTACATCTGCCGCCACCGACATTCTGCATATGTCATCTGCTCCGATTCCCTGAGCGCCATCCAGAGCCTCAGTGATCCGTACCCGGTTCACCCTTACGATCTGCTCCGATTCCCTGAGCGCCATCCAGAGCCTCAGTGATCCGTACCCGGTTCACCCTTTCGTGCACCGGATCCAACGCTCTCTTCAGCAGCTGGTGGACGTCGGTTCTCCGGTTAGCTTTATGTGGGTTCCTGGCCATGTCGGTATCCCTGGGAGCGAAGCTGCAGATGCCGCGGCCAAGGCTGCGGTCCTCCAGCCTCGGACAGCTTCTTGTTGTGTCCCTTCGTCAGATTGTAGCAGGGTCATTTGTCGGCGCATTTTATCGCTGTGGCATGCCGATTGGGCTGCACTTACAGACAACAAGCTTCGGGCCTTGAAACCTCTTCCCGCGGCTTGGACGTCTTCCTCACGCCCTTCTCGGCGGGAGGAGGTAGTTTTGGCCCGGTTACGAATTGGACACTGCCGGTTCAGCCATCGCCATCTGCTGACGGCTGCGCCGGCGCCGTTCTGCCCATGTGGGCAATTGCTGACGGTCCGCCACATTTTAATGTCCTGTCCGAATTGTAACACACTGCGTCTTGATGTTGGCCTGCCATGTACTCTCGATGCCATTTTAGCGGATGACCCACGAGCAGCTGCTCGCGTTCTTCATTTTATCAACTTGACAACCCTCTCTAAGGACATTTGATTATGCTGTTTTTTTTTTAATCCTATGCCTGTCAGTCTGTCTTTTATCGTGTTTTCCGTTTCGTTGCTGTTTTAAACTTGTGACTCGCGGTGCATTCCTAACGTAGTCTGGGCGCTAATGACCGTTGAAGTTGTGCGCCCTAAAACCACAAAAAAAAAGTGATGTTGACCTAGATTCTGGCCCACTTGATGTACATTTGTGGTCTAGGTCATTGAACTATCAATGAATGAAGGAACCAGCTATAAAGTAGCCCCATGAGGACTGTGCTCAGACATCCTGTCGCCATACTGCTGGTATTTTTTTTATCTTTGGCAGCAGTGTACAAACCCAGTGCGTTACTGAGCATTTCTGTTCATTTATGATAAAGTGCATATGCACACACCCTAAGATCTGAATTTTAAAAAAATTCAACTATTTAAAAAAAAAAGGCAATCCTGGCGTTGGCTCTGATTAATCTACGTTCCCAATAATGAAGCAGAAATCTATATGGCTTCTATGATCAGCAAACATCAGTTATTTTCTTTGCCTACTTTCAGTTCACTTATTTCGGATTTAAAGAGAAAAACGTCTGCTTCATATCAGCTGTAAATACGAGCTACAGCAATCCAATTGCGCTTTTCGGACGATTGCAATGTTAACAATGAGAAGCCACCGGTTTGGTCGAATTCCGCTCGAGCCTTAACGTGTTTAGCTTGTATGTTTTGATATTCTCTGACAACAGGCACTGACTAGCATTTAGTGGTCTAGTAATCGATCATTGCTGGCACTGAGACCTCCGGGAGTGCCACTTTTATACATCGTGAATCTATAAACACCTTAAAAAGAAACTTGTAAAAACAAATATTTAAGAATGATTAGGTAAATTGACTTGTTGGTGCCGCACACACTACGTCTCACTGTCACTGTGGATATCCTGTCTTTCTCGTGCTCCAACACCCACTCACAAAGAAAAATTTGCTGTACACTGTATCCTCAAAGCCGTCAAGGAATCATCAGTTTGGTAATTGATGAGCGTTTGACCACCGATGCATCCAAATACGTAGCCAGTGCAGCAATCATCGTGGGCCTAGACTTTTCGGTAGCATGCGTTCTGTATTTTCTCATGTCTCAGTCTTAAAAAACATAACTGTACAGTTACTGCTGCACAGGCGGTATCTGAATTGAATCTTCTTCTTAATGCGTTTTCTCGTGAAGGATTATGGTGTTCCACGTAGCCAAATCTGGACGTGATGTTGCAAAATTCGGGCTCCACATAGGCAACTCTGTACGTGACGTTGCAGCATGGAACGACGTGCAGTTATGTATCTCCGAATGTCCTCCAGCCACTAGTTCCTTCGTCTTCCAATACGTATTTTCCCTTGTAGTTTCCCTTTCTATGGTGATTTGTAATAATTGGTATCTTTCGTGTCCTAGATATTGAGTTCTCGTTTGTATTACAGTGAGCGATATTTCTTTTTTCTTTTTCATCCGATCAACTAGTTCTTCGTTTGAAATTTTCAACACCCAAGGTAAGCGCATGAAACGGCGTTACAGATACATTTCAGAAGCTTCAGTTCTTTTCGCTAGACACTTGTCAACGGTCCAGCTTTCTCAACAATAGAGAAGAATGGAGAACACATAACAATGAACCATTCGCAGTCTCAGAGAATAAGATACTATCTGTTTTTTCAAGCTAATAAATTGTTCCTGTGCTGTTGTATTTTAGATCTGATCTCTTTCTTGGAGTCGCACAGCTCACGGATCACAGTGCCCAAGTACTTCAGGGAGGATATTTGTTCAGTCTTATTCCCCTTTATTGACAAGATTGCTTGGATTCCTCTCTCAGAGAAGAGTACAACACAAGTTTTGGAAGTGTTGACAAACAAGCCAAACTCTTCATTGCGCTGAACTAAATAGTCTACCCTGTGGTGGAGCACAGGTAGACCACTTGCTATGACAACGGTTCATCTGTTTACCTAAAGCGTTAACCATCTTTCTGTTCACAATGGACCTGTTGCTTGCTTCCGGCAACACTTGCCTGAAAATTGCTTCGGAGTAAATGTTAAACAAGAGAGGTGGTAGTGTACAGACCTAACTACAGCCTTTACTAATTGTAGTCGCGTCTACACTCATGCTCACAAATTAAGGATAATGCTAATACATGGTGAAACAACGCTCTGGTGGGCGGTTTGCGGGTTTAAATCACCTCGGGGTATGATCATGCGGTGCATTTGACCTGTGGGCGTCGCACGGTGGCGCTGGCGGCAGTCCACATACGCAGAGGTGTGTTGGTGCATATCAGAGTACAGTGCAGCGAGTAAGTGTGCAGACGTTTTCAGACGTGACAATGCGGACTGTGTGTTGAAAATGGCTCAAAGAACACGTATTGATGACGTTATGAGGGGTAGAATACTAGGACGACTGGAGGCTGGTCAAACACAGCAGGTCGTAGCACGGGCCCTCCGTGTGCCACAAAGTGTGATCTCAAGATTATGGCAACGATTCCGGCAGTACGGACGTCCACAGTGTACAACACCACAAGACCGATATCTCACCATCAGTGTCCACAGACGGCCACGGAGTTCTGCAGGTAGCCTTGCTCGGGACCTTACCGCAGCCACTGGAACTGTTGTCCAGACACACAGTCTACAGACTACTGAACAGACATGATTTATTCGCCCGGAGACCTGCAAGGTGCATTCCCCTGACCCCTGGTCACAGGAGAGCCTGTAAAGCCTGGTGTCAAGAACACAGTACATGGTCATTGGAACAGTGGTCCCAGGTTATGTTCACGGACGAGTCCAGGTATTGTCTGACCAGTGATTCTCGCCGGGTTTTCATCTGGCGTGAACTAGGAACCAGATACCAACCCCTTAATGTCCTTGAAAGGGACCTGTATGGAGGTCGTGATTTGATAGTGTGAGGTGGGATTATGATTGGTGCACGTACGCCCCTGTATGTCGTTGACAGAGGAACTGTAACAAGTCAGGTGTATCGGAACGTCATTTTGCGCCAGTATGTCAGCCTTTTCAGGGGTGCAGTGGGTCCCACCTTCCTCCTGATGGATGATAACGCACGGCCCCACCGAGATGCCATCGTGGAGGAGTACCTTGAAACAGAAGATATGAGGCGAATGGAGTGGCCTGCCTGTTCTCCAGTCCTAAACCCCATCGCACACGTCTGGGATGCTCTCGGGTGACATATCGCTGCTCGTCTTCAAACTCCAAGGACACTTCAGAAGATCCGACAGGCACTGGTGCAAGAATGGGAGACGAAACACCAGCAGCTGTTCGACCACCTGATCCAGAGTGTGCCAACCCGTTGTGCGGCCTGTATACGTGTGCATGGTGATCATATCCCATATTGATGTCGGGGTACATGCGCTGGAAACAGTGGCGTTTTGTAGCCATGTGTTTCGGGACGGTTTCCTCAACTTATCACCAGTACCGTGGACTTACAGATCTTCGTCGTGTGTGTTCTCTATGTGCCTATACTATTAGCCCCAGTTTTGTCTAGTGCCACGTTGTGTGGCACCACATTTCTGTAATTATCCCTAATTTATGAGCATGAGTGTACTATTCTGGTCAGCGTCTACATCTGCGGTCTGAATCCAATACAGCTCACTGATGATGCATATATCGTTTTTGCCCATTACCAGAGAATCTTAAAGTCTTCATCTTTTTATATCTCACGCAGTCAGAGACTTCTTTACGGTCTCCGTAGCTCCTCGCCTCCGCACTAGTACATTTAGGGAGAAGAGTGCTTCAGTACTTCCAACCCCACTTTGGAAGCCAAAGTAGATCGTATCCATTTGGGACTCACGTTTCTTGTAAATCCGTTTGCGTGTGATTCGCAGAAAGGTTAAGTCGATCTCAGCAGTCATGAAGTATCTTTCCTGATGCAACGTTGTTAGGAGACTGAGGCCAGTCGGCTCCTGTTCAGCTTAAAATTTTAGCAAGTTCAACATGAACTCCATCCGGACCGCTGAATATACCCTTCTTCTGCAGTTTAATGGCATGCACCACGTCACTCTTTGTGATTTCAGGACTGACTGGATTGATTTTTGCGTCAGGTGGAGCAGGATTACCTCTGCCCTCTTTGAAAAGGACTTCAGTGTATTCCTCCCAGCCAGCTTTCCTTGAACTCCTATGACAATCTGAATCTGTATCCCGAATAACATGTTTCTGTGACCATACCGCTCCCGCCGGAGGGGCAGACCATCTGTACCAAAGCGCTATGGGTTAATATACTCATTACACATTTACGACGTGCCACGTGATAAATTGCGCAGTTCAAGTGAGCGAGTGTGGGTCTCCTCCAGTTGAGACGCCGAGTGTTGATTATGACGGCCTGCGGGCAGCGCAGCGTGACGAACCGGTTGGCTCTGCCACTTTGCGCCCGTGCTGGGTGGAGTGAGTCAGTGGCAGAGAGCGTTAGTTCCGCGCGATCTCCCCCCGGCAGCTGCGGCCGGCGCGCTTTGTCGCCAAACAAGTGCCTAACGCGCTGTTTACAAGGGGTGCGTGGTCCCGCGCAGGTGCCTGCATTGTCAGCGTTCACGGCTCCATTCGACCCCAACAGCTCCGCAGTTCCGCTGCGCGCTACCCCTGGGCGGCGACAGCCTGCTAATACAGCCCAGCCACTGTACTTACAGTACATCCCCCACCTACCGACTTGGCTTGCAACACCGTCCCCGTTCGCGGACCATTTATTCGCACAGCAACACGGCGCTGTGCTCACGCTGCAGAGCAAATGCGCGAACGGACTATCATTCAGCTGTTTAAAGAGGCGTATATTTAACTTCACCCTGCACATGGTAATGTTCCCGCTTCGCACAGACTTCATGGCATAAGCAATTTATTTACTATGTTATTTATATAAATAAGAGGAAGGACAATGAAATGTATAGAGGTGCTTTTGACATGGTGTTACTAAGTGTAATGAAAATGCACTTGATACTACGATGGGTGTCCAGAAAGTAAGTTCCGATCGGTCGCGAAATGGAAACGACTTCTGAAAATCCGATAAAGCTACGCACAGATGTGTTGGACAGTGTCTCTAGTATTACCCTAGATAGCATGACGTCGCTCTTCTCATTTCTGAGCTCACAGTGAGCGCGAAAAGACGTCTAGAAATAGTGTTTCCCGCCAAGTACGAGGGCCTGGTGAGAAATTTCGCCTGAAGCTATGCAGCCAACATTACATAACTGTCGTGCGGTTTCTTCTTCAAGACAATTCTCAGCCGCATTCTGCAGGGGCAATGACGATACTCCTGCATCGTTTTCAGTTGGAAATGTTTGATTACCCACAATACAGCCCGTAGTTGTCTCCCTCTCAGTTTCATATCTGCTCACATGAACCGCTGGCTATGAAGACAACATTCTGGCATAGACAACAAGCTGTAGGCCAGTGTAGAGAATTGGCGGAAAGCACTGGCGGCTGTCTTCTATGATGACGGTTTTGGAAAGTTGGTACAACGCTACTACAAATGTCTAAGTCAGAACGGCGACTACGTAGAGAAGTAGCTGGAAGGTCTAACTAACTGTTACAAATAAAATGTTTCTGATTTTCACTGTGGTTTCCATTTCGCGATTAATCGGAATTTACTTTCTGGACAGTGCTCGTATGTTACATGAACTGAACACCAGGTGGGAAGAATATGGTATGAAGATAAAGGCGAAGAAGACTATAAGACAACCAAGGAAGAAAAAAGCGAAAAATTGTGATGAGTTCCCGAAACAAGTTGATAACTGCAGTTACATAGGGTGCGAAATAATCGGTACACATATCACATACTGCCTGGAAAGAACCGCTATGTGGGTAAGAGCACCCCTACCTCTCAAAGGAGCAGGGGTGAAAAAGACGCGAGTATAGACATTCTTTATTCAACCAGCATTTGAAAACTTAGTAACTTATTTTACATATAATTTTTAACCTTAACAATACTTTTTCTGTCACACCTTTCACAAAATAATGAAAGGAAAAAAAAGTTTGAAACTTACTCGAATTTGCGGAATCTTTCTGACATTAGCCGCATTAGGTATGAAGATATTTTCTATTAGTGATGCATGAAAATTTGTACTGGACTGGTTCTCGGACCCGGATTTCCCCTTGTCGCGAGCAGTCGCCTTAACCACCTCGGCTATCCGATCACGCTTCCAGGACCGACCCACACTTCCATATGTCACGGACTCTGCTGTCTGTGACCCCACGGCTCCCAACTTCACTTGGGTTCCCAGCACAGAGTTTCAAGGAGGCAGGCGTATTCAACATTAATATTACGACTGTTATTTTGTCCGTCGAGGCTTGTAAAACTAATTTTTAACAATGTCTGGAGAAACAGACATGGGTCACGGTCTTGCAGCTGCACTGTATGTATGAAATTCATGCGAAATTGCGGAATCTTTCTGACATTAGCTACAATGGGGTCGTAGAGAGCATGATTAATGGAATTTTGGATCATTCCTGGAGGCGTGATCGGATAGTCGAAGTTGTTAAGGCGACAGCCCACGACACGCGGGAAATCCAGGTCCGAGTCCTGGCGCGGCACAAATTTCAGTGTGTCACCAATAAGTAACATATTCATACCAAATGTTGCCAATGTCAGAAAGATTCTGCAACTGCGGATAAATTTCATACATTTAGTACAGCTGCAAGGTAGTGACCAGCGTCTGTCTCTTCAGATCTTGTTAAAAGTAAGAAATGAAAAACGTTTATCGATGTTCATTCAGTAAAACTACGGCATCAGGCATGACCTTTCAATTTATTACTTCCTTAGCACTAACTCTCTTCGCGACACATATACCGATAGTTGTACTTGCAAAACTATATCATTGTGCGACCCATACTTTAGGTAGTATGATGTCATAAACATTGAGCTGGGTGGAAACGAAACTGCGGGGTGAAATTCGCTTGAGATACAAGTGAAGTATGAG
This sequence comes from Schistocerca serialis cubense, assembly GCF_023864345.2. NCBI lineage: Eukaryota > Metazoa > Arthropoda > Insecta > Orthoptera > Acrididae > Schistocerca > Schistocerca serialis. The sequence continues at coordinate 409,510,314 of NC_064644.1, read as the reverse complement.
TACAAATGTGTTAAATATATGAGAAAAGTATGTGACATGCGCGTACGCGGGCATAGCCTCGGGCAAAAATTCGTCCTAAACCTCGGGAACGATTTCAACCAAACTTGGTACACATATTAGTTACTATCTCGAAAAAAATTAAGCTGGGCAATCAGAGAGGTGGAAGGAGGAGAAAGGAAGAGGAGATACAGAGAGGAGGGGGGTGGGTGAGTTTCGTAGAGTGAAGAGGCAGGAGGAGATGGACTAATAGAACTGGAATGGATAGATGCTGGGCAACGACCGGTACTCAGCTAGTCAAGAAGCAAAAACAAGGACAGCGTTTGCAAAAAATAAATAAACTTCTGCCAGTACCTCGTCTCCTACCTTCATATCAGCGCACACTCCGCTGTAGAGGGAAGATTTCATTCTAGAAACATTCCCCAGGCTGTGGCTAAGCCATGTCTCCGCAATATCCTTTCTTTCAGGAGTGCTAGTTCTGCAAGGTTCGCAGGAGAGCTTCTGTAAAGTTTGGAAGGTCGGAGACGAGGTACTGGCAGAAGTAAGGCTGTGAGGACGGGGCGTGAGTCGTGCTTGGGTAGCTCAGTTGGTAGAGCACTTGCCCGCGAAACGCAAAGGTCCCGAGTTAGAGTCTCGGTCCGGAACACAGTTTTAACCTGCCAGGAAGTTTCATATCAGCGCGCACTCCGCTGTAGAGTGAAAATTTCATTCTAGAAACTGTTGTCTGTCGGTGTGCGTAGGTGGGTGAACAGTCTAGAACGCATCAAACAGTGTAAAATGTTTGAAATATAACTTTGTATCCTTTAGTCTGTCTGGAATCTCTCTCTGTCGACTAGTACTGGATTTACCAGAAGTCGGAGTAGCAATAGCGTCGTACCAGGCGTGTAAACTGAATGACAAAAATAGAAGAGTACACATCCATATTGGCCTATTTACACGGCAGTTATAATATGCAGTAATATCCCGTCATCACTTTCACCATTCAGTCCGGCTTGTAAGTTTAAGTATATGCACAGAAGTAAACAAAATGTGATCGTGTGGCACTGATGGCCGTGAGGCCCCATTCGTGGAAGTTCTCGAGTTGCAGGTCTTATTTCAGGTGATGCCACACTGGGCGACTTACGTGTCGGTGATGATGAAATGATGATGAGGAAAACACAACACCCAGTCCACGAACGGAGAAGATCACCCACCCAACCGGATATCGAACCCCGGCCCGCTAACACGTTATTACTCAGCTAAAAAAGGCGAACTGCACAGGAGCAGGAGACACTGATTGCTAGCAACAGGCAAGGAGAAATGTTACCCAGTTTTAAATTACTCGCCATTATTAAGACGCTGTTCCATCATCATCTTCTTTCCAGGTATCAGGCCTCCTGATCTGTTAAGGTCTCATCGAGAAGTTCTCCTTCCACTTTGCATTGGTCAAGCGAGCGGTCTTACACCCTTGGATGGCAGTGTAGCTTGGATTTTGGGGTCCTCTTTGAGCTCTTTCGCTGTAGATGTTTTCTCCAGTTGTTCTGACTGTGATGTGTAATGGGTTGCATTTTAAGTTCCTTCAACAAATCTTCATCCCATAGCGATCGGAGTTAATGTAAACACCTGCTCGTCACGAAAATTTGATTTCACATTATGTTAGTGTATTCGAATCTTTTGCCTTTATTGACCAGGTTTCATTGCCATAGCACAGCTTAGGTCTTGCTAAGGTCATATGATGGCGTATTCTGGTGTCCTTCTGGACTAGGTAATGTTTCATTATGTTATTTATCACTCCCATTGTTTTTGTATACCTGGTGGCTTCTCCAGATAGGTATGTTTCTTCCAGAAAGAACAGTTTATAGCCTAGAATTTTATTTTTCAAACACAAATTAACTCTGTGTCGAGGAAGAGGAGAAATTATCAGAAAGGGGCAGAATACGTGCAGGAGTACGACAGGGATGCTGTCTTTTTACCACTCTTGTTTATTGTTTATATGGATAAACTCATCCAAACGCTTCATTCAAGTCAATAGAAAAACAAAGCTAAATGCTTTACTTTTGTAGTACTGTCGTAGGACTACTTTCAGCGTTCTGTACACAGTTTACAGATTATATCCGAAAAATACAACATGGACATCAAAACCGAATTGTGCTAGATTAGTTTAGCAGTCATTAGAAAAATTCTGTAAAAGAGAAATTGAGACAGGGGAATACAGAGTTTGCTGTTATTCCGGGAGGACTTCACAATTGCAACCTGTTGATGTCTCGATAAATCAACCATTTAAAATGTATATGAGAGAGGAATGGAACAAATGGATGATGGATGAAACCCAACATGAATTCGCACTGAAGGGAGCCTTAAAACGACCTACAATCAAACAAGTGTGTCAGTGGATGAAACAGTCGTGGTCTAGAATGACAGAAGACATTATTGTTAAATCTTTCAAGAAATGCGGCATAAGTAAAGCTATCGATTTTGCAGTGAAGACCATCTTACATGCGAAGAGGAATAGGAAGAACAACAACAACAATGTTCATATGACAATTTTCAAGTACAGGGTGAGGCAGTGAAATGGCACGATTTTGTAAAACCACCAAAGATTTATTTACAAGTAAAATCATAATAGTTGAACATGGATCTCAAGTACAAGAGTGGAAATTAAAGATTTAACTTAAAAACAATCATTTTTTAAATATGGTGTCAGTGAGGTGTCGTCCTTGGTTTTGCACACATTGTATAAGCCTGAGATGAAATTGTCCCATGACGTTTCGTAGCATCTGTACTGGAATGTTGTTAATTTCCTGTCGAATTCGCTCCTTCAGGTCTTCTTTTGTTCTTGGTGGATTTTCCTGGAAGACTTTGCACTTGAGGTAGCCCCAAAGAAAAAAGTCTGGTGCCGTCAGATCTGGTGAACGGGCAGGCCAGGGGAAATCGCCATTCCTGCTGATTAGACGTCGTGGAAATGCATGTCTGAGCAATTCCATTGAGACATTAGCAGTATGGCTTGTTGCACCATCTTGCTGGAAGAGTGTTTCAGCATCTGGATCATGTCGATCAATTCCAGGCAGACCAAAAATGGTCAACATGTCAGCATAACGTCCAGAGGTTACCGTCACTGTGTTGCCATCTTCATCTTCAAAAAAATAGGGCCCCACGATTCCACGAGATGACATTGCGCACCAGACTGTTACTTTTTCAGAATGGAGAGGTTTTTCATGAAGTTCATGCGGGTTATCTGAGGACCAATATCTGAAGTTTTGCTTATTTACGTACCCACTAAAATTAAAGTGGGCTTCATCACTCATCCATAAGTTATGCACTCTTTCTTCATTTCGTTCAATAACGTTAAGCATTGACTGGCAAAAGCGTATACGGTTATTGTAGTCATTAGGTTTAAGGGCTTGCACTACCTGAATTTTGTATGGATGATAGTGAAGGTCACTCTTCAAAATCCGTCTTACTGATCGATTGCTGAGACCAAGTTCTGCGCTGTGCCGTCTCGCGGATTTTCGCGGACTTCGTCCCAACGCTTCGCGCACACGATTAATGTTCTCGGGTGTCCGGATTGTTTTTGTGCTGCCGCCTCTTTTCTTTGTTGTGCTAGCAGTAGCTTCAAAGGTTTTAACCCAAAGGAGAATGGCTTTCCTTGATGGCACGGGAGCCCGTGGCGGCAGGTTGAATTCACGACGAAAGGCGCGTTGAGCACCAACCACACTATCCGCGTTTTTGTAATATGCCTTTACGGCATATGCACGTTGCGCACTCGACCAACGCTCCATGGCTACTGAAACTTCCACCACTCTAGACGCCCAAGGTCACTTCCCCCACTCTCGCAACCCCCCTCCGCGCCCGACAACCACTATCGAAATCGTGCCGTTTCACTGCCTCACCCTTTATTTTAAAGGTCAGTTCGGCTTTATAAACTAAGGTTTTTTTGTCTAGCTTTGCAATGTAATAATAAAAATGTTAAACATGCTGCTTTTTAAAATATTGCTTAAAAATTAAGATGCGACTTACAGTCCGGAGCGTCTTATAGTACGTAAATACGGTAGCCATGTTCAGAGTCTATTGTAATTTTAATTTAGATTTCCATGATTTACTGAATGATCTTTAGAGGGCAAGGTTGCTTCATGCATACCACCTCGATTCTTTTTCGCGCTGTAATACGTGTTGATTGTCATCGGAAGTCAGGTGAACGCTATGGCGACAGAATCTTAATAAAAAAGGTTTTTTCGGAGAGCTGAATGTTCTCCTACATAACAATAACAGCTTACTATTGTTTTTGCAAACGTGTTCTTTACTCACCATATATTCTGAGGATTAGTCACCCAGTGTTTTGTTTCGCAATGACAGAAATACAAATATGCAGTGTTGCGTTACGCTGATCGGCAGCTAGTTAACGGGGATTACTAATATTTATCGTTTCTGTTGTTTCACGCCTTCGCGCTTGTGTGATACCTGTTTGCTAAGGTTGGGAAATAGGTTCCCACAGCGTCTCTTCATAACATTTGACACCAAACTCCTGAGACCCAATATAAACGATATCTGTTAACCTTGCAAATGTTAATGTGATCCCACCTAATCTGATCAGCAAGGCTTGTCACTCCATTGTCATCATAACAGTTATCTGAATTAAAGTTTCACATTTGTATTGTACCATTTACTCTATACTGTTTGCCGATTAACTTAGCTTTCGTATGTTCTAAAGCATCAAAATAACTTATACCCCCATTATCCGCACGTGTGTATACTAGTCATTGCGTTCGCTTGCAGCTCTTGAAGCACGTGCTCGAAATGACTGTTATCCTTTTGATGAATTATCAGTGAGTGGAAACTAAAAAGATGCAAACGGTTACGCATATCCTCACCCACAGATGTAAATAGGGTAGAAATCACAATTTTGTGGTAGAGCTGCGCTGTTTAATTTCTGTTTATCGCCCGTCGTTTTCCTTTCATACGAGCACAATATGATTTCTAAAATTTACGACAGGTTCGTAGTTGATGAAAAGAAACCTATGGTTTTAGACAGTGCTGTCATTGTTTACCTGGTCTGTTCGCAGAACTATCGCTGTGACAACGACATGTTGAGGTCTGGAACATATACTGGTTCAAAAATGGTTCAAATGGCTCTGAGCACTATGGGACTTAACTTCTAAGGTCATCAGTCCCCTAGAACTTAGAACTACTTAAGCCTAACTAACCTAAGGACATCACATACATCCATGCCCGAGGCAGGATTCGAACCTGCGACTGTAGCAGTCACGCGGTGCCGGACTGAGCGCCTAGAACCGCGAGACCACCGCGGCCGGCGAACATGTACTGGTGTCCATATTAAGACTCGTAACGAAAACCGGAGACAGATTATTCGCAGACTTTCATTTTCCCCTGGTATTGTTCGAGCGACTTAATAGACATATAAACGTATACTCTAACATACGTACAGAATCCCAGGATGATTCTCATTCATTTCCACGCATGTATGTGAGATAAGGATGTGTGTGTTAATGTATAGGTGCGGACTGAGTGCAAATGTTTACTGTAAGTATTTTCCATTACAAACTGAACTCTACAGATCGTTATGTAATATTTCTGGCTTAGTCAGTCATCATATTAGGCTCCAAGAAGCTGCTCCCAGAACAGTGGAGATGCAAGCAGTATATAGATGATGAAATGTAGTGTGAGGTACCTGTGGCAGATGTTAGATTCGGGGCCATTCCCGTGAGAAATACCGCGTGCATAATGCTACTGCTCTGTGATTGACTGCTGTGTTCGGAGCAAGGGCGCCAAAACGTTAAAGTATAGTTATTATTATTAGTTAAACTACTCATTGGAATGACTTCACTTTTTAATATAAATATCTCTCAACAGCTGACTATCAATCAGTCATTTTAGAATTATTAAAAACAATTTAAATGAAAAACAAAAGACTGACGATATTGCAGACGAAGCACTTCGGAAGCGTTCGGGTCACGCCTTTTCTGGCATGACGCACGAAGTGTTTCAGGCTGTTCGTCACTCTGGATTAGGCAGTCGAGAAGAACAGACATGTTGTCTGTGGCAGGATGTGTTCGCCAGTATTCAGTATTGAAAGATTCACTCCGGTAGTCATGAGGCACAGACACGTGCCACAAATAGTGTAAGGATACAGGGCTATTACAAATGATTGAAGCGATTTCATAAATTCACTGTAGCTCCATTCATTGACATATGGTCACGACACACTACAGATACGTAGAAAAACTCATAAAGTTTTGTTCGGCTGAAGCCGCACTTCAGGTTTCTGCCGCCAGAGCGCTCGAGAGCGCAGTGAGACAAAATGGCCACAGGAGCCGAGAAAGCGTATGTCGTGCTTGAAATGCACCCACATCAGTCAGTCATAACAGTGCAACGACACTTCAGGACGAAGTTCAACAAAGATCCACCAACTGCTAACTCCATTCGGCAATGGTATGCGCAGTTTAAAGCTTCTGTATGCCTCTGTAAGGGGAAATCAACGGGTCGGCCTGCAGTGAGCGAAGAAACGGTTGAACGCGTGCGGGCAAGTTTCACGCGTGGCTCATGCCACAACTGGAGACCGACAGCGCCGACTTCATCTTTCAACAGGATGGTGCTCCACCGCATTTCTTAAACAGGAGATTGGAAAACCGATGGATCGGTCGTGGTGGAGATCATGATCAGCAATTCATGTCATGGCCTCCACGCTCTCCCTTCTTAACCCCATGCGATTTTCTTCTGTGGGGTTATGTGAAAGATTCAGTGTTTAAACCTCCTCTACCAAGAAACGTGCCAGAACTGCGAGCTCGCATCAACGATGCTTTCGAACTCATTGATGGGGACATGCTGCGCCGAGTGTGGGAGGAACTTGATTATCGGCTTGATGTCTGCCGAATCACTAAAGGGGCACATATCGAACATTTGTGAATGCCTAAAAAAACTTTTTGAGTTTTTGTATGTGTGTGCAAAGCATTGTGAAAATATCTCAAATAATAAAGTTATTGTAGAGCTGTGAAATCGCTTCAATCATTTGTAATAACCCTGTACATTTTCGTAAACATTGTGTTTGCTATATCAGAAGGTGTTGTGTGAAGATCATGTGGTCTTCTCGTGTGGCTATATTAAAATACGCGAGTGGCATCCCAAACAAGTGATACATTATTTCAGAACAGAACCTCGCTAAAAGTCAGTGTCAGCCTCAAGATACAGAACCTACGACCTGCGTGCAATGACACTTCAGGACGAAGTTCAACAAAGATCCACCAACTGCTACCTCCATTCGGCGATGGTATGCGCAGTTTAAAGCTTCTGGATGCCTCTGTAAGGGTAAATCAACGGGTCGGCCTGCAGTGAGCGAAGAAACGGTTGAACGCGTGCGGCCAAGTTTCACGCGTAGCCCGCGGAAGTCGACGAATAAAGCAAGCAGGGAGCTAAACGTACCACAGCCGACGGTGTGGAAAATCTTACGGAAAAGGCTAAAGCAGAAGCCTTACCGTTTACAATTGCTACAAGCCCTGACACCCGATGACAAAGTCAAACGCTTTGAATTTTCCGCGCGGTTGCAACAGCTCATGGAAGAGGATGCGTTCAGTGCGAAACTTGTTTTCAGTGATGAAGCAACATTTTTTCTTAATGGTGAAGTGAACAGACACAATGTGCGAATCTGGGCGGTAGAGACTCCTCACGCATTCGTGCAGCAAATTCGCAAGTCACCGAAAGTTAACGTGTTTTCTGCAATCTCACGGTTTAAAGTTTACTTCCCCTTTTTCTTCTGCGAAAAAGAACGTTACAGGACACGTGTATCTGGACATGCTGGAAAATTGGCTCATGCCACAACTGGAGACCGACAGCGCCGACTTCATCTTTCAATAGGATGGTGCTCCACCGCACTTCCATCATGATGTTCGGCATTTCTTAAACAGGATATTGGAAAACCGGTGGATCGGTCGTGGTGGAGATCATGATCAGCAATTCATGTCATGGCCTCCACGCTCTCCCGACTTAACCCCATGCTATTTCTTTCTGTGTGGTTATGTGAAAGATTCAGTGTTTAAACCTCCTCTACCAAGAAACGTGCCAGAACTGCGAGCTCGCATCAACGATTCTTTCGAACTCATTGATGGGGACATGCTGCGCCGAGTGTGGGAGGAACTTGATTATCGGCTTGATGTCTGCCGAATCACTAAAGGGGCACATATCGAGCATTTGTCAATGCCTAAAAAAACTTTTTGAGTTTTTGTATGTGTGTGCAAAGCATTGTGAAAATATCTCAAATAATAAAGTTATTGTAGAGCTGTGAAATCGCTTCAATCATTTGTAATAACCCTGTAGATAGATGTTTGAGACTTGGAAAGGTGTCTACAATCATAGGGTTTCATTTCATTTGCCATCGAGCTACCATCTTGACTTTCAGTCAAAATATCCACGGGTGTACTGCCGGTCTACAGTGTCCAACGGGCTCAACATTTCGGCGATGATACATGTCGCCATCATCAGGTGAACTGACGAACTGAGCTCCTGTGAACGTGCCGGCACGGAGTTCCGTACGCTATGGCTGCTCAGAAGGAACTGGATTCGGTCGCGGCGGCGGCCGATTTAAATACCCTCCGCCCGCGGCGCGTTCCGTCCGCTGTCCGCGCCCCGCGCTACGGTCGCGCGGCGGAACAGATTGCGACGGCGTCTGAGATGACGTCGGAGTGACGGCTCTGTCCGCCGGGGTCGTCACAACTATACGTTTGCTAGATTTACTCTTGATTAATCCAATCGCTGGTTCCCAAGCCTTGCTAAGATTATAGCCACAGTCACGGTTTATGAGGTCGTCATTGGTGCGAATTTCGATGGCCTCTGTAACAACCCTGTCCCAGTATCTCGACGTCTGTACCAGAATCCTCGTGCGTTCATACTCCATAGCGTGATTTTCCGACAAACAATGTTCAGCGACCGCCGACTTGCTCGGATACATCAGTCGAGTGTGCCTCTGGTGTTCACGGCATCGATCCTCGACGGTACGCATCGTCTGACCAATATACGACTTGCCACATTGACACGGAATCTGGTACACGTCGGCCTTCCTCAAACCGAGGTCATCTTTGGCGCTCGCCACCAGTGCACGAGTTTTATTCGGAGGACAAAACACAGTTCCGACCCGGTGTTTCTTCAAAATGCGGGCGATTTTCCCCGTTAGTGCGCCTGTGTATGGAATAAATGCAGTGCCTACCTCCTCCCTCGTGATTTCATCCATCTCCACAGGTTGTGCTGTAGTGGTTGGGCGGAGAGCACGTTGAATCTGCCACTCTCAGTACCCATTTGATTATTAAATACGCCGGGAGAAACTCAAGAATCACATCTTGACTTTTATTTGAGAGAGTTTGTACTGTCAACATGTAAGTTAGGATACATTGTAATTTGCTGGCTTAATACTTATCTATCTCACTATAACTTGTCGAATTCATTATTTAAAGGGAAAACCATACTGTCTCTTTATAACATAAACAATTTGAATTGTATATTTAATGTGTTTCAGCGGCTAAATAGAAGGGGTTGGAGTCGGATTGTACAGAGGACAACAACCGATACTATTCGTGGTCTTTCGTTAACTGTTAAGCTGCGTGAGATATTTTACCCATCATTTCCCTTGTTATACGTAATTTCTTATTGAGAGAACTGTGTGGGTTTGATCGGTCTTCGCCTTCGAACAATGAAGCCTGCCAGGCAACTCAACGGCATGATGCAAGCCCCTATTGTCATATCACTATATGATGATGGACGCATGAAGGAAATGTTTAAGTGAGTGTAATAGAAATTACTGTGAATCGCATAATACGGTGCTGTTAGAGAGTTAACTGTCCATCATTAATGTGGTTTCCATCCATGTTAAAACACTGATCACTTATCGTAGGAATCGCAAACTTATATCGCCCCTTTGAGATATTTTCGGTTGAAAAAACTCTCACCCTCGTTTGTAGCGAGTGTTAAAATGATGCCTAAGAGAAAGAGGGTAATTGCGTCCAAAAACAAAATGTTAGATGCACTGCGTAGGACGGATAAAGGAGAATTGTGGGAAACATTGTTACTGAATTTGGTGTTTGAAATTCAACAGTGTCACGATCGAGGAATAAACGGAAAGAAATTGATGACTTTGTCTCAAAATGATGATTCCTGACTCGTCACCGTTGGTCCATCTGAAGAGAATGACGATATTGATGATTGCTTAGCTGACGAAGCTGGTGCTCAATCTGAGGTCATTAGGGCGCCTACGGTGGAAACAACGCAGCTGCTTAAAATAATGGGTTATTGGAAACGCCAGGTTCGAATCAGCTGCTGCCCAGCTGATACTGGCGAATTGCCTAGGTGGTCGTGCTGGGCATGAAGGACATACGAATATATCTCGAAAGGAGCTTCTGGTTATTTCAGTGTATTAAACTCATTTTCTTAGTTTCCGGATTATCTGGATACTCAATAATCCGGATGACCTGCGCTTCCTCCTGGTCCGGACAAACGAGTTTCCACTGTAGTCACAATATAAAATATAGCTTTCAAACAGCGTGTAATCAAACAAAAAGAAGTATAGACGAAAACGCAGTATGAAAGAAGGCTTGCTCTTTAGCTTTTGAATTTTTATAGGATACTTTGATAACGGGTCCTTAAGCCATCTGAAACAAGTCGTGAAAATTTTTTAGTGTGTAGGTGATAGTATGCTACATACTATATTGTGACCACGATCTCCATACTACGAGCACACCGGGTGTTTTTTACAGGCCGCAGTCAGAGATGGCAGAGCATGACCTAATTATTTCTTGGCATGACTCGTTCTTTTTGCCCGAATGTATTGGTTATGCACGGTTATTCAAACCACAAATATTTAACATAAAAATATTCCTCAAACTCTTATTTAGTACACAGACATTAGTGAAAAAGTATAAATAAATTACTGGAAAATATCTGAAATAATAGATAAGGCGCCGTAGGATAATTATGTAGACTAAACCACATAGTTCAAACCAAAGAGTGTTTATAAAAAGTTTGCACGTACGAGAATGGGGACCTGACAGATATTTCCGGTTTCAAATAAAACAAGTAATGCTTAATTTAAGTAGTCGAGCAGAGTTTAGAATGCTGAAATGTGTGCGAGCAGTATCATCTAACTGCACACTAATTCACAAAATCAGAAGCAATCGAGACGTGTACTCAGTTCGTAATTCTCAATAAACATGAAAAACATCCAACAATTTTATCATGCACGAATATAAATATCGAATGCACGAAAATAATTACAGTTCAGAGCTGGCTCAAAGCAAGCAGTCAAAATTAAAGTTGGTATAGTCGCACATAATCTGTCATTAAAACACAGTCAAATACTCTGAAGTCCTGTGGCAAGTTGGAGGCTGTAAACTCACGCCGACAAAATTATTCTAGTTCGAGACAAATTTTGCGGTATTATCTCACGTGTTTCCGAGAGTCCAATGAACGTTAATATAACACACGCAGCACATCGACCACACAGTTAATTCAAATTTAAAGTTAATTACATGTATATCTTTGATAATTGAAGACAAAAAAATATCTCTATCCCATAGCGAAGTCTCATTAAAATATTGACACACTATTAAACGAATTATTAATAAAATTCGCGAAGCATGTGTACTTTCAAGCTTCCAGTGCGACAAAAATTAATTAAAAATTATAAATACTAGTCAAATAGCTGACTGTGATTACTCATCCACTAAATGTCTACGGCCTTAATGTTACGTGTACTGTGGAGGAGTAATAATACTGACGCATTTGCATATCGACTTTTATTAAATTGTCTGTAATTCTTTATATACATGCCTGATTTGAAATGTAATTAATTGCGATGTTTGCTGCTGTCAACAGCTTTGATAAAATGCATTACATGCTCAGATTGCTCCACTGGTTTATTTGTTACTAATTTTGTCGCCTGTCATAATTCAAAACAATATTATTATTATTATTATCATCATCATCCTACAGTCTTCCTTGGGGTTGCAGTGCGCTCGTGTCATCGCCACGATTTCTCTAATGTTCTGTTCGTAGAATCTTTAACGTATTTTCGTTGAAACTCTCGTGCCCACACTTTTCAGCCAGCGTGCACGCTATCGCCTCAAGGTAAAACCCGCTTTCGGAACTCACAACACAACCATAGTAGTTTCCCCTCACTGATTTCATTCATACCGATATGGTGTGTACGGGATGACTTGGACTTCGACATATGTAAACAAGAAAAAACAACTCTCAACCATTTTCCAGAAAATCGCCCGCATCTCGTGGTCGTGCGGTAGCGTTCTCGCTTCCCACGCCGGGGTTCCCGGGTTCAATTCCCGGCGGGGTCAGGGATTTTCTCTGCCTCGTGATGGCTGGGTGTTGTGTGCTGTCCTTAGGTTAGTTTGGTTTAAGTAGTTCTAAGTTCTAGGGGACTGATGACCATAGATGTTAAGTCCCATAGTGCTCAGAGTCATTTGAACCATTTTTTTTTCCAGAAAATCGAGTTTTAAAATCATAGGCGTACTTTAATGTCTTGTATGGTCGCTAACATCAGCGCGAGGTCGCTGTATTTTCTTTTGTTTCATTTCCACGTAATTTTAACAACAGATTTTGTATGACTGTGCAATTTATCAGTATTTAATGATTCATTTATTACGACGAGTTACCAAATTCCACCGTGGATTCTCTCTCGCTAGACTAACGACCCTAACGTTGTAATCAGTGGAACATCATCGCTGTCCATATACGCCTGATTCTTTTCGGGGTCGCAGTCGTATGACAAAGATCAAGCAAGTTGGTTCAAATGGCTCTGAGCACTATGGGACTTTGCATCTAAGGTCATCAGTCCCCTAGAACTTAGAACTACTTAAACCTAACCAACCTAAGGACATCACACACATCCATGCCCGAGGCAGGATTCGAACCTGCGACCATAGCAGTCGCGCGGTGATCAAGCAAGTTCTTCGATCTTAAATATCTGGAGGTAGCGTTGCAAAGTGATATGAGCATGTGCATGTGAGGATTGTGGTAGGGAAGGCGAAAGGTCGACTTAGGTTTATTGGGAGAATTTTAGGTTCAAAATAAATGGTTCAAATAGCTCTAAGCACTATTGGACTTAACATCTGAGGTCATCAGTCCCCTAGACTTACAACTACTTAAACCTAACTAACTTAAGGACATCACACACATCCATGCGTGAGGCAGGATTCGAGCCTGCGACCGTTGCAGCAGCGCGGTTCCAGACTGAAACGCCTAGAACCGCGCGGCCACAGAATTTTAGGATGTAGTGGTTCACCCCTAAAGGAGATCGCATATAGGACGCTGGTGCGACCTGTTCTTCAGTACTGATACAGTATTTGGGATCTGTACCGGTTCGGATTGAAGGAAGGCATAGAAACAATTCAGGGGCGGGCTACTACATTTGTTTGCGGTGGGTTCGAACAACATGTGCTACGGAGATGCTTCGGGAATTCAAATGGGAATCCCTGGAGAGAAGCTGACTTTCTTTTCGACAAACACTATTGAGAAAGTTTAGAGAACCGGCATTTGAAGTTGACTGCTGAAAGATTCTGCTGCCGCTAACATAAATTGCGTGTAAGGATTACGAAGATTTGATTAGAGAGATAGGACTCATACGGAGGCATATAGATAGTCGTTTTTCACTCGCTCTATTTTCAAGTCGAACAGGAAAGGAAATGTCAAGTTGTGGTATAGGGTACCCTCCGCCACATCGTATAGTAACTTGCGGAGTATCTATGGATTGTAGATGTAGATGCAGATGAAGATTTAAGTTTATACGGAACCCTACTCGCACTTGTTTAGTTTTTATTTCTGCTTGAAGCCGCCGTACCAAAGTAACTCGATAATATTCAAAGGAGCGTAATTAGCTAATCGCTAAATTATGAAATAGACTGTTTACTACAAATAAAACAGTAGCTTACGCAGGAAAATGAATTTCCCGGAGAAAGTGGTTTGCTGTGTAAAAACCATCAAGTATGCAAGTCGTGAGTATCTCGAAGAACTTCTTCTTTTGAGTAATTTATTGGATAACGTAAATTACGAGAAATGCTCTCCTCTTATTTTGCACTGAAAATGGGAAAGTAGAACTATTAGTGCATTTCTAACACTCTCACTTTTCTGAAATCGTATTGGTACGAGGCGTTCAGTAAGTAATACAACACATTTTTTTCTGAATGCAGGCTGGATTTATTCGGGTTTCCAATACACCAATTATTCCCCACACTTTTGACTAAAAAATCCTATTTTTCAACCTAATCTCCTGGCATGCATGTCCTATAGTATCAGTCGACTAGTCGGCGCCGGAGCCAACGTCTTGTTGTATCAATAATCTCATCACACACGTAATGCTTCCCCTCGGAGTGCATCCTTCGTTGGGACAAATTCGTTATTCTTTGTGGTCTTCTGTTAGGCGTCGATGAACCTAGCGGACATACAGCTTTGAGTACCCTAACCGGTGGACAAGTGTATCAGCATTACCAACAAAGACATCCAGTTGTTCAGCGAGATGTTTGATCGTGATCAGTCGATCTCCTCGAATGAGAGTATCCGCACGTTCCAGCAGTACAGGATTCACAGCTGTGTTGCAGCCGGCCGGCACGCAGGACATCGGACAGGTCTGCACTACCTTGTTCCGATGATGACCACGTCTCGCCTGACGACTCACCTTACTTTTGATGACTGCCACGTCTCAGTAGACGTCTGCAAGCGCCTATGAATATCTCTGGCTTTCCGTCAAAAGAAACTCACGATAGCTCTCTGCTTGGAACGTACCTGTCGGCCGGTGTGGCCGAGCGGTTCTAGGCGCTTCTACATCTACTTCTACATACATACTCCGCAATCCACCATACGGTGCGTGGCGGAGGGTACCTCGTACCACAACTAGCATCTTCTCTCCCTGTTCCACTCCCAAACAGAACGAGGGAAAAATGACTGCCTATATGCCTCTGTACGAGCCCTAATCTCTCTTATCTTTGTGGTCTTTCCGCGAAATATAAGTTGGCAGCAGTAAAACTGTATTGCAGTCAGCCTCAAATGCTGGTTCTCTAAATTTCCTCAGTAGCGATTCACGAAAAGAACGCCTCCTTTCCTCCAGAGACTCCCACCTGAGTTCCTGAAGCATTTCCGTAACACTTGCGTGATGATCAAACCTATCAGTAACAAATCTAGCAGCCCGCCTCTGAATTGCTTCTATGTCCTCCCTCAATCCGACCTGATACGGATCCCAAACGCTCGAGCAGTACTTAAGAATAGGTCGCAACAGCGTTCTATAAACGGTCTCCTTTACAGATGAACCACATCTTGCCAAAATTCTACCATTGAACCGAAGACGACTATCCGCCTCCCCCACGACTGCCATTACATGCTTGTCCCACTTCATATCGCTCTGCAATGTTACGCCCAAATATTTAATCGACGTGGCTGTATCAAGCGCTACACTACTAATGAAGTATTCAAAATTACGGGATTCTTTTTCGTATTCATCTGCATTAATATACATTTATCTATATTTAGAGTTAGCTGCCATTCTTTACACCAATCACAAATCCTGTCCAAGTCATCTTGTATCCTCCTACAGTCACTCAACGACGACACCTTCCCGTACACCACAGCATCATCAGCAAACAGCCGCACATTGCTATCCACCCTACCCAAAAGATCATTTATGTAGATAGAAAACAACAACGGACCTACCACACTTCCCTGGGGCACTCCAGATGATACCCTCACCTCCGATGAACACTCACCATCGAGGACAACGTACTGGCTTCAGTCTGGAACCGCGCGACCACAACGGTCGCAGGTTTGAATCCTGCCTCGGGCATGGATGTGTGTGATGTTAGGTTTAAGTAGTTCTAAGTTCTAGGGGACTGATGACCTCAGATGTAAAGTCCCATAGTGCTTGCAGCCATTTAGACCATTTGGAACGCAACTGCTTTACAGAGGCCAGTTTGAAGGCTACGGGAAACACCGCCACGTATCGGAACTTCATGAAAGTATAGCGGCTGACGCGGGAATACTCCACGATGCTCCACAACAGAGTCTGCATTTTTTGCGATCGAAATTAGCCGAGGGAAAATATCTTACACTACTTGGTGAGCGCCCCTATTAATTGCGAATAATCTATTCGACTTACCTTTCTGGTTTCCAGTGTATCATTGCTGTTCAGACAATTAGGTGCTTCAGGTGTGAAATACGAGGGTAAGTCAAATGAAAACCTTAAATATTGTTTTAAATATTATTTATTGTGCAGAAGTGGTACAAAGCTGTATCACGTTTCAGCATAATCTCCACCACGCTCAATGCAAGTCCTCCAGCGCTTACAAAGTGCATAAATTCCTTTAGAAAAAAATTCTTTTAGTAGTCCGTGCACCCTATGGCGTACCTCTTCATCAGAACGAAAGTTCTTTCATCCCACTGCGTCTTTGAGTGGTCCAAACATTTGGAAATCACTTGGGGCAAGGTCTGATGAGTATGGTGGATGAGGAAGACACTCAAAATGCAGGTCTGTGATTGTTGCAACTGTTGTACGGGCAGTGTGGGGCCTTGCGTTGTCATGTTGCAAAAGGACACCTGCTGACAGCAATATACATCTACATTTATACTCCGCAAGCCACGCAACGGTGTGCGGCGGAGGGCACTTTACGTGCCACTGTCATTACCTCCCTTTCCTGTTCCAGTCGCGTATGGTTCGCGGGAAGTATGACTGCCGGAAAGCCTCCGTGCGCGCTCGAATCTATCTAATTTTACATTCGTGGTCTCCTCGGGAGGTATAAGTAGGGGGAAGCAATAATTCGATACCTCGTCCAGAAACGCACCCTCTCGAAACATGGACAGCAAGTTATACCGCGATGCAGAGCGCCTCTCTTGCAGAGTCTGCCACTTGAGTTTATTAAACATCTCCGTAACACTATCACGGTTACCAAATAACCCTGTGACGAAACGCGCCGCTCTTCTTTGGATCTTCGGTATCCCCTCTGTCAACCCGACCTGGTACGGATCCCACACTGATGAGCAATACCCAAGTGTAGGTCGAACGAGTGTTTTGTAAGCCACCTCCTTTGTTGCTGGACTACATTTTCTAAGGACTCTCCCAATGAATCTCAATCTGGCACCCGCCTTACCAACAATTAATTTTATATGATCATTCCACTTCAAATCGTTCCGTACGCATACTCCCAGATATTTTACAGAAGTAACTGCTACCAGTGTTTGTTCCGCTATCATATAATCATACACTAAAGGATCCTTCTTTCTATATATTCGCAATACATTGCATTTGTCTATGTTAAGGGTCAGTTGCCACTCCTGCAATTTTCTAATGCTGCAACTTGTCTGTATACTACAGCATCATCCACGAAAAGCCGCATGGAACTTCCGACACTATCTACTAGGTCATTTATATATATTGTGAAAAGGAATTGTCCCATAACCCTCTCCTATGGCACGACAGAGGTTACTTTAATGTCTGTAGACGTCTCTCCATTGAGAACAACATGCTGTGTTCTGTTTGCTAAAATCTCTTCAATCCAGCCACACAGCTGGTCTGATATTCCGTAGGCTCTTACTTTATCAGGCGACAGGGCGGAACTGCATCGAACGCCTTCCGGAAGTCAAGGAAAATGGTGTCTACCTGGGAGCTTGTATCTAATATTTTCTGATGACACCTTCCCTTACACTAAATACTCCGACGGTATGTGTGCATCTGCGCTATGCCGCCACCTACAGGCCATTCTGCACGCTGTTTGTAGCACGCTTGCCAACTTACGGGATAACAGCGCGAAATTTTGATTTGTTGTTACAAATTTCCGGTTTTCATTTGACTCACCCTCGTAGCTTTTGCAGGAGCTGTGACTGCCGTAGATAAAGGCAGCTCTCCAAGAGTGTAGGAAGGAGCCGCGGCGGCGATGAATAACAAGCATTTGCACGCCTCGTGGCAGCTTGGCTGCCATATTTGCGTGTGCGGGCGCTCGCTCACTTCATACATATGAAACACCCCGGGAAGCTAGTGGCGCTCACGCGCGGTCCTGGCAGGCGCTCCGTAAGCCATCGGCGCCTTTGTCGCCTCGCCGGCCGCCGAAAGTTCCTCCTAAGTCTGCCGGAGTTTGGGGAGCCGTAAAAAATACAACCTAGGCGGCGCGCTCGGAGCGGCTGTCGGTTTTGTGAAAATGCAGTTCCACTCTAGCTGTGAGTCGGTTGCAGGGAATCCGCTGCTGTCTACGCAGTTCTGACATACAGGGCACTGAATTTTAACGCTTTGGTCAGCTACTGTGCTAAACCGTATGTGCCCCAGTGGAGACGTAACCTACGTTAGCACTCTTTTAGCGGCGCTCTCTAAACCGTGGCATTCTACACTATCACATAAAAGTATAATTCGGAATTCACACCAGTGAATGTCACGAGAGGCTGATCAACGGGTATCAAAGAAGGCAGCGAGTGTTTTCGTGTCGATGGTATAAATTGTGTGTCCCTTTGGAAGTCAGACCTGGAAGCTGGAGAGATCTTGGGACATTGAATAAGAGTCTCTAGCCGTTCTTTCCACCAGCCTGTCGTCTTCTAAAGTTGTGTCCCCATCGCAGAAGACAGCTCGTTGGTCGTGGGACCTTCTTCGGCGGAGGCAGCTACGCTGTCAATTCGAACCTGTGATTGTGCTTTTTGCGGGATGCCACCTGCCCAGGTGCCTCTGTACCTACAGAGGGCAAGATCTGTAGTACTGACAATGATGGTAGGCGACGCTTCTCATTGATGTATACTGTTTGGTTATTATTCAAATATTAACACATTTTACACTCTTTTACAACACTCAACATAGCTTTCTTAGCCGGCTGGGGTGGCCGAGCGGTTCTAGGCACTACAGTCTGGAACCGCGCGACCGCTACGGTCGGAGGTTCGAATCCTGCCTCGGGCATGGGTGTGTGTGATGTCGTTAGGTTTAAGTAATTCTAAGTTCTAGGGGACTGATGACCTCGGAAGTTAAGTCTCATAGTGCTCAGACCCATTTGAGCTTTCTTAATTGAATGCTAACTTCCGAAAAATGATACACATGTCCGGCTCTCCGGTACGCACGAGGACCGGTAACGGCGCTATTTATATAAATAAATAGCATTATAAAAATTGCCTGCTTGCTGTAATATTCTCTGTGAGACTCAACTTGTATTTTGTACACAGCCACGGGCTGAGAATTTTGGTTTTCTACAAAATAGCACAAACTGTATAAGTTTTCCGTAAACTATTAATTAATTATTTTTGGCGCGCTGAAGACAAAATATAATTTTTATATTTTACAAACTGACGGCCTACGGACAGATGCAGACAATTTTACAGACTTTCGCACTAGAGATGCCACGTAATTGTGACTTATTTAGTTTCATAATTGAAAAAAGGTCTTTCACACTAATATGTCGATCGAAATATTGTAGCACATTTGCAATCTCATGGAGACTTGGAAAATCTACCTGAGAAAAACAATGTACACGTTCTGGACGGTACTAACGTGAAAAGATTTGTAATTAAAACTGGAATTACCTTGCTGCCAGTCAGTTACATCTGCACATGCACAAAGCACTATCAACCTAAACGGCAAACGATCTCGAAAATGCCGGCCGGAGTGGCCGAGCGGTTCTAGGCGCTTCAATCTGGAACCGCGCGACCGTTACGGTCGCAGGTTCGAATCCTACCTCGGGCATGGATGTGTGTGATGTCCTTAGGTTAGTTAGGTTTAAGTAGTTCTAAGTTCTAGGGGACTTATGACCATAGCAGTTGAGTCCCATATTGCTCATAGCCATTTGATCTCGAAAGCATCCCGAGAATAGATGTAAGACTGACAGTGTCCTCAAAATCTTTATAAAACTGTCATTGTGATTCTTGGAGGGCCACAATGAATCCTTCAAATCTCGCCCTTTCTCTAACGCCAGTAGGCAAAGGGAACTGGATTTTGTCAGATTTTCTTTTTAAATGAATCTCCATCAAATCGGAAAGAAATCACTTTGCAGGACCGATGACCAAGCAATTTGGTCCCCTTCCCCCCTTTTAAACCAACCAATCAAATTACTTTGCAGTTTCTTACTGTGGGCAGCCACTCAATTGATTCCGGATGTTCTAATTTTCATTCCTGCACTCCTTTTTCCGTCACAAATTCAACAATAGCGAGATTTAAATTTAAATCGAAAAATCGTTCCATACGTGCTCCTTGACTTAACCAATGTACTTTGCAGTAATATATGAAGTCTCCGTACTCATCGTTCATTTCTATTGAAAACTGTTGCAATTGACAATGGAATAGTGGGTGTCACATCAGGAGTTTTACTATTTGTATCAACAATTTCTTCAAGTACTTCATGCTTGCAAATTTAGCGCAAAGTGCTCCTTGCTGTACAGAACAATGAATCCCATTTGTCGATCGTTATGATGTTTTGCTCTTTTATTGTCAACTAAATCTTTAAATTCTTTCTGCTTGGTATTGCAAAGTCGTTTCGTAGCAAATAAGCAGTACCTGTCGCTTCTACATCTACATCATACTCCGCAAGCCACCTAATGGCGTGTGGCGTATGGTACTTTCGGTATCACTAATTGATCCCTCCAACTCTGTTCCACTCGCGAATAGTGCGTGGGAAGAATGATTGTCGGTGAGACTCTGTATTGGCTCTAACTTCTCGAATTTTCTCCTAGTGATACGCGAGATGTATGTGGGGGGAAGTAATATGTTATCCGACTCCTCCTGAAAAGTACTGGCCCGAAATTTCAATAGTGAATCTCTCCGTGATGCACAACACCCCCCTTGTAACTTCTGTTAGTGGAGTTGGTTTAGCATCTCCGTAAAGCTCTCTCGCCAGCTAGAAGATCCCGTGACGAAACGGCCGCTCTTCGTTGGATCTTCTCTACAGGGTGTTGCAAAAAGGTACGGCCAAACTTTCAGGAAACATTCCTCACACACAAATAAAGAAAAGATGTTATGTGGACATGTGTTTGGAAACGCTTAATTTCCATGTTAGGGCTCATGTTAGTTTCGTCAGTATGTACTGTACTTCCTCGATTCACCGTCAGTTGGCCCAATTGAAGGAAGATAATGTTGACTTCGGTGCTTGTGTTGACATGCGACTCACTGCTCTACAGTACTAGCATCAAGCACATCAGTACGTAGCATCAACAGGTTAGTGTTCATCACGAACGTGGTTTTGCAGTCAGTGCAATGTTTACAAATGCGGAGTTGGCAGATGCCCATTTGATGTATGGATTAGCACGGGGCGATAGCCGTGACGCGGTACGTTTGTATCGAGACAGATTTCCAAAACGAAGGTGTCCCGACAGGAAGACGTTCGAAGCAATTGATCGGCGTCTTAGGGAGCACGGAACATTCCAGCCTATGACTCGCGGCTGGGGAAGACCTAGAACGACGAGGACATCTGCAATGGACGAGGCAATTCTTCGTGTAGTTGACGATAACCCTGATGTCAGCGTCAGAGAAGTTGCTGCTGTACAAGGTAACGTTGACCACGTCACTGTATGGAGAGTGCTACGGGAGAACCAGTTGTGTCCGTACCATGTACAGCGTGTGCAGGCACTATCAGCAGCTGATTGGCCTCCACGGGTACACTTCTGCGAATGGTTCATCCAACAATGTGTCAATCCTCATTTCAGTGCAAATGCTCTCTTTACAGATGAGGCATCATTCCAACGTGATCCAGTTGTAAATTTTCACAATCAACATGCGTGGGCTGACGAGAATCCGCACGTCATTGTGCAATCACGTCATCAACACAGATTTTCTGTGAACGTTTGGGCAGGCATTGTTGGTGATGTCTTGATTGGGCCCCATGTTCTTCCACCTACGCTCAATCGAGCACGTTATCCTGATTTCATACGGGATACTCTACCTTTGCTGCTAGAACATGTGCCTTTACAAGTACGACACAAGATGTGGTTCATGCACAATGGAGCTCCTGCACATTTCAGTCCAAGTGTTCGTACGCTTCTCAACAACAGATTCGGTGTCCGACGGATTGGTAGAGCCGAACCAATTCCATGGCCTCCATGCTCTCCTGACCTCAACCCTCTTGACTTTCATTTATGGGGGCATTTGAAATCTATTGTCTACGCAACCCTGGTACCAAGTGTAGGGACTCTTCGTGCTCGTTTTGTGGACGGCTGTGATACAATATGCCATTCTCCAGGTTGCATCAGCGCATCAGGGATTCCGTGCGACGGAGGGTGGATGCGTGTATCTTCGCTAACGGAGGACATTTTCAACATTTCCTGTAACAAAGTGTTTGAAGTCACTCTTGTACGTTCTGTTGCTGTGTGTTTCCACTCCATGATTAATGTGATTTGAAGAGAAGTAATAAAATGAGCTCTAACATGGAAAGTAAGCGTTTCCGGACACATGTCCGCATAACATATTTTCTTTCTTTGTGTGTGAGGAATGTTTCCTGAAAGTTTGTCCATACCTTTTTGTAACACCCTGTATATCCTCTGTCAGTCTTACCAGATAGGGATCCCAAATAGATGAACAGTACTCAAGAATCGGGCGAACAAACGCCTTATAAGCCACTTCTTTCATGGATGAGTTACATTTTCTTGAGATTCTTCCTATTAATTTGAGTCTGGTATCTGCTTTTCCCACTATCGGTTTTATGTGGTCATTGCACTCAAGGTCGCTCTGGATAGTTACGCCTAGATATTTTACGGCAGACGCTGTCTCCAGCTGTTATGTTACATTTATTTACGTTCAGGATCAACTGCCAGAGCCTGCACCATTTATCAGTTCTATACAGGTCGTTCTGCAAATCCTTACTATCTCCTGGCGTTGCTACTTTGGTATAGACAACTGCATCATCTGCGAACTGAGAATTCTCACGCGTCTCTTCTGTGATTCCTATTCATTTTGAAGGATTTTGTCGATAGATCGCCCCTTTTTTTGCAAACAGCCACTGAAACTGTGAACGTCCCTCATACCACGAAGAAGTAGTGAAGGGTAAACAGATCTGACTCCAAGATTCTGCCGAACCCATAGAGTTATACCGACAGCAAAATACCGCACCGCAATCCAAAATGGAATGTCGCGCGGTTTCGGGTATTTCAGATAGGGTTGATGGAGGAGATAGAGAGGATCCAGCGGAGAGCAGCGCGCTTCGTTACAGGATCATTTAGTAATCGCGAAAGTGTTACGGAGATGGTAGATAAACTCCAGTGGAAGACTCTGCAAGAGAGACGCTCAGTAGCTCGGTACGGGCTTTTGTTGAAGTTTCGAGAACATACCTTCACCGAAGAGTCAAGCAGTATATTGCTCCCTCCTACGTATATCTCGCGAAGAGACCGTGAGGATAAAATCAGAGAGATTAGAGCCCACACAGAGGCATACCGACAATCCTTCTTTCCACGAACAATACGAGACCGGAATAGAAGGGAGAACCGATAGAGGTACTCAAGGTACCCTCCGCCACACACCGTCAGGTGGCTTGCGGAGTATGGATGTAGATGTAGATGTAGAAAGACCGAGCAAAGCCGGGTCACACTACGGGTTTTGGCACGCCCGCTGCCTACACGCGCTGCACGGCGTGGCCGGCCCTGAGTTACACGAAAAGCGTTTTGAATACGCGCCGAGACGTGACAGCAGCAACGGTGGAGGGGGAAGCGTGCACAGTAGCAGAGCCTTGTTTCCTTCCGCCACGGGGAAAGAAGGGGAAGGCTGGCCGGCCACGGCGTACAGAGGCGGTAAGCAGCGGCGCCCACTATGACGTCGGGAGTGCATTAGGCGGCGGCGGCTGCGGTCGCGGCCGTAAAAGCCGGCCATTACGGTGGCCGCAAAGTTTTACTGCCGCATCTGCATGCGCGCGCGCGGGCAGTAAAGCCACGGCGCACTGACTGCGCTCCGCCCCACACACCTACCTGCTCCCACCAGTAAAACGTCGCTGCGCCTCCGTCGCTTTATTGCATATCCAAAAGCGTTCCGTCTCAGCCTTTACAACGCTAAAGCGACGGTATGACTATACATCTTTTTGTCAACCTTCACGACTGTGAGCTATAGCTTCGATACTAGCGAGGTAAATTGAACGTACTGAAGAAAAATCTCTGTGTATTCTAAAACAGTCCAGGAATTATAAGAGGATCTGAAGAGTCCACTGACAGAGAGACAAATTCTGACAAGGAGACAACCCGGAAATGGGATTTTTTTTATATTTATGGTACGTGAAGTTCAGAACTCAAATACAATGACGGAAAAAATTGCAACACCAAGAGGTAGTTGTGCGACATAAAAGAAAATTGGTAGGGTTGTTTCTACATCTGAAAAAAAGGATTTAAATGGCTCAGAGCACTATGGGATTTAACATCTGAGGTCATCAGTCCTCTAGAACTTAGAACTACTTAAACCTAACTAACCTAAGGACATTACACACATCCATGCCCGAGGCAGGATTCGAACCTGCGAGCGTAACGGTCGCGCGGTTCCAGACTGAAGCGCCTAGATCCTCTCGGCCACACTGGCCGGCTACATGTGAAAGATGCATAAGAGGAGCGCCAGTAGCGCCTCTTCGAGGATACGAATGAGATATGCTTGAAATACAGGCTGTAATGGTCCTGAGTGTTAGACACGGGTTCCCAGGTAGATGCCGTGTTTCTTTACTTCCGCAAGGCGCTCGATACAGTTCCCCACAGTCGTTTAATGAACAGAGTAAGAGCATATGGACTATCAGACCAATTGTGTGAATGGATTGAAGAGTTCCTAGATAACAGAACGCAGCATCTCATTCTCAATGGAGAGAAGTCTTCCGAAGTAAGAGTGATTTCAGGTGTGCCGCAGGGGAGTGTCGTAGGACCGTTGCTATTCATAATATACATAAATGACCCTGTGGATGACATCGGAAGTTCACTGAGGCTTTTTGCGGATGGTGCTGTGGTATATCGAGAGGTTGTAACAATGGAAAATTGTACTGAAATACAAGAGGATCTGCAGCGAATTGACGCATGGTGTAGGGAATGGCAATTGCATCTCAATGTAGACGAGTGTAATGTGCTGCGAATACATAGAAAGACAGATCCCTTATCATTTAGTTACAATATAGCAGGTCAGCGACTGTAAGCAGTTAATTCCATAAATTATCTGGGAGTACGCATTAGGAGTGATTTAAAATGGGATGATCATAAAAAGTTGATCGTCGGTAAAGCAGATGCCAGACTGAGATTCATTGGAAGAATCCTAAGGAAATGTAATCCGAAAACAAAGGAAGTAGGTTACAGTACACTTGTTCGCCCACTGCTTGAATACTGCACAGCAGTAAGGGATCCCTACCAGATAGGGTTGATAGAAGAGAGAGAGAAGATCCAACGGAGAGGAGCGCGCTTCGTTAAAGGATCATTTAGTAATCGCGAAAGCGTTACGGAGATGATAGATAAACTCCAGTGGAAGACTCTGCAGAAGAGACGGTCAGGAGCTCGGTACGGGCTGTTGTTGAAGTTTCGAGAACATACCTTCACCGAGGAGTCAAGCAGTATATTGCTCCCTCCTACGTATATCTCGCGAAGAGACCATGAGGATGAAATCAGAGAGATTAGAGCCCACAGAGACGCATACCGACAATCCTTCTTTCCACGAACAATACGAGACTGGAATCGAAGGGAGAACCGATAGAGGTACTAAAGGTACCCTCCGCCACACACCGTCAGGAGGCTTGCGGAGTATGGATGTGGATGTAGCACAGTGACACAACGAACGAGAATCTGTTGTCGCGAGAAGACCGGGCTCTGGACGACCACGTGGCATTACCGAGAGATATTGCCATTGTGTTCGGCGTAAAGCTCTGGCGCACCCTGCGGCATCTGCAGCAGCAGTTTGAGCAATAGTTGGCACCACAGTGACTCAAAGAACTTTTACAAATCGATTACTTCAAGGACAGCTCCGAACCTGACGCTCGGTAATGTGCACATCACTGACCCCCCCCCCCCCCCCCAAACCGCTGCCATTTGCGGCTGAGAAGAGTTGTGTTTGCTGATGAAAGCTGGTTCTGTCTCAGTGCGAGTGATGGTCGTGTGTTGGTTATAATGAGGCCACTTGAAGGCCTGCAACCATCCTACGGCTTTTCGCGGATGATGCTGTAGTATACAGAGAAGTTGCAGCATTAGAAAATTGTAGCGAAATGTAGGAAGATCTGCAGCACTTGGTGCAGGGAGTGGCAACTGAACCTTAACATAGACAAATGTAATGTATTGCGAATACATAGAAACAAGGATCCTTTATTGTATGATTATATGATAGCGGAACAAACACTGGTAGCAGTTACTTCTGTAAAATATCTGGGAGTATGCGTGCGGAACGATTTGAAGTGGAATGATCATATAAAATTAATTGTTGGTAAGGCAGGTACCAGGTTGAGATTCATTGGGAGAGTGCTTAGAAAATGTAGTCCATCAACAAAGGAGGTGGCTTACAAAACACTCGTTCGACCTATACTTGAGTATTGCTCATCAGTGTGGGATCCGTACCAGATCGGTTTGACGGAGGAGATAGAGAAGATCCAAAGAAGAGCGGCGCGTTTCGTCACAGGGTTATTTGGTAACCGTGATAGCGTTACGGAGATGTTTAATAAACTCAAGTGGCAGACTCTGCAAGAGAGGCGCTCTGCATCGCGGTGTAGCTTGCTCGCCAGGTTTCGAGAGGGTGCGTTTCTGGATGAGGTATCGAATATATTGCTTCGCCCTACTTATACCTCCCGAGGAGATCACGAATGTAAAATTAGAGAGATTAGAGCGCGCACGGAGGCTTTCACACAGTTGTTCTTCCCGCGAACCATACGCGCCTGGAACAGGAAAGGGAGGTAATGACAGTGGCACGTAAAGTGCCCTCCGCCACACACCGTTGGGTGGCTTGCGGAGTATAAATGTAGATGTAGATGTAGATCCTGTCTGCGTGTTAGACACACTGCACCTACACATGGATTCATGTTCTGGGGTGCGATTTCTTATAACAGCAAGAGCATTCTCATGGTTATCCCCGCACCCTGACTGCTTGTACGTCAATCTGGTGTTTCGACCTGCTGCGCTGCCTTTCATGAACAGCGTTTGAATAACGCTCGCCCAGATACCGCTGTTGTGACCCAACATGCTCTACACAGTGCCGCCATGTTGCCTTGGACTGTTCGAGCACCAGATCCGTCTCCAGTCCAGCATATATAGGACATGATCGGACGAGAGCTCCAGCGTCATCCTTAACCAGTTTTAACCGTCCCTGTATTGACCGTCTGAGTGTGAGAGGCATGGAACTCCATCCCAAAAAGCGACATCCGGCACCTGTACAGCACAATGCATGCTTGTTTGCATGATTATTAAGTTATTAATGTAGTTATTAATGTAGCAGCATTTCACGTTTGGAATTGCTTTCCTCGCGCTTACATTAACCAAGGATCACCCAGTGTTAATAACTTGAATATGTTACCTAGATAAATGTATTCCCGCAAATTTCATTACTCTACAGTAATAAATTTTTGGGTTCCTATTTTTTTCCGTCATTGTATCAATCGGATTAAGCAGTTCGATTCAACTCTCACAAACTCTCGAGAAAATCTACTTGGGAGTTTCCGAGCGTCTTAATAGCAAACAGCAGAGTCATTATTTTCGATGGCCTGTATGATAGAATGCTCGCCTGCCACAAGGCGCTGCGTGTTTTCGATTCCAAGCTGTGGTCGATTCTCAAACAGAAAATCTGTTATGTTGTATGATCATTTCCTTGAAACGTAAAACACACAAAGATGAAAAAAAATTAATTTGTAAGTTTTTTAGTTCGAAACAACTTACATAGCCGGCCGGGGTGGCCGAGCGGTTCTAGGCTCTACAGTCTGGAGCCGCGCGACCGCTACGGTCGCAGGTTCGAATCATGACCTCAGAAGTTAAGTCCCATAGTGCTCAGAGCTATTTGAACCAACTTACATAACAATTTTTTATAAAATATCAGTAATTAAAAATTTATATCTGCAATGAACGCATGATTTTTGTGTGTATATGTAATGGGGAATAAGATGCCATTTTTTCATAAAAATTACAATTAGGTATATATGTTAATTAGTATATGTTTCATTAATTTTATATTGAAACGACGTAGGTATTCGAACTGAACAAAAAAACGAAAAAATAACCAAAATTAACCTCGAACCAGCCATCCAGCGATTACCAGTTTCGAGACGTCATAGAACGTGCGCCTTTGTTTAAAAAATTTGCTTCGTTTAGTGATTCGAACACTGGTCCCGTACATGACAGGCCAACATCCTTCTACGAACCCACGCTGCCTGTTGAATAAACAACATCACCTTATGATATTAAAGACGCTCGAAAAAGTTCAAAATCGATTTTCTCGAGAATTTTTGAGTGTTTCATCGAACTGCTTTGCTCGATTCATATTTGAATCCCGAACCTCACGTACTATAAATAAATGCTGAAAGAAATTGTTGGGAATTAAGGAAAGGTGTAATACAGTTGCATGGGATGCGGCGTTCTAGTGAAGCGTAAAGGTGCAACTTCTAACGAGTAAAACTTGAACCACCATGAACTGATGGCGGCTCTAGCATAATTTGGACGCATCGTCGACTGCTTACGAAAGTGTGTTCGCAAGAAACTAGCTGCGGCTGCGAACTTGTGGACTATCTTTAAAGAAACTTTTCAATAACTGGGCGGGACAGATCCAAAAAATTTGTGTTCCTTAACTTGCATCGCTCGTTACAGGTCTTTTCCTTGACTTTTTTTCGTGTGATTGTAAATTTTTCTCATTATTGGAAAAAATACGCTGTTGTAATTCCGGAGCACGGTAGACTCTTTCAAGGTAAAGCATTTTAACAGTTGTAATGGATCGCATTGTACAATTTTAGTTACGACACGCCCATTTTTCTCCTAACGTCATTGAGCGCCAAACTTTTTAGATGCATGTGACTCCTAATGTTATGATCATTTGACGTTGCTTCTCTACAGCATCATGTAAATTACATATTCTTCCTGCGCTTGTAATGTACAAATATAAACGTTTTCTCTCATCTCCTGTTATGTAACAAAAAAATGAATGTTGTTGTTGTTGTTGTGGTCTTCAGTCCTGAGACTGGTTTGATGCAGCTCTCCATGCTACTCTATCCTGTACAACCTCCTTCATCTCCCAGTACCTACTGCAACCTACATCCTTCTGAATCTGCTTAGTGTATTCATCTCTTGGTCTCCCTCTACGATTACCCTCCACGCTGCCCTCCAATACTAAATTGGTGATCCCTTGAAGCCTCAGAATATGCCCCACCAACCGATCCCTTCTCCTAGCCAAGTTGTGCCACAAATTTCTCTTCTCTCCAGTTCTATTCAATACCTCCTCATTAGTTATGTGATCTACCCATCTAATCTTCAGCATTCTTCTGTAGCACCATATTTCGAAAGCTTCTATTCTCTTCTTGTCTAAAATATTTATCGTCCATGTTTCACATCCACACATAGCTACACTCCATACAAATACTTTCAGAAACGACTTCCTGAAATTTAAATCAATACTCAATGTTAAGAAATTTCTCTTCTTCAGAAATGCTTTCCTTGCCATCGCCAGTCTGCATTTTATATCCTCTCTGCTTCGACCATCATCACTTATTTTGCTCCCCAAATAGCAAAACTCATTTACTACTTTAAGTGTCTCATTTCCTAATCTAATTCACGCAGCATCACCCGATTTAATTCGACTACATTCCATTATCCTCGTTTTGCTTTTGTTGATGTTCATCTTATATCTTCCTTTCAAGACACTCTCCATTCCGTACAGTTGCTCTTCCATGTCCTTTGCTGTCTCTGACAGAATTACAATGTCATCGGCAAACCTCAAAGTTTTTATTTCTTCTCCATGGATTTTAATTCCTACTCCAAATTTTCCTTTTGTTTCCTTTACTGCTTGCTCAATATACAGTTTGAATAACATCGGGGATAGATTACAACCCTGTCTCACTCCCTCCCGAACCACTGCTTCCCTTTCATGCCCCTCGACTTTTATAACTGCCATCTGGTTTCTGTATCCATTATATTATTTATTAACATATGGCAGTTTCATATGCACTTGACTATAGCCTAATACGTAAAAAAATAATTAATGTAGAGTAATGAATTTCGGGAATACTTTTGTCTAGGCAACATATGTAACTGATTAACATTGCAAGATCACAAGATTAATGAAAGCGCAAGATAAGCCATTGCATATTTGTAATGCTGATACATTAATAACGGGTGTAACGTTGAATGCAAGAGTTAAAACGTGCATGCATTGTGCTGTACAGGTGCCGGATGTCAGTTTGTGGGATGGAGTTCCATACCTGTTGCACTTGATCGGTCAAAGTAGGACGGTTATGCTGGTGAGCGGATGACGCTGGCGTTGTCGTCCGATCATGTCCCTTATATGCTCGATTGGAGACGGATCTGGTGACCGAGCAGGCCAAGATAACATGTCGACACTGTGAACAGCGTGTTGGGTTACAACAGCGGTGTGTGGGCCAGCGTTATCCTGTTGGAAAAAACCCTGGAATTCATGAATGGCTGCGCAACAGGTCGAATCAGCGGCCTAACTTACTATTTTACAGTCAGGTTGCGCGGGATAACAACGTGAGTGCTGCTGCTGTTACACGAAATCCCTCTCCAGACTACAACTCCAGGTGTAGGTCCAGTGTGTCTAGCACACAGACAGGTTGGTTGCAGCCCTTCAACTGCCCTCCTCACCAACGCACCGAGGCAGAACCAACTTTCATCAGAAAACAACAGACCTCCATCCTGCTCTCCAGTGAGCTCTCGCTTGATACCACTGAAGTCGCCAATGGCGGTGGTTTGGGGGTCAGTGGTGTGCACATTACAGTGTCTGGCTCGGAGCTGTCCTTGAAGTAACCGATTTGTAACAGTTCTTTGAGTCACTGTGGTGCCATTGGTTGCCCAAACTGCTGCTGCAGATGCAGTAGGGTGCGCCAGAGCTATACGCCGAACACAATGGTAATATCTCTCGGTAATACCACGTGCTCGTCCAGATCCCGGTCTTCATGCGACAATAGATTCTCGTAATCACCTCCGTCACCAATCGTCTGCAGTGGCTGTATTCCTGCCAAATCTTTCTGCAGTGTCGGAGAAGGAACATCCAACGTCATTTAGCCCTATTACACAACCACGTTCAAACTGAGTGAGGTTTTGATAATGGCATTTCCGTCGCCTTAAAGGCATTCTTGACTAACATCAAGTCACCACGTCCAATCGCAAAGGAAGCTAACGCTCACGACGGTCACACAGTGTATTTAAAGCAAAGCTAATTTATATCTTCATAGTTGCGCTACTAGCGACTAGCGCAAAATTTGAATAGACTTCATCTTTCAGATGTAGAAACCCGTCTACCTACTTTCGTTTATGTAGCACAACTCCTTCTTAGTGTTGCAATTTTTTTCCGACAGTGTATAAATGCCGAAACCAGTCGTGTGAACTAAATAAACTTATAATTAAACATCTACATCTACATTTATACTCCGCAAGCCACCCAACGGTGTGTGGCGGAGGGCACTTTACAATTGGAGTGTCCTAAACAATTGGAGTGTCTTTTCATTAATTGAATAACACTTGCGGAATCAGTATTCTCCGAACATGGGGAACCTAATGATTGTGTTAAACTTGCAATGCAAGAGTGTACCTCTTAACGAGTAGTTTATCTTACATTTTTTAATTCGGTCAGCAACTAATGTAATATTGAAAATTAAATTTTCGTTGCCTCCGGAAGCCGTTAGATAGGCAACTTTCAACAGAGACAGTGCACCGTTTTAGTCGTTCAGTAATGCAGGTAGGGAATAATCACCGTGTCCTTTTGAAAAGGAACGTTCCAGTATTTTCCCTAAAGGAATTATAGAAACCCTGGAAAACCTACATCAGAATAGCCTGGCCGTAGGCAGTTTAGAACCTCGGTCTTACTGCTTGCGAGTCCATTACTTTACGGTTATACCCCTCAGTCGGTGACTCCAAAATTACTTCCCGTACAGTCAGTCTACATTTGTGCAATGTAGGAGGGAAAAGTGGGGTAAGATCGGGAAGCTAATGCTCCAAGGCCCTTTGGAGCAAAACTATATAACCTATAGATTGTCATAACCTATAAATT
Source organism: Schistocerca serialis cubense (assembly GCF_023864345.2). Taxonomy (NCBI): domain Eukaryota; kingdom Metazoa; phylum Arthropoda; class Insecta; order Orthoptera; family Acrididae; genus Schistocerca; species Schistocerca serialis. Next base: position 409,478,210 of record NC_064644.1, on the reverse strand, counting down.
GTCATATTCACTAAAAATACGCAATGTTTAATTCGATACAATATATATTATTCCTGAAAAGTCATAGCTTTTAGAAAAAGTCAAATGACCAGGTCTTAGCTCACTACTACGTTACGAGCGGGTACACTTCATGGAAATACAGGACAAAAAGATTTTCATTGGAAAAGCAGCAGAAATATTGATTGAAACATGATTTAATTAACAATATTATTCACAAAATTCACGTGTTGAGCAACAGTTCTCAGCTTCTCCATTTCAGCTTTCGTGGGTCCAGCAAAGACATTTTCCGTCTTGAGCCCAACTCTCTCCTTATCAGTTCGAAAATAGGTCGCCACAATACAAGCAGCTGACGTCTGACTGGCATTTAATCGTCTTCGTCCATAACATCATTGTCGAAGGACTGAGAATTTTTTAATGACACTCCTTTTTCATGTTGGTTTTTTACTCGCGTCTCGTTTTTACTGATTTACTTTAAGGCGTCTTTTTCTGCTTTTTTGAGTCTCCAAAAAAAAACTTTCTGTTCCTTGATACCATTTACTCACGTATTTTATATTTTGTTTCATTTGACATTCCTTTCCAGTTTTATGTGACGAGCATCTTAAAACGACAGTTTTCCCCCGTCTTTTGCCATTTGTTACTGTTCCCTTGTTTGCCACTCTAGGTGGCGGCTTAATGTCTTTGAGTGATAGAACAAACCCGGGCGACGTAGCCAAGATGTCACTCCCAAAAGCTTGTGGTTTCAACTTTCAGAGCAGCAGAGCTCGCTCGTAACCGATACAAAATTCTTGGTTTCTAAAATGAGACTGGCACTTAACTAGATTTTCAGGTTTACTCTTAGTTTGTGGTGCAGGATTTTTTGTTGAAGCTGGGTCCTCCTCAGGACTGAGATTTCCCCTTGGAGTTCACTTCTAGAGTAGGGTTTTATGCTAAAAATAGACTCTTTTTCTGGAATGGCAGTTACCTCTGGAGGATCAGGTCTATCTCCTAGTTGTTGAAGGGCCAAACAGGTGGTCTGGAAACATAATTCTGTTGAGTGGAAAAATTCCCGCTTTCTTGAACCCATTTTACATTCGAAAGCTCACAGCCTGATGAAAGCTCACAGCCCTTACAGGATGTGTTGCAAGCCATTGACGAACTTCTTGTTGGTGCTCAAAGGAGCCATGAGGATCACGTCCAACGACTGCATTCTGTGGAGGAACAATGTTGTAGCAAGCACAACAGGGTAACATTTTTTCCTCGGTCAAAGTTGGTCAGATTGAGGCTCTTCGTATGTGTGACATACTCGTCCAAAATCAAGAGAAGTGGTTTATCTCTAGATGGCATAGAAAACACAATAAACTTTCAAAACCAGAACACAAAAGTTTGTTTGCATCTGTCGAGAAGCACAAGTTTGTAGTGCAATATTATATTGTGGAGCACTGCCCGGTCTTGTCTCCACTCAAAGACCTGGTCTTACCCCGAGTGCAGAGGCTATCAAAACGAAACAAAAGCACACTATTATTGAGCCAAATCTCTGTTGTTTGGTAGTGTATAAATGTTTACTAATCATCTAACTTTCATGGCTAAATAGAGTTATTGTAAGTGTAATGACTATGAAATAATCGCAGTTTAAAAACAAAACTTACCTTCACGGACGCTGTGAACTGAAGAGTAACAAGCCAATAAGATCGCTCTTTCTTCTTGACTAGTGGAGTGTAATTCTGTATTTCTCCACTAGAGAGCATCAGAAATATGGTACCTAGTTTCACCCAATTCCCAGTCTTACCCCACTTTCCTCCATTTGTCCCTCCAGAAAAGTATACTACGATTTGCTTCCTTAGCACACAATACGTTTATGTTTAGTTTTAAAAGAATCTAAACTTAAATGCGGTACAAACTGTTTAAATTACAGTTCTTTATTACGATAAATAATCGTTTTACACCGTAGCGCAGTTTAATGTGCAGTGCGTAATTCTGAGTACAGACAAGGCCCCTCAGATTTATTGTGAGTCAACCATGACAAAACTGTTGCAGTTGGCCTGAAGGCTAATGACACAGGCGAAAAACCCTCAGAGTTAATGAAAACTCTATGGTTCAAATGGCTCTGAGTTCTATGGGACTTAACATCTGAGGTCATCAGCCCCTTAGAACTACTTAAACCTAACTAACCTAAGGACATCACACACGTTCATGCCCGAGGCAGGATTCGAACTTGCGACCGTAGCGGTCGCGCGATTCCAGACTGAAGCGCCTAGAACCGTTCGGCCATACCGGCCGACCAAGAAAACTCTAATAATTCCAGTTCCAAAGAAGGGAAATCGTGACAGGTGTGACTACTACAGAACCATCAGTTACATAAATCACGGTTATAAAATATTGTCGCAAATTATCTACTGAAGAATGGAGAAACTGACAGAAACCGACCTCTGGGAAGAATATTTTGGGTCCTGGAGAAACTCAGAAACACGCGGAGATAATAATGATCCTGTGGAGGGTAAAAATCGTAGAGGGAGACCAATAGATGAATACACAAAGCAGATTCAGAAGGATGTAGGTTGCAGTAAGTACGGGGAGATGAAGACGCTTGCACAGGATAGAGTAGCATGGAGAGCTCCATCAAACCAGTCTCAGGACTGAAGACAACAACAACAACAACAACAACCAACAACAACAACATCTTATTTGTAGCAGGCAGGTTAAAGAAAGACTAAGCATCATTTATAGCATTTCTAAATTTGGAGGAAGGTTTAACAGTGTTGACTGTAATACACTCATAGAAACTCTGAAGGTAGCAATGGTAAAACACAGCAGCAAAAGGTTATCTAAAACTTGCACAGAAACCAGACTGCAGATCAAATAGTCGAAAAACAAGATGGAAGCGGAGCAACAAGATGGAAGCAGTGCTAGAGAAGGGAGCGACACATTATTGTGACCTATTAACGATGTTACTCAATCTGTACGCTGACCAAGCAGTAAAAGAAACCAAGGAGAAATTTGGAGAGGGAATTAAAGTTCAGGGAGAAGAAAGAAAAACTTTGAAGTTTGCCGATGTCATACTTTCATAGAGAGCAAAGAACTTGGAAGAGCAGCTGAACAAAATTGATAGTGTGTTGGAAGAGGATATAAGATGAATATCAGCAAAAGTAGAACAAGCACAAAGAAATGTAGTTGCTTAAATTATGCTATGTTGAGGGAATTAGATTAGAAAATGAGACACTAAAATGGTGGATAAGTTTTGCGAGTCCGTGTACGTATTAAGCTCATACAAGATATTGCTCTCCTTTACGTAATTTAAAACATTACAGTAAATGTATAGTTAACACTTTCCATTCGCCTTTTTTGGTCACTCCTCACTGCCACTGCACTCGTAATATTTGCACTGAAAATAACTTCTGTTACATAAAAATGATACTATTCCATGGCTAACTATAAATTAAACAATAAAACAAATTGCACATACTTTGTAACACTGAAAATGTTTTGGCCTTTGATTTCACGTATTTCGTCATTTAGGCGCTATATTTCTTCAAGGTGTGGTACTTTTCGAAACATTCACCTAGATAGAGACCAGGTTTTCTGGAACATGTGTTGGAGCAATAAATAGTTCCCTTCTATCACCTTTTTACCTTCCTGTTACTGCAAACAGCAGAATCCTTATTGTCACTCTTTTCAGTTAATGAAGTTATGCTACTTTGATAGTCACTCCTCGCCGTCGACGGTAGGTGGTCTTCCCCTCTTTCTTCCGTTTCTGTTCCTTACATTTCCAACAACAGCTTTCAGAAGTGCCACACTCTGTCTCCTGTGGCCCAGCTTGGGTTTCTTGTTGCAAGTAGCATCCAGATTGTACAGAATGAAGTTGTGTGGCTACTGCTACCTCCGACAGCCAGAAAATCATCTTACTCCATCATTTTTTGATTTCGTGATGAAGCTGAAAATACAAAATACTGGTCAGAGATATCAACTCCACCTTTTTTTTATTATTACAAAATGGCTCTGAGCACTATGGGGCTTATCTTCTGAGATCATCAGTCCCCTTTAAACCTAACTAACCGAAGGACATCATCCACATCCATGCCCGAGGCAGGATTCGAACCCGCGACCGTAGCGGTCGCGCGGCTCCAGACTGTAGCGCCTAGAACCGCTCGGCCAATGCGGCCGGCTTTATTATTACAGTCACAAATGACTTGGTGCTTTAGGAATTGCTTCAAACAATAGCTGTATGCTTTCGACAAGTGCGTTTGCTTAGAGTTTATCGCTTGCCAACAGATGTCAGAACACTTCAGTACAGGAAATACGACGATGGAAGCCCCGACATACGAGTTATAGCGAATTGAAGTCTGTTGTGATATTTACGCGGTCTGAGGTGCCCCACAGGTCGAGCGGAGAGGGTTAAGATCATACATAGCGAAACACGTATGTCGTATAAGAGTAAGACTTATTTCATGGGGAACCATTGCTTCAAGGTTTCCATCTTTCATTTCGCGCTGTTGTAGAAGTGTCGCTTGAGTCACGTATCAGCGTGGGCGTAGTGTTTGGTTGTCCTCTGCACAGCAAGACGGGAGGTGACAGCACACATCTGTCATGAGCAGGAGGGCACACGCGGGCGCTGTTATTCTTCCATCTGCCGTCTGCGGCGCTGGGGGGACCGCTGTTTGGTTTCGTTCACGACACAAGTTCAGTGTCGGCGGAAGGTGTGGATCGCGAGGGGGCCACGAAGGCACGCAGTTTTTCATACTCCATGGTGGTGGCACCTTCTGCCACGCGAACGGTTGTCACGTATCTAAAAGCCTAACTGTTCACAAATGTTTACCTTAAAAGATGAAGATACCGAAAAGTAATCACGCACTAATACCTACGCAAATGAAATATCAAGGCCTGCATGCCTTATCCAATGTTTTGACTGCTAAAGCGCGAAATATTCCACCGTTACTATACCTTCCAACATAAGTCTCCCAGTCGTAGTAAGTCATCCATCAGCATTGCAACGTGCCATTGACGCTACAGAATGGTATGATCTGTATTTGAAGTATGTTGCACTACTACTCGTTTGTTTTTCAATTATGACATGCTTGTCATTTTGTGAAACAATACAGGTCAGAATACCATAATTGACCAAAACATTCGTTGGCATTTTCCAGCGCTCTGCTTTTGGTATGCCGGCCGGAGTGGCCGTGCGGTTCTAGGCGCTACAGTCTGGAGCCGAGCGACCGCTACGATCGCAGGTTCGAATCCTGCCTCGGGCATGGATGTGTGTGATGTCCTTAGGTTAGTTAGGTTTAATTAATTCTAAGTTCTAGGCGACTGATAACCTCAGAAGTTAAGTCGCATAGTGCTCAGAGCCTTTTTTTTTTTTTTTTTTTTTTTTCATGAGCAACAAAAAGGGTAGGAATGATGTTTATGTTGATCTCCATTCCAATTTTCTGTACAGGTTCCGGACCTTTCGGAACCGAGGTGATGCAAACCTTTTTTTGATGTGTGTAGAAGGGTTCAATCGTCCAAAGAGTGTCAGCAATGTCGAAGCTTTTCAAGAATGTCGTCCCATTGCTCATCACGTTGGGAAGTTTCGTTTCCGACCGAGAAATGTGTGGGAATCAATGCCCAAAAGGGGTGGTTTCGTTGGCGCGCTTCATACCAGTTCCTGAGGTCTTTTCCTGTCGACTCTGAGCGGAAATGTGTCTGAAATGTTTTTCTCGGCCACCCGTAAGAAAACTGCTCGATTTCAACGGTGAGCGTCGCGGTTCTGACCACCAATTGAGAGACTTCAAAAGGAGGGGGTGAAATGTGGGTAACAGGGGTGTGAAGTGTCCACGGTGGCGTTGGGCAGTATTTTGGTGAAATTTTACATCATTGTGACATCATTAACCCACCTTACACCTCACATTGAAACGTCCCCTTCGAAAAATTTAAAAATGACGGTGCTGGAAAACCTCTTACGTTATTTGATTTTCAAACAGCTGAGCAAAACTGAACGTAGACATTTCTCTCTTTACTTATTCTGATCAACACTAGACTGACACACAATATTTTTAGCGCAACGCAATCTGACTTTCAATAATCCCTACAAAAGAATGGCCCTGACTAACAATAACCTATACCTATGATGAATCACTTACCTCACAAAAATCTTCGTTACTCGAACTACTGCAAAACAGCGCCAATACTGCCAGCTAAATAAAAGATTCTAACTACTGATAGGCATAGTTAGCAAATGAAAGATTTTGATAGAGAACAATGTATTTACCTTAATAATGTTAGAAAGTCATCATGTATATATATCTATCAGTTCATGAGATCCATCTTTACAAATTCCTTTTTTCTGTGCGGACACACATCCAGGTCGTCCTCTTATAGTAACCTCTCAAAACTCTGACATCTCTCTCTGCGCATCCACCACTGCTGGCGGCTCACCTCCAACTGCACAACGCTACGTGCTGTTCACATCCAACTGCCTTACACTAAAATAGTGAATATTCCAACAATGCCAACCAGCCACCGACTGCACACAGCACAGTCAGTGATTTTCATACAGAGCGCTACGTGGCGTTACCAACATAAAAACCTAAAGAGCCTACTTACGACATGAACTTCTGTTCTCTGGCCTATCTTCCGCATGTGTCGACACGTTGCTATTTGAAACATCGCTGAGCACGAGGGTGAAGACGCAGGGCGCCACGGTTTTATACCAATACAAAGGGAGGCTGGAGGCAGCTTTGGGCCAAATTTCGATCTACGTCGCAACAGAAGATAATTACGGCGTTTCGAAAATGTGTTGCTTTAATTGTGTTGCGCAGTGTAGTTGATTACACGTTGCTCGACCTGACATCGGAGCCTATAATACAGCAAACATTACAGTGAGCTTCCGTGCTGAAGTCAATAAGTTGGCAAGTAGTTCCCACTCCCTTCCCCTGTGGAGACAGACAAACATTGCCGACTGCCTTGGCTGGCGGTAGCGGCGGTCATAATTAAGTAGGCAGCCGGCTTCCAGCTCGGAGCTTCCTCGGGACGCCCGGCGTCCCAGTTCTGGCAAACGGAGCCTGGCGGAGTGCCACCGCTTCTTTCTCCCTTAATATTTGTCCCCGATGATAGGCCGCGCCTATATTTCAGTCGCCGAAGGAAAAAAGGAGGGGACGGAAGGAAGGATAGGAAACGCGCAAAGTTACGGAGCGGGCTCCCCGGCGCGACGGGATAAATTCTGGGGGCGTCTTGCGTAGCGACGTGTAAAGTCGGGGAAGACGGTAGGGGCGGGAACGGAACAAGGGAGGCCTTGTCACAGGGCGGTGACGACGGATGGGGGCGGTGCTGGGTGTGGGAAGGAGCGCTGGGGGTCCTGCTGATTCGGTAACCGCTTCCAATCGAGACAACGGTGTCTTGAGGCAGTGAGCGAATAGTGAAGATTTGTAACACCACCACAGGACTTCAATACCTATGAGGGGCCTTCAATAGGTACACTACTGACCATTAAAATTGCTACACCACGGAGGTGACATGCTACAGACGCGAAATTTAACCGACAGGAAGAAGATGCTGTGATATGCAAATGATTAGCTTTCCAGAGCATTCACACAAGGTTGGCGCCGGTGGCGACACCTACAACGTGCTGACATGAGGAAAGTTTCAACCGATTTCTCATACACAAACAGCAGTTGACCGGCGTTGCCTGGTGAAATGTTGTTGTGATGCCTCGTGTAAGGAGGAGAAATGCGTACCATCACGTTTCCGACTTTGATTGCGGATTATCGTATCGCGACATTGCTGCTCGCGTTGGTCGAGATCCAATGACTGTTAGCAGAATATGGAATCGGTTGGTTCGGGAGGGTAATACGGAACGCCGTGCTGGATCCCAACTGCCTCGTATCACTAGCAGTCGAGATGACAGGCATCTTATCCGCATGGCTGTAACGGATTGTTCAGCCACGTCTCGATCCCTGAGTCAACAGATGGGGACGTTTGCAAGACGACAACCATCTGCACGAACAGTTAGACGATGTTTGCAGCAGCATGGACTATAAGCTCGGAGACCACGGCTGCGGTTACCCTTGACGCTGCATCACAGACTGGAGCGCCAGCGATGGTGTACTCAACGACGAACCTGGGTGCACCAATGGCAAAACGTGATCTTTTGGGATGAATCCAGGTTCTGTTTACAGCATCATGATGGTCGCATCCGTGTTTGGCGACATCGCGGTGAACGCACATTGGAAGCGTGTATCCGTCATCGCCATTCTGGCGTATCACCCGGCGTGGCCTCTTGTTCGCATTGACGGCACTTTGAACAGTGGACGTTACATTTCAGATGTGTTACGACCCGTCGCTCTGCCCTTCATTCGATCCCTGCGAAACCCTACATTTCAGCAGGATAATCCACGACCGCATGTTGCAGGTCCTGTACTGGCCTTTCTGGATACAGAAAAGATTCGACTGCTGGCCTGGCCAGCACATTCTCCAGATCTCTCACCAAGTGAAAACGTCTGGTCAATGGTGGCCGAGCAACTGGCTCGTCACAATCCGCCAGTCACTACCCTTGATGCTTAGGTCATCAGTCCCCTAGAACTTAGAACTACTTAAACCTAACTAACCTAAGGACATCACACACATCCATGCTCGAGGCAGGATTCGAACCTGCGACCGTAGCGGTCGCGCGGTTCCAGACTGAAGCGCCTAGAACCGCTCGGCTACACCGGCCGGCTCGCGCCATCCAAGCTCTGTTTGACTCAATGCCCAAAGTTCTATCAAGGCCGTTATTACGGCCAGAGGCGGTTGTTCTGGGTACTGATTTCTCAGGATCTATGCACCCAATTTGCGTGAAAATGTAATCACATGTCAGTTCTAGTATAATATATTTGTCCAATGAATACCCGTTTATCATCTGCATTTCTTCTTGATGTAGCAATTTTAATGGCCAGTAGTGCAATACAACACATTGTTTTCTTCACCAGTTTCGGCTGAAAAAATGTGGAATTTGTTATAGCACGTCGCTTCAGCCGCTATAGTTTCATGAAGTTCCGATAGGTTGGGGTGCTATACGTGGCCTTCAAAATGGCGTCTGTAAGGGAGGTGTGTTCCAAACAGACATATATCATTGAATTTCTTTTGGCGGAAAACCAGATCGTCACAGATATTCATAGGCGTTTGCAGAATGTCTACGGAGACCTGGCAGTGACCAAAAGCACGGAGAGTCTTGGGGCGAGACGCCTGTCAGCGTCGCAAGGCGGTCGCGCAAACTTGTCCCATCTTAACAATCTTATACAACCGTTTGCTCGATCAAAGATCCCAAAGACTGGAAAGTTGCACAGGTCACACAAATATTCAAGAAAGGTAGTAGGAGTAATCCACTTCATTACAGACTCATATCATTAACGTCGATATGCAGCAAGCAGGATTCTGGAACATACATTGTTTTCGAGCATTATGAACTACCTGTAAGAGGTCAACATGAGTTTAGAAAATATCGTTCTTGTGAAACGCAACTAACTTTAGTCACACAAATTGTGGAGTGCTATTGACAAGGGATTTCCGATTGATTCCGTATTTCTCGATTTCCGGAAGGCTTTTGACACTGTACCACCCAAGCGGCTAGTAGTAAAATTGTGTGCTTATGGAATATCGTCTCAATTAGGTGACTGGATTTGTAACTTCCTGTCAGAGAGGTCACTGTCCGTAGTAATTGACGGAAAGTCATCGAGTAAAGCGGAAGTGATTTCTGGCGTTCCCCAAGGTAGTGTTAAAGGTCCTTAGCTGTTCCTTATCTATATAAACAATTTGGGAGACAATCTGAGCAGCCGCCTTCGGTTGTTTGCAGATGACGAAGTCGTTTATCGATTAATAAAGTCATAAAAAGATCAAAACAAACTGTAAAACGATTTAGAAGAGATATCTGGACGGTGCGAAAAGTGGCAGTTGATCCTAAATAACGAAAAGTGTGAGGTCATCTACATGAGTGCTAAAAGAAACTCGTTAAATTTCGGTTACACGATAAATCAGTCTGATCTAAAAACCGTAAATTCAACTAAATACCTAGGTATTAAAATTACGAACAACTTAAATTGGAAGGAACACACAGAAAATGTCGTGGGGAAGGCTAACCAAAGACTGCATTTTATTGGCAGGACACTTAGAAAATGTAACAGACCTACTAAGGAGACTGCCTACACTATGCTTGTCCGTCCTCTTTTAGAATACTGCTGCGCGGTCCACACTGGACTCGCATTCGGGAGGACGACGGTTCAATCCCGTCTCCAGCCATCCTGATTTAGGTTTTCCGTGATTTCCCTAAATCATTTCAGGCAAATGCCGGGATGGTTCCTTTGAAAGGGCACGGCCAATTTCCTTCCCCGTCCTTCCCCAACCCGAGCTTGCGCTCCGTCTCTAATGACCTCGTTGTCGACGGGACGTTAAAAAAAATAGCAAATAGCAATAGCTGCGCGGTGTCGGATCCTTACCAGATAGGACTGACGGAGTACATCGAAAAAGTTTAAAGAAAGGCAGCACGTTTTGTATTATCGCGAAATATGCGAGAGAGGGTCACAGAAATAATACAGGATACGTTTTTCGTTGCGACGGAATCTTCTCACGACATTCGTATCACCAATTTTCTCCTCCTAATGCGAAAATATTTTGTTGGCACCGACCTACGTAGGGGGGAACCATCACCACGATAAAATAAGGGAAATCAGAGCTCGTACGGAAAGATATAGGTGTTCGTTCTTTCCGCGCGCTATACCAGATTGGAATAATAGAGAATTGTGAAGGTGGTTCTATGAACCCTCTGCCAGGTACTTAAATGTGATTTGCAGAGTATCCATGTAGGTGTAGATGTAGATGCCAGCCGGCCGTACGTAGCTGTGACTCCTACAGTATTGGAACGTGCGGACACTCTCATTCGAACCTCTCCTTCCCAATGACAATGCAGCACTTCATAACAGCCTGCGCAACGGAGAGGAGCTCACAAAATGTCATGGACTGCTCTTCCTCATCCACTCTGCAGCCCATATCTTGCACCTTTCGACGTCCATCTTTTTAGCCCAATGAAGGATACACACCGGGGAAAAGAGTACGTGGATGATGGAGATGCTATTGATGCAGCAAGATGTTGACTCCGACGTCGAGCAGTAGTCGGGCATACAGGCTCTCCCAATAATGTGACGTAAGGCCGTCGCGTTGAACGCGCATTATGTTCAAAAGTGGAGTTCTGTAGCCGAAAAAGTGCGCAGTAACATGATTTTCTGGAATCCTGAACAAAACCAACACGCTTTCAAAAAAAAAAAAAAGTGTTGCATTGCTTATTGAACGCGCTTCGTACTTTTACCATCGCAAACATTTCTGACGCAGGGGAAGGTGGAGTGGCATCGGACACGTAAACTTTTTCGAAGTTATAATTTTTTCTAAAGTTTTTTTTGGATCATTCTTCACACTGAACTAAACAATAATCTGATATAGTACTTAATCCTTGCGTATTATAAAAGTGTGTGAGCAGGGCTCTCGAACCAGCTCGGGATTTTGACGATCTAACGCGTTAGTTGGATAGAATTTGGCACGGTATCCCTCACCTTCAGGAGGACATGTAACACCTTAGTTAATAAGTAACAAGCCGAATAACTGCTTGCATAAAGGCCACAGGTGGAGCAATCAGTTACTGACTTGCTCAGTCTGTGAAACTCTTTCTCCTGAGTAAAGAATCCCATTTTTCTGAAATTGTAATGATTTCTTTGCATGTACACTTACATCACACGTGCCGATTTCCGTCCCATTCAGTTAGTAGAAATATAAAACTCAATGTCGTAAGAAAATACGTTCTTCGACTTTTTTATGTGTTTCCCATAGTTGTAATGTATGAATAGATCATTTTTGGTCCATTTTTAATTGGACCACAAATTGTCATGAAAATTAAAGTAAGTAAAAACTATAAATCTGAGTACTAAGTTTCCACATTGGGAGGAAGTAGACTCAATTAAGCAAAAATTCTTAATAACGTTATTAAGTTATAGTTTCGATCTGCACAGGCCTCAGTTACAATGTTAGTTTAACCTTTAGTGAAACATTTATCACACGTGTATTAAAGACGGTTCAGATCTATATGGGGACAATTGTCATGGACCAGACCCTCACAAATGTGGTATTGAATCCAATCGTCTTCAAAGATTTCATTGACCGTACAACGTTGTTTCCTGCTCACGACTGAATGTTCTCGGTGAAAAAGCTTATTTTCCAAAACAGGTTTCATGCCCCATCTCTTTATTTTCCTGTAAGGATTTAACTCTGTCACCTGATGTAAAATGATTTCTTCGAACAATATTTCTTAGTCTCTTTTCTGATAGTCATTTCAAGAAGTATGGACATTTCTACGGCTTCCCTCATGTTATTGTCAGCAGAAGCCAGACAATTTCCCTGAATACCAGTTGATTTCCTTCCTAGGATATTGGTTCAATGTTTATTTCAAATGGCAGATGTACTTCTCCCGTAAATTTCGATTGTTTGCAAATTTTGCTTTAATTTCTAACGATTTCTCTCTCTCTCTCTCTCTCTCTCTCTCTCTCTCTCTCTCTCTCTCTCTCTCCATAATCAGAATTAATAAATGGTGTTTAAGCTACAGGTTTTGGTATGGAAACCGTACTCCAGCAGCCGATCAGGGCTAAACATGCTCCACTGGTCCCACGTCAGCTAAAGACAGAACTTAAGTGCCATGTGGCTAATTTCGCTGATCGCAAAAAGTGATCAATACTTCTGTGTGACATGAGTGGCCCGCTGTAACACGTAAGACAATGTGGGTGACGATAAAGCAACCATGACTGCAAAAGCAAGAAATGTCGTGTCGCTCAGATAACTGCCCGCTGTTCAAGTCTGCACTCGTTCGGCACTTCTTCAGCGCCTTCATTCTGTCGCCACCCGCAGCATTGATGGTGACCCGCCCAGTCAGATGGGGACCTTAAAGTTTGGCGGCCCTCTCGGCTCTATTCGCGAGGAGTAGGCGATGTGCCCGCATCATGTTGCACCTTCTCCCTTCTATCATCATCATCATCATCATCATCATACTACTACTACTACACAAACACACACACACACACACACACACACACACACACACACACACACAAGTTTTACAAATAGTATGTAAAGGAGAATGCTGTAAACAAACAAACGTAGACGTTTAGTACGGCCTTCATTAAACACTCTAACCCAGTTTCTTACCATTTCATCGTTCTTATAATTAAATGATTCCCTGAGACACTTAAGTCTCTTTTTATTATCTACGATAGTGATCGAAGCAGATAAAATGAATTACAATTTGTGCTGCGGCTGGGGCCCGAACCCGGGTCTTTTTCCTTGCTAGGCAGAAATGCTAACCATTACGCCACCACAGGACGATAGTCATTACCGCTGCACGAACTACCTAAGCTGAGTGCCACGAATTGCAGTTTGTGTTGGGGAGTGTGTAATGCTTAGCATTTCTGCCTAACGATCAAGAAGACCCGATTACGAGTCCCGGCCGCAGCACAAATTTTAATTCATTTCGTCTGCTTCGATCATTCCATCGCTCATTGTCATTTCGCTATAATCTCCACTCCACTAATCCAGCGATAAATTTAAACTCCAATGAAAACGAAGCAAATAATGTAGATGACGTGGAATACATACTTCTAATAAAAAGACTGACAGAAAGAGCAAAATGAGTAAATAGAAATGGCCAGAGAACAAGTCATTGCTCATCACTTAATTGCAGTCCAGGAATTTACTTACTTGAATGGAACTACATAGTGGGACACCGTTTTAGTGTTTTAAGATTTGTTCACAACAATCCGCATGCATAGCTGTTCACGTTAAGGGTTAGGGTGGTTCTTGAAAAACACCCACTATTTAAAAGATGCATCCACTATTTTGAAGATACGACAATCAAATTTTGTGCCGCGCTTTACATGAAATTAATACATTTACTGTTAAATTCCTTGGACTATATATATTTAACTTTTATGGAATTTAAAAATTTTATTTAAAAAAAATACTATATGTACTTTTTCATAGAAACTATTCAAGAGATTTCTACAAAATTTTCTCTGTTTAAACCCCTTAGCTATATGCAATCTTCTCTCATGAGGTTTTTTGAATATATCGAACAGGAGAATTTTAATAACTTTTTGATAATAACTCTGTAAGTATAATATACAATTCTTGCAAAACTCCAAGCACTTTGTCCCATATCTCAGCTTACATTCAGAGTTTCAAAATTTTGCTCTTGAGACTACGTATATTATGTTTATAGATATAAGTGTATAAATTTCATAGTTCTAGCCTTTATAGATTCTGAGAAAAAGGTACATGAACTTAAAAAAAAAAACACAATTTTCAGGAATTTTTTCCTTAAGTCATCTCTTCAGAAGGTCCCAGATTTGTACTCGTCGTTGTAGTCTTTCCGTGCAAGGCTTCTCTTCTGTTTTTTTCTGCCTTTTTTCCTTTCCAGGTCTTCAACTGACTTTTGAGTTACATAAATCATTTGTAAATCTACTTTTTCAAGACGTATTGACTGACATTTCGTATCTTAAAGCTCATTCTCTCTAATCCCGTCATCCTCCCTACGCTCCCATCATTAAATACAAGAACTGCAAAATAAGTTGCAATTTTTACATGTGTAGTAGATGAAAATGTGCTTTTAGGGCATCGTATCCGTATGTGTGAATTTAGAGATTCATTTGTACTCTGGCTTTTGCCGTGAATACACATTTTTAGAAGTTCAGGATGGGCCAAAAACCTGTAGGTGGTCTTCACAACATCAAAGATATAATTTGGAAGGCTCTTCTTGTGAAAGTGGGAATCCCTTGAGCCTTTGATATTGAAGTGTGCCAGATTCGCACCCACAAATCATCCGCACGTAATTTACGGACATTGCGAGACCTGTACACAGACGCCTGACGCTACATTCCTTGGGAAACGTAGTAAGAATTTTCAGAACGCATGCGACGCAGAATCGTCCCTCTACACTCTACAGCGTTCCATATATGGACCAACACGCTACTGAGCAGGCGGTGGTATTATTTTGACTCAGCAATGTGTATTGGAAATGAAATCATTTACAGTTGTAGTTGTCTCGACTGGGAGCTGAGTATCATTCACCGCAGAGAAGCAATACAGTCGCCAATATCGATTACTCTGACGTCATCCTGCACCCCAAAAGTATCTTTTGGAAGCACAAACACTTGTAGTTTATAACCCAAGACACATGTCGTACGAAAACCGTGAAAGAAGGCTTCGTCTGCATAACTACAATTATTACACTGACAGAAAAAGAATAGCAGAACTAAAATGGAGTTGTGCGACGTAAACTAAAGGTGGTAGGCGTGTTTCTATAAGTGAAAGATGATGTCTATTGACATTTCGCGCCAGTCGCATA
Organism: Schistocerca serialis cubense; assembly: GCF_023864345.2. Classification (NCBI taxonomy): domain Eukaryota; kingdom Metazoa; phylum Arthropoda; class Insecta; order Orthoptera; family Acrididae; genus Schistocerca; species Schistocerca serialis. The sequence continues at coordinate 409,462,852 of NC_064644.1, read as the reverse complement.
AGAGTGGCTCTAGTATAGCGCCACTATGAGGACGCAAATCAGATTTGCCTTAAATACATGCTGTAACGGTCGTGAGCTTCAGTTACCTTTGAGATAGGACGTGCTGAGTTTGTAAGGTGGCGCCATTTTGAGCCACATTACAACTACCACTCCGTAAAGAAGACCCTTTAATAGTATAAACATCGAGACAGGAAACCATTAACGATGCTGACATCGGCTAAGGATCTTAATTTGTAGCAGAATATCTGCACGTTGGGCGATAGTGAAGCGGACGGAGACGGGAGGCTGGCGGGAGAACGGGAAAGACACAAGCGAGGCAGGCAGGCCTCAGCTGAAGGCAACAGCGCCCGTAAGCTCCTGGAAACTCCAGGCGGGTGGACCGCGGCTTAGCGGGAGCCACGTGGCCGAGGACAAGGAGAAGACACTGGGGCTCGCTCACAAAACGCGTGGCGGCGTGTAGGTGGTTTTCCCAACGGCCGGAGCGGAAGATTCTGGAACAGTCTGGAAGCTTCGGTCGGTTGCAAAAATGAGATTGGTCGGCGCTCGGAAACGAACGCCTTCCAGCAACGTGATTGGCCACGCACATTAAAGGGGGGAAGAAAAAAGAACAGGAGCTACGAAAAAGCGTAGCGACTGTGAAATACTTGTTCCTGGGGCGTCGAGGAGAGAGGTTGGGTCCTGGCGAGGTGTGTGACCTCGTTACTGGGACAGAGCACTTGTAGCGAGAGCCTGAGGATCGTCTGATGTTCTACGGCAGCCGTGGAGGAGCTTACGGAAGCTTTTGGTGAGGTAGAATTTATGTTTTCTCGCTGAGGCGAGAACCTTTGCAGCGATAAGCGTTAGATCACTGTAGTGGTCGTGAATTCGCAACGGCGGTTAGGGAAGTAAAGTAAATTGCTAATCACGTGTCTTTTTCGTTCTATGCTGAGGCTTCACGTTGTTAGTCGCGAGTGTAGTTCTAAATATAATTGCAATTGCCATAGCTGATGTCAGTGTTCCGCGCTTGAATTAACGACCGCGATTATATATCACAGGACAGTGCCAGACAGAGCGATTACCAAATGTGAATAGGCAGAACTAAAATGTTGTTCGTACTGTGTAATCTTGTATAGAGTAAACTGCAGAAGAGTGTATCATTTCATAGCTAGTACTTTCCTTGGTGATTTTATTATCTCCTTATTTGTGTATTTCCTTCCTGTTTGTAACCACCTGGTGGAGGCAGTGGTTGTAGGTCAGCACATATGAACTTTCTAGCATATCCTCAGTATATGGTTAAAAACCAACCAGATTTGCATACGACTGGTTGATGTCACATATAGAGCAAAGGATAAGCTTACCCTTCTGGAGAGCTTATAAGTGTCGGGGCGACAAATTAGTGTTATAAAATCCGTTGTGCAAAATTTTTCACTTATGCTTTCGGCTCGCAGGCTTACCCATCAGCAGAAATGAGCAAAACAGAAGCGGTAGCTTATAAGTTCATGCTATTCAAGAATGCTTCACTAAGTTTTAGTGTGGTTGTGCAATAGGACTACGAGAAGCTGGATGTTTCTTCCGCGATATTGCAGAGACACTCGGCGGGAATGTAGCCACTGTACGTAGCTGGCAGCAGTGGTTCAAAGTTCAAATGGCTCTGAGCACTATGGGACTCAACCGCTGTGGTCATAAGTCCCCTAGAACTTAGAACTACTTAAACCTAACTAACCTAAGGACATCACACACATCCATACCCGAGGCAGGATTCGAACCTGCGACCGTAGTGGTCGTGCGGTTCCAGACTGTAGCGCCTTTAACCGCTCGGCCGCTCCGGCCGGCGGCAGCAGTGGTCACGAGAATGTACGGACGAAGAAGACCGGGCTCCGGACGGCCACGTGGCACTATCGATATGGAAGACCGTCGTGTTCGGCCTATGACTCTGGCGCATCTTACTGCATCTGCAACAGCAATCTGAGCAGCAGTTGGCATCACAGCTACACAGAAAACTATTACACACCGGTTACTTAACGGACAGCTCCCAGCCAGATGTCCTGTAGCATGCATTCCACTGACCCTAAACCACCACCATTTGTGACTTAAGTGGTGTCAAGCGAGAGCTCGTTGGAGGTTGGGTGGAGGTCTGTTGTGTCTTCTGATGAAAGCTGGTTCTGCCTCGGTGACAGTGATTCCCGTATGTTTGTTAGAAGAGGACCACTTGAGGGCCTGCAGCTAACCTGTCTGCATGCTGGACACACTGGACCTACACCTAGAGTTATGGTCTGGGGTGCGATTTCGTATGACAACAGGAGCAGTCTCGAGGTTATCCAACGCACCCTGACCATACGATAATTTGATGATTCTATCTGTTGAGCTGACATTCATGAACATCGTGCAAGAGGCTGTTTCCCAACAGGATAACGCTCGGCCACATACCTTTGTTGTAACCAACAAGCTCTTCAGAGTGTCGACATGTTGCCTTGGCCTGATCGATCACCAGATCTATCTCCAATCAAGCACATATCCGATATCTTTGGACGACAAATCCAGTGTCATCCACAACCAGCATTAACCGTCCCTGCATTGACCGATCAAGTGCAGCTGGCATGGAACTCCATCCCCGAACTGACATCAGGCACCTGTGCAACACAATGCATGCATGTTTGCACGTTTGCATTCAACATTCTGACGATTACACCCGTTATTAATGTACCGGCATTTTACATTTACAATGGCTTTTCTCGTGCTTACATTAACCTATGATCTTGCAATAGCAATCACTCAAATATGTTACCTACACAAATGTATTCCCGAAATATCATTACTCAAAATTGTTTTTTATCGTTGCGATTTTTTCCTTCAGTGTAATAATTTCACGGAACTGCAGCAAGTCTTTCAGTTGGAAGGCATAGGGGTCTATATACACACATCAAAAGAAGTTTTGCATCACCTCGGTTCCGAGAGTTCCGGAAAAATAAACATCATTTCCGCCCTTTTTATTGCTCATGAAAACCTCACATTGCATGTTGTACCACCATACAGCGAGACCTTCAGAGTTGGGATCCAGATTGCTGTAAACACTGGTACTTCTAACACACAGTAGCACGTCCTCTTGCATTGATGCATGCCTGTATTTGTCGCGGCATGCTGTCCACAAGTTCATCAAGGCAGTGTTGGTGCAGATTGTCCCACTTCTCAACGGCGATTCGGGGCAGATTCCTCAGAGCGGTTCGTGGGTCACGTCCTCCATAAACAGGCATTTTTAATCTATCCCAGGCATGTTTGACAGGGTTCGTGTCTGGAGAATATGCTGGCCACTCTAGTCGAGCGATGTTGTTATCCTGAAGGAAGTCATTCACAAGATGTGCACGATGGGGGAGCGAATTGTCGTCCATGAAGACGAATGCCTCGCCAATATGCTGCCGATATGGTTGCACTATCGGTCGGAGAATGACATTCACGTGTCGTACAGACGTTACGGCGCCTTCGATGGCCACTAGCGGCATACGTCGGCCCCACCTAATGCCACCCCAAAAGAGCAGGCAGGGAACCTCCACCTTGCTGCTCCCGCTGGATAATGTGTCTAAGGCGTCCATCCTGACCAGGTTGCCTCCAAACACGTCTCCGACGATAGTCTGGCTGAAGGCATATGCGACACTCATCGGCTAAGAGACCGTGATGCCAATCCTGAGCGGTCCATTCGGCATGTTGCTGGGCCCATCTGTACCGCGCTGCAGGGTGTCATGGTTGCAAAGGTGGACCTCGCCATGGACGTCGGAAGTGCAAAGTTGCGCCATGCAATCTGTTGCGCACAGTTCGAGTCGTAACACAACGTTCTGTGGCTGCACGAAAAGCATTATTCAACATGGTGGCGTTGCGTTCAGGGTTCCTCTGAGCCATAATCCGTACGTAGCGGTCATCCACTGCAGTAGTAGCCCTTGGGCGGCCTGAGGGAGGCTTGTCATGGTCAGTTCCTGTCCCTCTGCATCTCCTTAATGTCCGAACAACATCGCTTTGGTTCACTCCGAGACGCCTGGACACTTCCCTTGTTGAGAGCCCTTCCTGTCACAAAGTAACAATGTGCACGCGATCGAGCCGAGGTATTGACCGTCTAGGCATGGTTGAACTACAGACAACACGAGCCGTGTACCTCCTTGCTGGTGGAATTGAAACGTCCCTTAGAAAAATTAATGAATTACTGTGCTGATAAACCCCTTACGTTATATGATTTTCAAACAGTTGAGCAAAACTGAACGTACTCAGACATTTCTCTCTTTACTTATTCTGATCATCACTAAACTAACGCACAATATTTTTAGCGCAATGCAATCTGACTGTTAATAATCTCTACAAAAGAATGACCATGACTAACAATAACCTATACCTTTCATGAATCACTTACCTCACAAAAGTCTTCGTTACTGGAACTACTGCAATACAGCGGGCGCCAATACTGCCAGCTAAATGAAAGAAAGTAACTACTGAAGGCACTAACTACTGATGGGCATAGTTAGCAAATGAAAGATTTTGATAGAGAACAAAAATGAATTTACCTTAACAGTGTTAAAAAGTCATAGTATATATATCAGTTCATGACATCCAGTCTTACAAATTTACTCTCTCTGATGGACACACGTCCAGATCATCCGCTCTCAAAACTCTGCCATCTCTCTCCCCACATCCACCACTGCTGGCGGCTCACCTCCAACTGCGCAACGCTATGCGCTGTTCACATTCAACTGTCCAACACTACAATAGAGAATATTTCGAGAATGCCAACCAGCCACAGACTGCACACAGCACAGTCAGTGATTTTCATACAAAGCGCTACGTGGCGTTACCAACATAAAAACCTAAACAGCCTACTTACAGAATGAATGGAACTGATTGGCTCGGACCACTCCGTCTAACAGGCGCTGCTCATGCATGGTTGTTTACATCCTGGGGCGGGTTTAGTGTCATCTCTGAACAGTCAAAGGGACTGTGTCTGTGATACAAGATCCACTGTTCTGGGAACCGGGGTGATGCAAAACTTCTTTGCTCGTGCGTGTGTGGCGCGCCCGCTTCTGGCGAGGGGGCAGGGGCAGGGCCATTGCGTGGGTGGGCGGCGACGAACGCAGCGGCCGCGGCGGCAATCAGCGCTGGCCAATCAGGCGCCTCGCCACGAAGAACTCGGGACGGCTAACTGGGGCACGGGCCAGTCCGGCTGCGCTGCTGGCGAAGAAGATCGCCCGCTCCGGCCTGCTCGTCCAGCCCGCAGACGCAGCAAGAAAAAAAAGCATCAGCTCGCCACAGGTATTCGAGTCAGGCGCGCTTTGCTGACCACACGTGTATGGGAGGGCAACCAGCCACAGGCTGTGCAAGCGACACACGGGTCGGCACGCTGTGGCGGAGGTAACGCAATCTGTCGATCCGGTCGGTCGTGCGCGGAGGTAGATACTCGAGGACACGGAGACCTGGATTCTGAGCCATGAGGAAACCCCCGATGCTCCAATGTATAAAGAGTTTCAAACATCTGATGATGACAAACGAGTATAAGATATTTTATTTAAGCATGTAAGCGATAAAAAAAGTTTGGTAAAGTTTTGAAATTACAGGGTGGCGCACGAAATGTGTTCCCATTTTGTTTTTTAATATAGACTTTATTGTCAATACATTCTGAAAGGAACATATACTACAATGAAGAGCCGTCCATGGAGATTTGTTCTAACTCAGCACATGCTCAATATGTCCACCATTTCGTTTCCTAACTTTCTTCAAACGAACACTGAAGTTAGTGATTACCCTACAGCACATGTCTTCCGCAATTTCACTGCAAGCTTGAAGAATAAGTCTTCTGAGCTCCATTAAATCACGTGGACGTTTCGGGAAAATTTTTTCCTTTAGGTACCCCCAAAGAAAAAAGTCACATGGATTGAGGTCTGGGCTATTGCGGGGCCAGTTTTGTCCGTCATTGAAGCGACCTGGAAACTTGAGTGAAATGATCCGCATGTCGAAATGCTCGTGTAAAAACTCCAACACAGTGTTTGCAGTATGTGGTCTTGCTCCATCTTGCATGAATCACTGCGTGTCGAAGGGGAAGGCAGTAGCAAGAAGGTGTGGAATGAGCTGATGCGAAGTATGCTCAAATAACGCTCGCTGTTCACAGTTTCTTCAAAGAAAAATGGTCCAATAAGTCCGTGACTGGAAATTGCTGCCCACGCTGTAAACCTCGTAGCATAATGTTGTCGTTCATGAAGCACTTGTGGGTTTTCAGTGGCCCAAAAGCGTACATTTTGTTTGTTAACCACACCGTCTAAATGAAAATGCGCCTCGTCTGAAAACCAAATGTTGTTGAGAGTTTCTTCCCTATCCTCCGCCCACTGAGCAAACAGTAGTATCTGCTGCTTGTGTTCTTCAGTGAGCTTCTGTGCACAGGTCATCTTGTATGGTTACATATGGAGTTCACTTTTAAGAATGCGTTGAACGGAGCATCTGGATATTCCCAGTTGCACTGCTGCCGTTCTACACGATTTCCCGGGACTTCTCTGTACAGCAACTCGTTCCGCTTCAATATTCTCCGGCGAACAAACAGGCTTAGGCCGAGGTCGCTTCGCTTCCAATACTGTTCCTTCCTGTACAAATTTATCGTACAACCTGTGGATGGTCTTCTTGCAAGGGACCCATCGTGTGTTAAACTGTTGTCGGAAACGCCTCTGAGTCACAAGGCTTTTCGTTTCATGAAAAAGTAACACAATTGCCGATCGTTGTCGTGTCGTCAGTCTTCCATTGTCAGCCATTGCTGCTTACTAGTCTCCTAGCGGCAGTATCGTGAATTACACGTCATTTCGTAACTCATTTGTTTTTTCAAGCTGTGCTGGTACTGCTGTAGAGATCCCAGCGGGATATCTAACGTGCGTCGTAAATCTAATGTGCGTCGTAGATTGTGAAAGAAACAATTGGTAACACATTTCGTGCGCCACCCTGTACATGTAAAGTTTGTTGGAAGTAGCTAACTGTAAGTGCTCTCATTCACAATAAACTAGCCAAGTGCACCACCTTGTTCCTTGTTGGCTTGCTCTTTCCTCAGACCTCAATCCCCTAGACTTCTGGTTGTGGGGACACGTGAAGGAATTGGTCTACGCCACACCAATGAACAGTGTGTGGATGCTACAGTGTGGCTTCTTCAAAGCGTGCGTCATTCCTTACGCCGGAGGGTAGGGAGGTGCATTTCCATGAATGGACGCCACATTCAACACCTCCAGTAAACACGTGTTTATCGCAGAAAATATGCATTTCCGGACCCATGTTTATTGGACTATTTTTCTTTTTTCGATGACCACTACCACCTATCAAAGTACTCGACACTTTTTTTGAATACCTTATATAGATTAGGCAGGAAGAGGACTTCGTATCACAGAAAGAGTTCCTGTTATGACGTGGTTTTGCGAACCCCCTTCGCTCTTAAAGAGAGTAAGAAATGATGCCACTTAGTTATTAATCTGCATCTCTCCCTTAAAGAACCACGATAGTTAAATTGTGCGCGTCGGAATTAGTAAGCGCTCATTTTCGGCCCAGCAATGGATCAATTACTAGGGTAATCGCAGTTTGCATAATTAGAAACGGGGATGATTAGCCGTGAAATGAAATTCAACAGTACGATAACTTCCTGAGTCTATTAGCACAAGTTAGTTGATTTTGTTAAAAACACTAACAAATAACTCAGAAAAAATTACATCAAATGCAACGACTGTAATGATAAATACGAAACAAGCTATAATTGAAGTAACTTATGGTTGAAAAAGTGATGCTAAGTTCAGCTGTCTAACATGTTAAGATTTAGCTGGCTCAAATGCGTGAGTTGACAACAGTGATGATATTCATGCTTGGAATAAGCGATACGGCCGGTGTGGCCGAGTGGTTTCAGGCGCTTCAGTCCGGAACCGCGCTGCTTCTACGGGCGCAGGTTCGAATCCTGCCTCGGGCATGGATGTGTGTGATGTCCTTAGGTTAGTTAGGTTTAAGTAGCTCTAAGTCTAGGGGACTGATTACCTCAGATGTTAAGTCCCATAGTGCTCAGAGCCATTTGAACTAACGCTAAATCACAGTAAGACTCAGTTTTTACAGTTTCTAACACACAATTCAACAAAACGTGACGTTTTCATTTCACAGAACGGGCATATGATTAGTGAAACTGAACAGTTCAAATTTCTTGGTGTTCAGATAGTAAGCAGTCGTGGAAAGCCCACATTCAGGATCTTGTTCAAACACTTAATACTGCCATTTTTACGATTCGAACGGTATCAGAAGGGAGTGATCGTTCGACACGAAAATTAGACTACTTTGCTTATTTTCATTCTCTTATGTCGTGTGGTATTATATTTTGGGGTAACTCTTCCCATTCTAAAAGGATATTTTTGCCTCAAAAACGTTCGGTCCGAGCAATAAGTGGTGTAAGTTCTCGAACCTCTTGTCGAGCCATGTTCACGAGTATGGATATTTTGACATAGGCCTCTCAATATGTCTATATTCTTTACTGTCATTTATTGTTAATAATATTAGTAATATTAGCTTATTCCCAAGAATAATTAACTTTCACTCGGTCAATACTCGGCAGAAAGCAAACCTGCATTTGGATCGGACTTCCTTAACTCTTGTGCAGAATGGTATGCAGTATACTGCTGCATCCACTTTCAGTAAGCTACCACTCTTATTCAAAAATCTTAGCAGTAATCCACGTGCTTTCAAATCGAAACTGAAGAGTTTCCTTGTGGGTCACTCCTTCTATTCTGTCGAAGAGTTCCTCGAAAATTTAGCTGATTCTTGTTGCATTGTTGATTGCGTTTACTTAAACTTATGGACTGACTTTTTTCGGGTTCATAAACATTTATTTTTATCTGTTATTACTTTTATGTAGTAATTTCATGTACTGACACGTTCCATGAACTTGGAGATTTGCTCCTTAATTTGGTCCCACGGAACTTGACGCGTAAATAAAATAAAAATAACATTCTTGTTTGGCGTACGATGCTCAAGTCTCATCCCCATATAAGAGAATGCTATCACGCTGCAAGCATAAATGAGCATTTATGTGGTCACCATAAGGTGTTTGATGTCCCATACTCCTGTGCGGAGCGTCCCGAAAGTATTTGCCGCCTTCCCAGTTCTGGTGTTCATTTTGTCGTGTAGAGAAAGAGGTTTTGACGTCAGCGAACTGAGGTAGCAGAATATGTTGACTGCATTCAACAAGCAGCCATTTGCCGTTATGGTAGTCGTATCTGTTTATCCTTGCGCCATAATCACAGGCTTCTTTACATTCACGGACATGGAGAAGGTTTGCATGCAGCAGACAATTTGTTCACAAGACTTTGAAGGTCGTTTTGAGTATCTCCTATGAGTGCTGCATCGTCAGCGAATAAAAACATATTTACAAGTAGGTTCTCACGAAAACGCTTGGATATGAGGAGCAAGTTTCACGTCAGCCCAGATATGTAGATGTATCCCAGGTTTGTTCCACCGAAATCAGTTTTGAGAAGTAACGAGAAGAAGGGGCCAGTACACAACCGTGATGAACTCCTCTTTGCATAAGAAAAGAAACTGATGTGCTTTCTCCAAATATCACAGCACCCTCCATACCATTGTGAAAAGCCCTGATTGTCTTCACGTTTTTCGGGACACACTTATCTTCATTAGTGAAGTACACCCCTCCTTGCTGGTTGTGTCAAATGCTTTCTTTCGGTCGATAAAAGCATTGAACAATGGTGCTCGTGGTATTTTTCTTGTCTCTGTCGGAGTGTGAAGATCATATCAGTAGTAGATCGCTGGTTCGAAACCCACGTTGAGACTCAGGTTACACACACTCGGCAAGCTTCTTCAGTGCGCCCAGCAGCTCACGGACAAACGCTTCTCCGACGATACTCAGTAGATAAATTCCGTGGCAGCAACTGCAATCACCGCGATCGCCTCTACCTTTTGTATTGAGTGAAGATGTTGGCATCGCGCATATCCTAGGGCACAGTACCCTCAGCCCAACATTTCAATAAAATGTAGAGTATTGTATCTATTGTTTGTTAACTGGGGACCTAGAAACGACGGAGAGGCTCCGCCCCTGCCGCAGCCGCAGTGGTCCACAACCCCACGACGACTACCGCAGTCCACTTCACCCCTCCGCCGCCCCACACCGAACCCAGGGTTATTGTGCGGTTCGGCCCCCGGTGGACCCCCCAGGGAACGTCTCACAGCAGACGAGTGTAACCCCTATGTTTGCGTGGTTGAATAATGGTGGTGTACGCGTACGTGGAGAACTTGTTTGCGCAGCAATCGCCGATATACTGTAACTGAGGCGGAATAAGGGGAATCAGCCCGCATTCGCCGAGGCAGATGGAAAACCTCCTAAAAACCATCCACAGACTGGCCGGTTCACCGGACCTCGACACAAATTCGCCGGGCGGATTCGTGCCGGGGACCAGGCGCTCCTTCCCGCCCGGAAAGCCGTGCGTTAGACCGCACGGGCAACCGGGCGGGCAAATATAGAGTACTGGGAGGCGCGGCGTCAGTTTGATAAGTTCTGCATGGATTTTGTCTGTACCAGGCCATTTCCCGCATTTAAACTGCGCAATGACTCTCTCAAGCTGCTCCTTGGTAGGCACGGCATCCATCTTCTGGCAAGCTGACTGTTGAGGAATTCCTCCTGTTGCTATTTGGCTGATGTTGACCAGATGTAAGTAGAGAATGGAACAGCATTCCATCTCCTTAAGAGGGGAAGTCTTCTCGGGAGTGGGCCCGATGGCCCTTTTGATACCCGAATACATGCTCATGTATACTTGCGCAAAGTTGCTTCCAGTATTTTTTAAATCAGTTATGGACTGTGCGCTGAGCTATTACCTTAGATTTGCTTAGATATCTCTTCTGGGAACGTCAAGGGTCTGAGTGACATTTGATAGTTGGCTGACGCTTAGAATCAAGGAGGGTTTCAAGACATCCGGAACCAATCATCTACTTATATATCCTTTCTCCTTGCATATAATTTGAAACAAAAATTGTATACACACCGCCGCGCGGGATTAGCCGAGCGGTCTAGGGCGCTGCAGTCATGGACTGTGCGGCTGGTCCCGGCGGAGGTTCGAGTCCTCCCTCGGGCATGGGTGTGTGTGTTTGTCCTTAGGATAATTTAGGTTAAGTAGTGTGTAAGCTTAGGGACTAATGACCTTAGCAGTTAAGTCCCATAAGACTTCACACACATTTGAACATTTGTATACACACCAATGTGCTGTTTTGTTCTGTTCCTCGCTGTCGATTTTTTAAAAAAGCAGGAAATTTGTATTTATGGGTTATCAGCTTATGATTATTATACAACGGAATCTGAATCGTACGAAACTTTGTAATCGTACCCGTTCGCAGACTGAAACTGCGGGAAATACTGTCATTGAGGCTACTGTCCTCACAAATAGGCTGGAGAGGTCCCTCTCATACCCCGCTTGCCTGTGATCCCAGCCGATTTGTCCATTCACTTTGTAAGTATCGTGAAGAGAAGGTCGCTATGTGTAAGAAGCGTGAAGCGCACTTTGAACGTCTCCTGATGGCTAAAAGAGCCACGTGCACTTTGAATAAGAAAATGCTATCTGACATTGAAATCAACGTAAAAGATTGGGTCGCCACCAACTGTAGAGGTTGCGCTAAGTCGGATAATTATTTAATTTATTCATAAGAAAAACTCACAAAAGAACTTTCATTGTAAAGTCAGTGATAAAGAATGGGATGTAATTATTAATATGATCCAGGCATGGTTCACGTGAATCAAATATTGAATAAAATAAAGAGTGCGTGAACACTGTGCATAAGAGCAGCTTGCAGCGACATTCCTGAAAACAAGATCTATTCCAAAACATTTGTTGTATATAAAAAGGGACACTAATTATTGGACCTGTGCGCATGGAAACGCTATGGATGGACTAACAAGGAAAACTACAAGGTAAATGGCTTAGGTAACGAAGACGTAACACCGGTACACTGTATAAGATTGCAGGCGAAATTATTTATTCCTTAAAACAGTGATGTAACGCATCTATAGAACTGCTGTTGCCTGGTAACTACGTACAATTGCTTGTGGAATGCTATACGTTTCACAACAGACTCGTGTGCCCACGTGGTTTGCGGAGACACAATTTCTACATACCGTGGCCAAATTTTAGTAACATCAAACCACGCAGTCGCGGAAAATTAATATTTTACAGAGGACACATTTGAATAGACAAATGATGATGGCAGAGGGTCAACAAACTTTAATATTAGCCCATATGGATGTTTTGCACCGGACATAAAGTAATTGTTGTTGTTGTTGTTGTGGTCTTCAGTCCTGAGACTGGTTTGATGCAGCTCTCCATGCTACTCTATCCTGTGCAAGCTTTTTCAGCTCCCAGTACCTACTGCAACATACATCCTTCTGAATCTGCTTAGTGTATTCATCTCTTGGTCTCCCTCTACGATTTTTACCCTCCACGCTGCCCTCCAATACTAAATTGGTGATCCCTTGATGCCTCAGAACATGTCCTACCAATCGATCCCTTCTACTAGTCAAGTTGTGCCACAAACTTCTCTTCTCCCCAATCCTATTCAATACTTCCTCATTAGTTACGTGATCTACCCATCTAATCTTCAGCATTCTTCTGTAGCACCACATTTCGAAAGCTTCTATTCTCTTCTTGCCCAAACTATTTATCGTCCATGTTTCACTTCCATACATGGCTACACTCCATACAAATACTTTCAGAAATGACTTCCTGACACTTAAATCAATACTGGATGTTAACAAATTTCTCTTCTTCAGAAACGCTTTCCTTGCCATTGCCAGCCTACATTTTATATCCTCTCTACTTCGACCATCATCAGTTATTTTGCTCCCCAAATAGCAAAACTCCTTTACTACTTTAAGTGCCTCATTTCCTAATCTAATTCCCTCAGCATCACCCGACTTAATTAGACTACATTCCATTATCCTTGTTTTGCTTTTGTTGATGTTCATCTTATATCCTCCTTTCAAGACACTGTCCATTCCATTCAACTGCTCTTCCAAGTCCTTTGCTGTCTCTGACAGAATTACAATGTCATCGGCGAACCTCAAAGTTTTTATTTCTTCTCCATGGATTTTAATACCTACTCCAAATTTTTCTTTTGTTTCCTTTACTGCTTGCTCAATATACAGATTGAATAACATCGGGGATAGGCTACAACCCTGTCTCACTCCTTTCCCAACCACTGCTTCCCTTTCATACCCCTCGACTCTTATAACTGCCATCTGGTTTCTGTACAAATTGTAAATAGCCTTTCGCTCCCTGTATTTTACCCCTGCCACCTTTAGAATTTGAAAGAGAGTATTCCAGTCAACATTGTCAAAAGCTTTCTCTAAGTCTACAAATGCTAGAAACGTAGGTTTGCCTTTCCTTAATCTTTCTTCTAAGATAAGTCGTAAGGTCAGTATTGCCTCACGTGTTCCAGTGTTTCTACGGAATCCAAACTGATCTTCCCCGAGGTTGGCCTCCACCAGTTTTTCCATTCGTCTGTAAAGAATTCGTGTTAGTATTTTGCAGCTGTGACTTATTAAGCTGATAGTTCGGTAATTTTCACATCTGTCAACACCTGCTTTCTTTGGGATTGGAATTATTATATTCTTCTTGAAGTCTGAGGGTATTTCGCCTGTCTCATACATCTTCCTCACCAGATGGTAGAGTTTTGTCAGGACTGGCTCTCCCACGGCCGTCAGTAGTTCCAATGGAATATTGTCTACTCCGGGGCTTTGTTTCGACTCAGGTCCTTCAGTGCTCTGTCAAACTCTTCACGCAGTATCATATCTCCCATTTCATCTTCATCTACATCCTCTTCCATTTCCATAATATTGTCCTCAAGTACATCGCCCTTGTATAGACCCTCTATATACTCCTTCCACTTTTCTGCTTTCCCTTCTTTGCTTAGAACTGGGTTTCCATCTGAGCTCTTGATATTCATACAAGTCGTTCTCTTATCTCCAAAGGTTTCTTTAATTTTCCTGTAGGCGGTATCTATCTTACCCCTAGTGAGATAGGCCTCTACATCCTTACATTTGTCCTCTAGCCATCCCTGCTTAGCCATTTTGCACTTCCTGTCAATCTCATTTTTGAGACGTTTGTATTCCTTTTTGCCTGTTTCACTTACTGCATTTTTATATTTTCTCCTTTCATCAATTAAATTCAATATTTCTTCTGTTACCCAAGGATTTCTACTAGCCCTCGTCTTTTTACCTACTTGATCCTCTGCTGCCTTCACTACTTCATCCCTCAAAGCTACCCATTCTTCTTCTACTGTATTTATTTCCCCCATTCCTGTCAATTGCTCCCTTATGCTCTCCCTGAATCTCTGTACAACCTCTGGTTCTTTTAGTTTATCCAGGTCCCATCTCCTTAAATTCCCACCTTTTTGCAGTTTCTTCAGTTTTAATCTACAGGTCATAACCAATAGATTGTGGTCAGAGTCCACATCTGCCCCTGGAAATGTCTTACAATTTAAAACCTGGTTCCTAAATCTCTGTCTTACCATTATATAATCTATCTGATACCTTTTAGTATCTCCAGGGTTCTTCCATGTATACAACCTTCTTTCATGATTCTTAAACCAAGTGTTAGTTATGATTATGTTGTGCTCTGTGCAAAATTCGACCAGGCGGCTTCCTCTTTCATTTCTGTCCCCCAATCCATATTCACCTACTATGTTTCCTTCTCTCCCTTTTCCTACACTCGAATTCCAGTCACCCATGACTATTAAATTTTCGTCTCCCTTCACAATCTGAATAATTTCTTTTATTTCATCATACATTTCTTCAATTTCTTCGTCATCTGCAGAGCTAGTTGGCATATAAACTTGTACTACTGTAGTAGGTGTGGGCTTCGTATCTATCTTGGCCATAATAATGCGTTCACTATGCTGTTTGTAGTAGCTTACCCGCATTCCTATTTTCCTATTCATTATTAAACCTACTCCTGCATTACCCCTATTTGATTTTGTGTTTATAACCCTGTAGTCACCTGACCAGAAGTCTTGTTCCTCCTGCCACCGAACTTCACTAATTCCCACTATATCTAACTTCAACCTATCCATTTCCCTTTTTAAATTTTCTAACCTACCTGCCCGATTAAGGGATCTGACATTCCACGCTCCGATCCGTAGAACGCCAGTTTTCTTTCTCCTGATAACGACATCCTCTTGAGTAGTCCCCGCCCGGCGATCCGAATGGGGGACTATTTTACCTCCGGAATATTTTACCCAAGAGGACGCCATCATCATGTAATCATACAGTAAAGCTGCATGCCCTCGGGAAAAATTACGGCTGTAGTTTCCCCTTGCTTTCAGCCGTTCGCAGTACTGGCACGGCAATGCCGTTTTGGTTATTGTTACAAGGCCAGATCAGTCAATCATCCAGACTGTTGCCCTTGCAACTACTGAAAAGGCTGCTGCCCCTCTTCAGGAACCACACGTTTGTCTGGCCTCTCAACAGATACCCCTCCGTTGTGGTTGCACCTACGGTACGGCTATCTGTATCGCTGAGGCACGCAAGCCTCCCCACCAACGGCAAGGTCCATGGTTCATGGGGGGGGATAAAGTAATTAGACAAAGAAAATTCACAAATAAGCAAAAATTACAAAGATTCGGAAAAGATTAGAATGCACACACTCAGTTGCAGGCACACAAACATCTACACTGAACCGGGGGCGCTTCAACATATACAACACCTTTGTGCTACAGTCTTCTTACAGATCAAAGTCAAGTCTGCATTAGGAATCAAACTGAAAGTCTGCAAAATCCTTGCATTCCTTGCTGCGACCCAGCAAATCAATCTTTATAAGATGAAACGCGAGACCAAAAGTTAAAAGCTCCCATCTTGCTATGAGACAACGCGCCACGCAGTTAAGTCAACTCACCCATCTTCGAAGAGACTTCGGCTGCAGACCCTCGGCGGGCTGGAAGCATACTGGCCCTCTCACACACTCCAACGTCCCCACGCTACCCCGTAGCTTGGAAAACCCAGAGATGAGGCTTCCGTCACCAACCTAATACCGGTAACTTTGACACAAGGGGAGCAAACCTCTTTACCTACCCGAAAACTGCAAGGGTTGGCCACTCTGTACGGCCACCGCTGATTCTCTGCAGCAGACTAAACCACCGTATAGCAACATGAAACACACCACATTCATTCACTCACGCAGGCCAGGGAGTTGTGCATCATTGGGAAGCAAAAAAAATGATAATGAAAGAGGACTACAGGACCCTTTCAAGTTTAAGCTACTTCAATTCCCACCCAAGGCTTCTTTTTCAGTAACAATAAACAAGAAGGTGGACAGAGAGGAGATAAAGAGAAGGGAAAGGAGTAGCTGGATTGAGAGTGACGTGGGGGGGGGGGGGATGGACAGAGGAGGTGGAGGGATTAGAACGTATATCAATTTCCCTTACATACTTAGCAATTGCGAAGTACTGTTAGGTTCGCTAGTAGGAAACAAAAGCAAACACAAGATGTTCTGAGGTTCGTTTAACTCTCAGTGTCTACTGCAAAGACGGGAAGCACACCACTGAGTTGATTGTGACAGGCATTTAGGCGAATGAAATAAACGTGTACGGCGTGTCCGTGTTTTTAACTGCGTGCTGAATAGCTTATAGGTGGATTAGCGTGACAGCGGGGGTCGCGCGTTAATGCGCTGGCGTCGCCTGCTCCTTTGCCGGCTGCGCGAGTGCAGATGGCCGGCAGGTTGTTTTGCGGACCCGGTACTGTATCTTATTGCCATTTGGCGCTATTGACATAGGCCGACGTGAATAATTCATGGCGCGGCCGGAGCTGCTGTGATTACAAGGGGGCGGTGTGGCTGCTAGCGGGGTGGTGCGCGGCAATCGCCTGAGCAAACACGGGCGGGGTAGCGCCCGTCTGCTCACTTGTGTCCGCCTTCAGAAGCGACGCCCAGCCCGTACCTGGGGTGTGGGTCCTGCTTAACCACCCCACAAGCCGTCTGCTTTCGTCACAGCTCCGACTCCCGTGCGATACGGCCGCAGCGACACCGCTACATAAGTAGGGTGTGTAAGAATTCAATCTCCAGAACGACAGGAAACGTTGGTGCTTAAGTTCGTAACGTTTTTTTTCTGCATTTAGGTACCGGCTCTATTCAAAAAATTCCGGACCTTTGTTCACAAAAATTTACTGCGTTTACTTTTTACTCACTGTGCGTGGTCTCCTTCGAAATAACTCTGCTCCACAATTAATACACCGTTTCCAATGCCGCTCCACTTTCGGAAGCATTCTTGGTACGCCTCTTTTGGACCGCACGAAGTGCCGTCAACGAATTTTCTGTACATAACTCTTTCAAATTCTGACGGTGGCAGGCGTAAAATACAGGGAGCGAAAGGCTATTTACAATTTCTACAGAAAGCAGATGGCAGTTACAAGAGTTGAGGGACATGAAAGGGAAGCAGTGGTTGGGAAGGAAGTGAGACAGGGTTGTAGCCTATCCCCGATGTTATTCAATCTGTATATTGAGCAAGCAGTGAAGGAAACAAAAGAAAAATTCGGAATAGGTATTAAAATCCATGGAGAAGAAATAAAAACTTTGAGGTTCGCCGATGACACTGTAATTCTGTCAGAGACAGCAAAGGACTTGGAAGAGCAGCTGAACGGAATGGACAGTGTCTTGAAAGGAGGGTATAAGGTGAACATCAACAAAAGCAAAACGAGGATAATGTAATGTAGTCGAATTAAGTTGGGTGATGCTGAGGGAATTAGATTAGGAAATGAGACACTTAAAGTAGTCAAGGAGTTTTGCTGTTTGGGGAGCAAAATAACTGATGATGGTCGAAGTACAGAGGATATAAAATGTAGACTAGCAATGGCAAGGAAAGCGTTTCTGAAGAAGAGAAATTTGTTAACATTGAGTATAGATTTGTCAGGAAGCCGTTTCTGAAAGTACTTGTATGGAGCGTAGCCATGTATGGAAGTGAAACATGGACGATAAGTAGTTTGGACAAGAAGCGAATAGATGCTTTCGAAATGTGGTGCTACAGAAGAATGCTGAAGATTAGATGGGTAGATCATGTAACTAATGTGGAGGTATTGAATAGAATTGGGGAGAAGAGAAGTTTGTGGCACAACTTGACTAGAAGAAGGGATCGGTTGGTAGGACGTGTCCTGAGGCGTCGAGGGATCACAAATTTAGCATTGGAGGGCAGCGTGGAGGGTAAAAACCGTAGAGGGAGACCAAGAGATGAATACACTAAGCAGATTCAGAAGGATTTAGGTTGCAGTAGATACTGGGAGATGAAGGAGCTTGCACAGGATAGATTAACATGGAGAGCTACTTCAAACCAGTCTCAGGACTGAAGACCACAACAACAACAACAACATGAAGATGGTATCTACTCTTTCCGCCATGTTCGAGGTGGACGTCCGATGACACTCGTTCAGGTTCTTTGTTGGTCCGTTCAAAATGGTTCAAATGGCTCTGAGCACTATGGGACTTAACATCTTAGGTCATCAGTCCCCTAGAACTTAGAACTACTTAAACCTAACTAACCTAAGGACATCACACACATCCATGCCCGAGGCAGGATTCGAACCTGCGACCGTAGCGGTGGCGCGGTTCCAGACTGTAGCGCCTAGAACCGCTCGGCCACCCTGGCCGGCACTTATATCAGCGCCTGTTTGCAGCTAGGGGTATTCATTTCATTGGGATACGAATTTTCTTTTATCTCGTCTATCGTTGCAAATCTTCGTCCTTTTAGCTCAGAATTCAACTTTGGAAATAAAAAAACACGTCCGCAGGGCCCAGGTCTGGAGAGTAAGGAGGATGAGGCAGCACAGTGATTTCGTTTTTTGTGCAATAGTCATGTACCATCGGGGATGAATGTGCGGGTGCGTTATCGTGATGCAAGAGCCATGAATTTCCTCACCACATTTCAGACTGTTTCCATCCAAATGAAATGTTACATTCTTCTGCAATCTCTCGGACAGCCTGTCTTCGATTGGCACGCACGATTTCCTTGACGTTCCTGAATGAGCGTAGTAGGTATACATCGAAGGGCGTCCTGAACGAGGGTCATCTTTAACATCCGTCCGGCCTTTCTTGAACCGTGTGAACCATTTGTACCACCGAGTACGGCTTAAGCACTAACCATCGTAGACTTCATCATTTGGTGTGTCTCTGTAAAGTTTTTCTTGAGTTTTAAGCAAAATTTAATACAGACGCGTTGCAGGATTCAATCTGCGGCCGTAGCGGTCGCGCGGTTCCAGACTGTAGCGCCTAGAACCGCTTGGCCACCCCGGCTGGCTTTTAAGGAGGATCGTTTTGACATTACTGACCGTCCATGTTCTCGTGGTTTGAGGAAGAGCGTTTAAGCCGGCCGAGGCTACCGAGCGGTTCTAGGCGCTTGTCTGGAAAAATGCGGCTGCTCCGCAGGTTCGAATCCTGCCTCGGGCATTGATGTGTGTGCTGTACTTAGGTTAGTTAGGTTTAAGTAGTTCTAAGTCTAGGGGACTGCTGACCTCAGATGTTAAGTCCCATAGTGCTCAGAGCCATTTGAACCATTTTGAACAAAATAGGCAGAGGGAATCACTGGGGAGTTTCAGAGTACTGCCAGCAGTCTAGCTACAGTAACTGTACGCACGGAGTTCAAAATAATGGGGTACAATACTCGAGTAACTCCACATAAGCCACAGCTCCTGCACTCGTTGCTAAGGGATACTTGAAGGGGTGCAAAGAGCGACGCTAATGGACAGTGGATGACTGCAGACGAGTGATCTGGAGTTTTGAATGACGGCATGCCCTATGGCAATCTGATGGAAGGGTTTGGCGGATGCCTGAGGGGCGCTACCTGCTGTCATCTGCCAGCAGTGAAGTACGGAGGTGCTGGTGTTGTGGTATGGAGGTGTTTCTCATGGATAGAGCCTCCTCCGCAATTGTGCTTAAGGAAATGCTGTGGAAGGACCATCGTCGGCGAGTACAAGTGGAGAGAGGTCCCATTCTTCCAATCTTACTGAGATGCACAACGGTGCTGGCATCTTGGTATGGGGGTACAGCGAGACACTGATAAAAGGGGTCATACTTCCAAGTTCTGTGCAAAATTTTTAATCTCTACAACTCGTACCCTCTCAACCTGTGAACTTTCGTTTCGTTTCCTTCTCCCTTTTTGCGCGCTTCACTTATTTTGTCAGCCAGTTTAGCTATAGATCTCTTTCTAAGTTTAAAGGCAAATTCAGCACGTTAGCTACATTCGTACGCAATAAAGTACACAGCAGCGTGCTCTAAACATAAACCGCAGCTCGTGGTCTCGCGGTCGCGTTCTCGCTTCCCGAGCACGGGGTTCCGGGTTCGATTCCCGGCGGGGTCAGGGATTTTCACGTGCCTTGAGATGACTGGGTGTTTGTGTTGTCCTCGTTATTTCATCATTCATGAAAGTGGCGACATTTGACTGAGCAAAAGTTGGGGATTCATGCGGGCGCTGATAACCGTACAGTTTAGAGCCCCACAAACCAACCATGATCATCATCATCATCATCTAAACTCATAGTGACTCCTATTTTTCACTGTAAACTATTCGAGTTTTATGTCGAGGGTTATTTAATGTCTAAATACACCGATCAGCCAGAACATTATGACCACCGACCTACTATCGATATAAACCAGTCCAGGCGGCAGCAGCGTCACCTATCGAGGAACGACTGCTAGTCAGACACATGCACGGTGCCTGTAGCACCAGTCAGCCTACTGTCCGTGGTTAGAATGGGGAAGCCGCGTGATATGAGTTTGACCGAGGGCAAATTGAGATGGCCAGAGACTCGGCACGAGCATTTTGGAAACTGCACGACTTGTCGAGTGTTCGACGAGGCTGTGGTGAGTGCCTTCAACACGTCCCGAAACCAATGTGAAACCACGTCAAGAAGTCGTGTGGTTGGATGGCTGATGTCGGACGTCGTAGGCTGGGCACACTGGTAAAACAGGACAGGCGGCGAACTGTGGCGGAACTAACATCAGACTTTACTGCTGGGCAGAGTACAGGTGTGTGTGAACGCACAGTGCACCGAACACTCCCAACGACGGACCTCCGCTGCCGACAACCCAGGCATGTGCCAATGTTAACAGAACGACATCGGCAACTACGAATGAAATGGGCAACTGTCCATCAGCACTGGACGTTGGCGCAGTAGAAGAATGTTACATGGCCAGATTAATCCCGATACCTTCATCATCATGCCAATGGGAGGGCGCGAATCAGTTCTCTTCCAGGGGAACCACGCGTTGACACCTTTGCTGTGGGACGAAGACAAGCTGCCGGGGACACCATTGTGCTGTGGGAAACATTCACTTGGACATCCATGGCTCCAGTGGAGCTCGTGCAAGGCACCATGACGGTCAAGGAATATCGTACACTGGTACAGACTACGTACACCCCTTCATGACGAACATATTTTTCGACAGCAATGACATTTTTCAGCAATATAATGCGCCATGTCACAAGGCCAGGAGTGTGATGGAATGGTTCGCGGAACACATTGGCGAGTTCCAATTGATGTGCTGGTCCCCCCAACTCGCCAGATCAGGACGCAGTCTAACACATCTGGGATGTGACTGAACGTGGCGTCAGAGCTCGTTGCTTCCCTCCCCAGAATTTACAGGTATTAGGTGACTGCTTCCATCCCACGATGCGTTGCCGCTGTTACGCGTGCCAAAGGTCGACAGACCAGCCATTAGGTAGGAGGTTATAATGTTCTGACTGATCAGTTAGGCTATAGGACCCAAAAGAATCTCTCTCTCTCTCTCTCTCTCTCTATTTTTTTTTTTTTTTAATGGTTCAAATGGCTCTGAGCACTATGGGACTTAACATCTGAGGTCATCAGTCCTCTAGAACTTAGAACTACTTAAACCTAAGGACATCACACACATCCATGCCCGAGGCAGGATTTGAACCTGCGACCGTAGCAGTCGCGCGGTTCCGGACTGAAGCGCTTAGAGCCGCTCGGCCACCGCGGCCGGCAATCTTATTTTTCCGAGTGGTTACTTCAGAATCGTTTTAGGAAGACTGCAAAACAGCCGTTGTATTTGCATTGTTACTGCTGGACCGACTGACGGATTAACCAGCGTTCTCTGTGTGCACCTGGCGGGCGCATGTAACTGCGGTAGGCCACGTGAAAAGTCAACACGCCGACTACAGGCTTCTTGTGCTCTGACGCTGTTGTTGTTGTTGTTGTTGTTGTTGTTGTTGGTGGTGGTGGTGGTGGTGGTGGTGGTGGTCGTCGTCGTCGTCTGAAGACTGGTTTGATGCAGGCCCCCACGCTACCCTATCCTGTGCAAGCCTCTTTGTCTGCAGCGTCAGATCCTTTTGTACCTGCTTACTGTAATCATCCATTGGTCTCGCCCTAAATTTTTTTACCCCCCACACTCCCGTCCAACATTAAATTGATGATGTCTTGGTACCTCAGGACGTTTCTTGTCAACCGATCCGTTCTTTGTCAGGTTGTGCCATACATTTATTTTCTGTCCAGTTGGATTCTGCACCTCATTTGTTCAGCACTATTCTGTAGCACCATATTTCAAAGGCTTCTAGTCTCTTCTAGTCAGATCTGCTCGTCGACACCGCTTCATTTCCGTACAAGGCTACGTCCTAGATAGATACTGTCACAAATAACATCCTGACTCTTAAATTTATATTCCATGTTAAGAAATTTCTCTTTTCCGGGAATGTTTTTCTTCTTGTTGCCACTCTACATTTAATATTATCTCTAGTTATTTTGCTGCCCAAATAGCAAAATTCGTCTACTATTTCTAGCTTCTCATTTTCTAATCTAATTCGGGCAGCATCACCTGACTTAATTGAATTACATTCCATTACGCTTTTTTTGGAAGAGGATGTAGATGAAGATGAACTGGGAGATACGATACTGCGTGAAGAGTTTGACAGAGCACTGAAATACCTGAGACGAAACAAGACCCCGGGAGTAGACAACATTCCATTAGAACTACTGACGGCCTTGGGAGAGCCAGTCCTGACAATACTCTACCATCTGGTGAGCAAGATGTACGAGACAGGCGAAATACCCTCAGACTTCAAGAAGAATATAATAATTACAATCCCAAAGAAAGCAGGTGTTGACAGATGTGAAAATTACCGAACAATCAGTTTAATAAGTCACAGCTGCAAAATACTAACGCGAATTATTTACAGACGAATGGAAAAACTAGTAGAAACCGACCTCGGGGAAGATCAGTTTTGATTCCGTAGAAATGTTGGAACACGTGAGGCAATACTGACCTTACGACTTATCTTAGAAGATAGATTAAGGAAAGGCAAACCTACGTTTCTAGCATTTATAGACTTAGAGAAAGCTTTTGACAATGTTGACTGGAATACTCTCTTTCAAATTCTAAAGGTGGCAGGGGTAAAATACAGGGAGCGAAAGGCTATTTACAATTTGTACAGAAACCAGATGGCAGTTATAAGAGTCGAGGGGCATGAAAGGGAAGCAGTGGTTGGGAAGGGAGTGGGACAGGACTGTAGCCTCTCCCCGATGTTATTCAATCTGTATATTGAGCAAGCAATAAAGTAAACAAAAGAAAAATTTGGAGTAGGCATTAAAATCCAGGGAGAAGAAATAAAAACTTTGAGGTTCGCCGATGACATTGTAATTCTGTCAGAGACAACAAAGGACTTGGAAGAGCAGTTGAACGGAATGGACAGTGTCTTGAAAGGAGGATATAAGATGAACATCAACAAAAGCAAAACGAGGATAATGGAATGTAGTCGAATTAAGTCGGGTGATGCTGAGGGAATTAGATTAGGAAATGAGACACTTAAAGTAGTAAAGGAGGTTTGCTATTTAGGGAGTAAAATAACTGATGATGGTCGAAGTAGAGAGGATATAAAATGTAGACTGGCAATGGCAAGGAAATCGTTTCTGAAGAAGAGAAATTTGTTAACATCGAGTATAGATTTAAGTGTCAGGAAGTCGTTTCTGAAAGTACTTGTATGGAGCGTAGCCATGTATGGAAGTGAAACATGGACGATAAGTAGTTTGGACAAGAAGCGAATAGATGCTTTCGAAATGTGGTGCTACAGAAGAATGCTGAAGATTAGATGGGTAGATCACGTAACTAATGTGGAGGTATTGAATAGAATTGGGGAGAAGAGAAGTTTGTGGCACAACTTGACTAGAAGAAGGGATCGGTTGGTAGGACGTGTCCTGAGGCGTCGAGGGATCACGAATTTAGCATTGGAGGGCAGCGTGGAGGGTAAAAATCGTAGAGGGAGACCAAGAGATGAATACACTAAGCAGATTCAGAAGGATGTAGGTTGCAGTAGATACTGGGAGATGAAGGAGCTTGCACAGGATAGATTAACATGGAGAGCTGCATCAAACCAGTCTCAGGACTGAAGACCACAACAACAATAACAACGCTTTTTTTCTTTTGTTGATGTTTATATAATAATTTCTTTTCAAGACGCTAGCCGTTCCATTCATCTGTACTTCCAAGCCCTTTGTTGTCTCTTGCATAATTACTATATCTTCGGCAAACCTCAAAAGTTTTTTTCCCCTGAACTTAACAGCCTTTCACAAATTTTCTTTGGGCTTCTTTGCGGCTTGCTCACTGCACAGCTTGAATGACATTGCGGTTAGGCTACAAACCTGTCTCATTCCCTTCTCAAACATTGATTTCCTTCGACCCTTCTAACTGTATTCTGTACAAGTGGTGAATAATTTTACGCTCCCTATATTTTATCTTTGCTACCTTCAGAATTTGGAAGTGTGTGTTCCAGCCAACATTGTCAAAAACTTTCTCTAAATCTACAAACTCTATAAATGTAGATTTACCCTAATTTAACCTTTCGTTTAGGATAAGTGACAGCGTGAGTATTGCCTCACGTTTTACTTCATTTCGCTGGAACCGCAACTGATCTTCCCCAAGGTCGGCTTCTACCACTTCTTCCATTGTTGTGTAAAAAATTTCCGACTGGGTAATATACGCACCTGTCAGCGTCTGCTATCTTTGGAATTCGAGTTACGAAATTCTTCCTGAAGTCTGGGCGTATTTAGCATGTCTCATACACTATGTGATCAAAAGTATCCTGACACCACCAAAAACATACGTTTTTCATATTAGGTTTATTGTGATGCCAACTACTGCTACGTACTCCATATTAGCGACCTCAGTAGTCATTAGACATCGTGAGAGAGCAGAATGGGACGCTCCGCGGAACTCACGGACTTCGAACGTGGTCAGTTGGGTCTCGCTTGTGTCGTACGTCTGTACGCAAGTTTCTACACTCCTAAACATCCCTAGGTCCCCTGTCTCCGATGTGATAGTGAAGAGAAAACGTGAAGGGACACGTACAGTCTGTCGACTGATAGACAGCCGACATTTGTAGAGTGTCGTAATGTGTAATAGGCAGACATCTATCAAGACCATCACATTCCAGACTGCATCAGAATCCACTGCACGTAGTATGACAGTTCTGCGGGAGTTGAGAAAACTTGGATTTCATGGTCGAGCGGCCGCTCATAAGCACACATCACACCGGTAAATGCCAAACGACGCCTCAAAATGGTTCAAATGGCACTGAGCACTATGCGACTTAACTTCTGAGGTCATCAGTCGCCTAGAACTTAGAACTAATTAAACCTAACTAACCTAAGGACATCACACACATCCATGCCCGAGGCAGGATTCGAAACTGCGACCGTAGCGGTCACGCGGTTCCAGACTGAAGCGCCTAGAACCGCACGGCCACCAAACGACGCCTCGCTTGGTGTAAGGTTGCGTAAGCATTGGACGATTGGACAGTGGAGAAACGTTGTGTGAAGTGACGAATCACGGTACACAATGTGGTGATACAATGGCATGGTGTGGGTATGACGAATGCCCGGTGAACGTCATCTGCCATCGTGTGCAGTGCCAACAGTAAAATTCGAAGGCGGTGGTGTTATGGTGTGGTCCTGTTTTTCATGTAGTGGGCTTGCACCCCTTGTTGTTTTGCGTGGCACTCCCACAGCACAGGCCAACATTGATGTTTTAATCACCTTCTTGCTTCCCACTGTTGACGAGCATTCGGGGATGGCGATTGCATCTTTCAATACGATCGAGCCCCTGTTCATAATGCACAGCCTGTGGCGGAGTGGTTACATGACAATAATGGACTGGTCTGCACAGAGTCCTGACCTGAATCCTGTAGAAACACCTTTGGGAGTTTTTGGAATGCCGACTTCGTGCCAGGCCTCACTGACCGACGTCGATACCTCTCCTCAGTGCAGCACTCCGTGAAGAATGGGCTGCCATTCCCCAAGAAACCTTCCAACATCTGATTGAACGTATGCCTGTGAGAGTGGAAGCTGTTATTAAGGCTAAGGGCGGGCCAAAACCATACTGAATTCCAGCATTACCGATGGAGGGCGCCACGAACTTTGTCATTTTCAGCCAGGTGTCCAGATACTTTTGATCACAAAGTGTACATCTGTTCTCTCTCCTATGGGTCATCAGACGTATTTTCTCTGGTGTTTCGGCAGATATTTGCAATTTCGTTTTTGCAACGAGTAGCTAGTGTCAGTCGAAACAAATTCTCCTCGTCACATCTTTCATAGGACGCCCAGCGGCAACGCAACGCGTCGTTTGTTTCCCGTTTCAAACAAAATAGTTTTTAAATAGGAATTTTACGTGCTCATTCGATATAGTGCTACCAGATTGGTCTAGCACCATATTCGTCAAGTGGTATATATTAACAGGAAGAATAAAACACGAAGAATAATCAGTACTCCAGCAGCAATTGAGCAGCGCGCTTCTGCGTGGAGTTGGTAGTCAGAGTGGGCCAGGGCGGTAAAACGAATATCGCGTTGGAATAATTTGGAACCGGTCTGTTGAATGCGCAAGTAAAATTTCATTTTAAAAGTAATTTTGTTTGCCGGCCGCAGTGGCCGAGCGGTTCTAGGCGCTTCAGTCCGGAACCACGTGGCAACTACGGTCGCAGGTTGGAATCCTGCCTCGGGCATGGATATGTGTGATGTCCTTAGGTTAGTTAGATTTAAGTAGTTCTAAGTCTAGGGGACTGATGACCTCAGATGTTAAGTCCCATAGTGCTTAGAGCCATTTGAGCCATAATTTTAAATGTTTTTTATTCCTGTCTCTGATCACAATATCAATTCTTTAGACGATGACCGGTTTCAGTCCGTAATGACTATCCTCAGATCCTTTTGATACCGTGTCCTAAAGTGATAAGGCCATAATGAAAACTGTGGTGATTGTATTTGTATGTTTTGTCGATGCCATTATGGCCTTATCACTTTAGGACATGGTGTAAAAAGGATCTGAGGATGGTCATTACGGACTGAAACCGGTCATCGTCTAAAGAATTGATATTGTGATCAGAGACTGGAATAAAAAACATTTGACAGTATTGGATCACTGTTTGTGTACGCGATTATGTCGCAGTTGGTGAAATCATAATTTTGTTTGTAACAGGAAACAAATCGACGCTTTCCATACGCTGGGCGTCAGATGGAAGACGTGATTAGAGGTATTTGTTTGGCCTGACTGCACGTTGCAAAAACAAAGTTGCAAATACCTGCCAAGGCTCCGGGGAAAGGTGTCTGAAGATTCTTAGGAGAGAAACCCTGTACTTCGCACACACCGCGTTGAGTAGCTTTGTAATTGCTGGGTCTCTTAAGTGTCAGATTATACAAGCTACATCCTCTAGGCTGACGTTGCGGGACGTACAAGTCTGGCGGAAAACGCGCTCTGCTATTTGAACGGGAAGTGGGAGAATTCGAGTAGGGGAATTACTGCATCGTTGCTCGGCCGTTTCTAGGCTGCGAGGTTGGCGTCTGTCCAGCGATGCGTGTGCATGGTGTGTGTGGACTACCGGGTTGGAAAGCGAACCAAAGGTGGCGCGAGGTGAGTTTTGACCTTTGGGCAAACGCGACGCAGGTCTGGGCGTGTTTTCTGTGGAGGCTGGGAGCCGCGCCTGCCGTGGCTTTGCGACGCGACGCGACGGCAGCGGAGGGCGCGCACCGCATGCCGGTTTGAAGCGGCTGTTGGCTCAACTCATCAGCGAGTTTTACGCGGCGGCTTGGCGCTGCACTGCGCGGCGCGCGGCGCTGTTGACACTGCTAATTGCGACCCTTTGGTGCTGGCGGCGCGCGGTTCGGCCCCGTGACTCGCTCCCTCCGCTCTGCACACGGCCCTGCCCCCCACCCCAACTCTCTTCACTGCCGCCGCTGTCAGCTTCGTCCGTATAAAAATAAAATACGCTTCCCCCTGTTTAAACTTCCGGCACGCGCGCTCCTGCCAAGCTGCAACAATCCATCTAAAAAAATTTGGAAAAAAAGGTCGAGGCAATATTGACGGTTAATAAAATCTTCTACAGCTTCCATTCACGTCAAATGGTTAAAATTTCCACGAGTTATTGGCCGGATATTCCTCGGCCACTGTGAAGTGGTAACTGATTGTCTGTGAAGGGGCTTGACACCTTCGGTGTCACTGTGCAGTTATCTGTCGAAGTCAATGATCCGTGCAGGTGGCTGACCTGAAGATGTATATCTTCGGGGGCTATTGGAAAAGCAAGGTCCGATAGGACGCGTATGCAAACGACAGTGAAAATACCATGAAGCTTTGCACAGATGTGTTTTTTTTTTTTTTTTTATCTCACTTTGTTCGCTTTTGTTCGTTGCATCTGCTCGTGGCGGACGTCATAAGACATCCGTTCAAGTTCGTTGTTGATCGATTAGCTCAGTTTTTTTTTATTACGGAGGGCTGCTAATCCTCTGACCGAACATACTGAGCTACCGTGTCGGGTGATGTGTTGCGTACTGTCCCTAGTACGCTTATCGATCAAATGTTTTCGGTTCCCATTGGAGAGGCACGTCCTTTCGTCTACTAATCGCACGGTTTTGCGCTGCGGTCGCAAAACACATACACTAAACTTATTATGGTGAACAGAGACGTCAATGAACGAACGGACAGATCATAACTTTGCGAAAATAAAGAAAGTAATCTTTTGACTCGAGGGAAGACTTGAACCATGGACCTCTCACTCCGTAGCTCCTCACGCTAACCACGGCGCTCCTGAGCTCACATTATCCTTGATGTTGCGTATGTTGCGCATGGACTACTCAGTTTGTATATTTTGCTTATTTTTTTCATAGTTCCACACAACGTGTTCCTGTTTTCTCGATTGATCTGTGCTCAGTTTTTCAAGGCCTATCCACTGTGCCAACTTACAACTAAATCTGAGGGGGGGTGCGATGGGGAGGTTCCCTTGTGAGCACGCAGTTAGCACTTAAAGATCTATGGAATAATTGTGTCTCCCGGGAAGCATGGGTCGTGCTGCGAAATTTCGGCTGATCTCGCGCAACCCCATGTAACGTACCTGCCATGCACTTACTTCTTCGTGGCAAGTCTCGGCCGCACGCTGCAGGAGTATTGAGGATGTTCCTGTGACGTTTTCGATGGGAAATGTTTGATCATCCACTATACAGCTCGGACTTGGCACCCTCTTATGTTCATCTCCGCTCATGAACCACTGGCTATGAGGATACGAGGTCTGTCTAAAAAAGTATACGACCTTTGGCCACAAAAAATATTTCGAATACCTAACGGGGTTGAGGGACATGAAAGGGAAGCAGTGGTTGGGAAGGGAGTAAGACAGGGTTGTAGCCTCTCCCCGATGTTATTCAATCTCTATATTGAGCAAGCAGTAAAGGAAACAAAAGAAAAATTTGGAGTAGGTATTAAAATCCATGGAGAAGAAATAAAAACTTTGAGGTTCGCCGATGACATTGTAATTCTGTCAGAGACAGCAAAGGACTTGGAAGAGCAGTTGAATGGAATGGATGGTGTCTTGAAGGGAGGATATAAGATGAACATCAACAAAAGCAAAACGAGGATAATGGAATGTAGTCGAGTTAAGTCGGGTGATGCTGAGGGTATTAGATTAGGAAATGAGGCACTTAAAGTAGTAAAGGAGTTTTGCTATTTGGGGAGCAAAATAACTGACGATGGACGAAGTAGAGAGGATATAAAATGTAGACTGGCAATGGCAAGGAAAGCGTTTCTGAAGAAGAGAAATTTGTTAACATCGAGTATAGATTTAAGTGTTAGGAAGTTATTTCTGAAAGTATTTGTATGGAGTGTAGCCATGTATGGAAGTGAAACATGGACGGTAAATAGTTTGGACAAGAAGAGAATAGAAGCTTTTGAAATGTGGTGCTACAGAAGAATGCTGAAGATTAGATGGGTAGATCACATAACTAATGAGGAAGTATTAAATAGTATTGGGGAGAAGAGAAGTTTGTGGCACAACTTGACCAGAAGAAGGGATCGGTTGGTAGGACATGTTCTGAGGCATCAAGGGATCACCAATTTAGTATTGGAGGGCAGCGTGGAGGGTAAAAATCATAGGGGGAGACCAAGAGATGAATACACTAAGCAGATTCAGAAGGATGTAGGTTGCAGTAGGTACTGGGAGATGAAGAAGCTTGCACAGGATAGAGTAGCATGGAGAGCTGCATCAAACCAGTCTCAGGACTGAAGACCACAACAACAACAACAACAACAAAACGGGGTTGGGACCCTAATCCCTTCAAAGTAGGCTCCTTGTTTTGGCACACACGCAGCCCACCGATCCTTCCACTGCTGGAAACAACTCTGGAAGCCTTCTTTTGGAATGGTGCTTAGCTCCGTCCTCGTGCCGCATTCTCTCTTCTCTACTCTCAAAACTTCTCTACTCCTTTCAGTTGCGTCTTCAATTTTGGAAACAATCAGAAGTCGCAAGGAGCCATGTCTGGACAGTAGGGAGGTTGGCGAACAGCTGTAATTCCATGTTTGGCCAAGAAATTTTGGATCAAGTGGGATGAATGTGCGCGAGCGTTGTCGTGATGCAGTTGTCAGTTTTTCGCCGTCCACATGTGTAGTCTTTTGCGCCGAACTGCGTCACAGAGTCGCCAGAGAACATCTTGATAGTACTACTTTGCCACTGTTTGTCCATCCGGTGCGTATTCGTGATGCACAATTACACGGGCATCAAAGAAGACAGTCAGCGTCACCTTGATTTTGCTTCGCACCTTTCTTCGGCCTTGATGACTCGGGATGCTTACATTGCGACGACTGTCTTTTTGTTTCTGGGTCGTACCCGTACACCCACGACTCGTCTCCAGTTACCACAGTGATCAAAAACCCAGAATCAGTGTTAGTGGTGTGCAACGTCAAAACAGAGGTCTTGTTGTCTCGATGACAACAACTTGGGCGCGAATTTCACAGCCACTCGGTGCATGTTCGAATCATCACGCAAAATTACGTGTCCAGAATCTTTACTCACTGCAACCTCTTGGGCAATCTCCCGCACGGTCAAACGACGATCTGCCATCACCAAATTTTGGACCCTCTCAAAAACAGCTACACTCCGAGCAGTTTGGGGCCCGCCAGAACGCTCGTCACTCTCCGTTGATGTGCGGCCGGTTTTGAATGGGTTGAACCACTCCTTAATTTCTGTTACACCCATCGTATCTTCTCCAAACACCCGCTGAATCTTACGAATTGTTTCGCTTTGAGAATCACCAAGCTTTTGACAAAATTTGATGCAGTATCTTTGCTCAACGCGTTCAGTCGTCTTGAAAGAATCGGAAATCGGACGAACATGTTGTGTAGTACCTCACTCAGCGACTGACCCGCTGGAAGGCACGGACAAAATTCACGCATGCGCATAAAGGTCTCTTCGTTTACTGTTTACAGTGGTGCCGCGCTATCATCTCTATTTTGCGCGGGAAAATCAAAGGTGGGATACTTTTTAGACAGACTTCGTATTTTGGCTCAGACAACGAACTGCAGACCAGCGTAAAAAAGTGACGGAAAGCACAGGCCGCTGCCTTTTACGACGAGGGCATTGCAAAGTTGGTACAGTGCCACGACAAATGCCCAAGTCGGAGAAGGGATAATGTAGAGAAGTATCTGGAAGGTGTAGCAAACATTTGCAAATAAAACATTTTCCATTTTCACTGTGGTTTCCATTTCGCGACCGATCGCACCTTAATAAACGAACAGCCCTCTACATTCAGTTCTACTTTTCATGGCGTTCCGTGCAGTGTTAGTGAAAATAAACTGACACTGGGTGAGAAAAAACGGAGAGCCGCAGGTTTTTGTGTGGTTGCAGCTGTCTTGCTTTTTTAATTATTTCAGAAAAGCAGATCGGAGGTTGTTTATCCTCTTCACTACACTATCATGGGTCACGTCGGGCTCTACAGCCTGGCCAGGTATTCCCTTTACACCTTCAGTTACGCCCTTGTAACTTTAATAACACTACCAAATAGATTCGCATTCTGTGACTGTGCAATGAATTCACCTGTTTGCCACACATGAACATTTTTGCCGGACCTGGACTCGAAATCGGGTCTGCCGTTTATAGCGAGATAAAATGACGGTGTAATATTTGACTTAATGTGTGGGTATCACGAATTGTACGAGCATAAGGGTTTTGCCTACTTGACAGTGGAAGTTGGGGTCGGTCCTGGGTGCGTGGTAAGACAGCCGAAGTGGTTAAGGCTATCGCTCGCGATAAGCGAAAAGCCCGGGCTCACGTTCCGGTTCGGCACAAATTTTCATGTGTCGCAAACAGTTAATGTCAGTGCATAGTCACAGAATACGATTTTATTTCGTAATTTTTACCACAGCTGCAGTCGTCACTGACAGTCTCTTAGTTCAAACAAGCAATCATGTATGAAGGACATTCTATTGTGAAGATACACTGCATAACAAAGACATTGTAACCATTAATGATTTTATAACAATTAGAGTTATTTGTCCACAACGTCCGCACGTGCGCAACTATTATCCCAGTACAGCTTGATACGCCTTCGGTGGTTTAAGTCATTATCCGTTCGTTCACTGACGTCCACTGGCCGGAATGCTTGCAGTTTTAATTCCGTTTTAACGTGGATTGCGTTGTGCAGCACGCTTTATAGTTTTCTTGCAGGGTAAACGCATCATTGACGCATTAATTTCAGCACATTTTCCTCTTCGGTTTGATGAGCCACAAAGAACGTGAACGTCCAAAACACTTTCCGGGAGATAAGCTTTCTCCTCCCATGTGATAATGTCTGACAACTTGTTGCTTGCCGAATCATTCACAAAACCTATTAGCGACGTTGTTTTCCGCTCATGACCCCACACATTTGGTATTGCGTGCT
This sequence comes from Schistocerca serialis cubense, assembly GCF_023864345.2. Classification (NCBI taxonomy): domain Eukaryota; kingdom Metazoa; phylum Arthropoda; class Insecta; order Orthoptera; family Acrididae; genus Schistocerca; species Schistocerca serialis. Next base: position 409,429,680 of record NC_064644.1, on the reverse strand, counting down.
CTTCCAAACTGAAATGAGCAGTATCTGCCACTGCCTTCAGCAAACAGGAAAGGCGAAGAATGAACTGGTCAATGCACAGACTTTATTCTCCTTCCCGAGCAGTCACATGACAGTTAGGTGTCAACTCGTTGCAATTTACTTAAAGAGCGAGGTGTCAACTCGTTGCAATTTACTTAAAGAGCGGTGTTGCTATATTAATGATCAGGGTGCGAGGTTCAGATCTTAAATATCTTACAATCTTATGCTGTTATTACAAGCATTTAGTTCAGGTGCAAAGAGACTTTCCAGCCACCATGTAGAAGTTTTGGTTTTCTATTAAAACATGGCACACCAGTACATTATTTATATGACTGGCGTATGAAGAAACATTATACAGGTTGAACTAGAAATTCACCGACAAACTTTTAGAGGCGGACAGAAAAAGTCTATGAATATGGGCGTTAAAATTCAGACCTTAAAACTTATGAGAGAAGTGTTTCACAGTACCGAAGATGAAGATCTCATAGTTCTTAAGATACACATTAGCCCATGTTTACTGGACGCTTTTCTTCTTGTTTTGGTCCACACTACCAACTCTGCAAGTTTGTCACTGGATTTCTGGTTCACTCTGGAAATCCTAAGCACAGGAAAACTCTCACACCTTCAAACTAAAACCGTGTTTCCTTCCCTTATTTTTCATTTTTTGAAGGTCATGATGGCAACAGATTAAAATTCAGTTAACTGCGCAAAAGACAAGTCTTGCACAGGCGAAGAGTATGCTTGGACTGCATTGCTGCCTCCGGTGTTCGTACTTATGTCGCTCATACATGACGTCAGATATGATGAAGTGCGCATCCGAATTGAGAACTTCTGGCCCATTAACGACCAGATGGACAACGTTGCAACGGATAGCCCGTTAGCTCCATTTATACACTCCTGGAAATGGAAAAAAGAACACATTGACACCGGTGTGTCAGACCCACCATACTTGCTCCGGACACTGCGAGAGGGCTGTACAAGCAATGATCACACGCACGGCACAGCGGACACACCAGGAACCGCGGTGTTGGCCGTCGAATGGCGCTAGCTGCGCAGCATTTGTGCACCGCCGCCGTCAGTGTCAGCCAGTTTGCCGTGGCATACGGAGCTCCATCGCAGTCTTTAACACTGGTAGCATGCCGCGACAGCGTGGACGTGAACCGTATGTGCAGTTGACGGACTTTGAGCGAGGGCGTATAGTGGGCATGCGGGAGGCCGGGTGGACGTACCGCCGAATTGCTCAACACGTGGGGCGTGAGGTCTCCACAGTACATCGATGTTGTCGCCAGTGGTCGGCGGAAGGTGCACGTGCCCGTCGACCTGGGACCGGACCGCAGCGACGCACGGATGCACGCCAAGACCGTAGGATCCTACGCAGTGCCGTAGGGGACCGCACCGCCACTTCCCAGCAAATTAGGGACACTGTTGCTCCTGGGGTATCGGCGAGGACCATTCGCAACCGTCTCCATGAAGCTGGGCTACGGTCCCGCACACCGTTAGGCCGTCTTCCGCTCACGCCCCAACATCGTGCAGCACGCCTCCAGTGGTGTCGCGACAGGCGTGAATGGAGGGACGAATGGAGACGTGTCGTCTTCAGCGATGAGAGTCGCTTCTGCCTTGGTGCCAATGATGGTGGTATGCGTGTTTGGCGCCGCGCAGGTGAGCGCCACAATCAGGACTGCATACGACCGAGGCACACAGGGCCAACACCCGGCATCATGGTGTGGGGAGCGATCTCCTACACTGGCCGTACACCACTGGTGATCGTCGAGGGGACACTGAATAGTGCACGGTACATCCAAACCGTCATCGAACCCATCGTTCTACCATTCCTAGACCGGCAAGGGAACTTGCTGTTCCAACAGGACAATGCACGTCCGCATGTATCCCGTGCCACCCAACGTGCTCTAGAAGGTGTACGTCAACTACCCTGGCCAGGAAGATCTCCGGATCTGTCCCCCATTGAGCATGTTTGGGACTGGATGAAGCGTCGTCTCACGCGGTCTGCACGTCCGGCACGAACGCTGGTCCAACTGATGCGCCAGGTGGAAATGTCATGGCAAGCCGTTCCACAGGACTACATCCAGCATCTCTACGATCGTCTCCATGGGAGAATAGCAGCCTGCATTGCTGCGAAAGGTGGATATACACTGTACTAGTGCCGACATTGTGCATGCTCTGTTGCCTGTGTCTATGTGCCTGTGGTTCTGTCAGTGTGATCATGTGATGTATCTGACCCCAGGAATGTGTCAATAAAGTTTCCCCTTCCTGGGACAATGAATTCACGGTGTTCTTATTTCAATTTCCAGGAGCGTAATAAACCTGTTCATGCAAAACTTGGAAAGATATCGCTTTGGGCACCACTGCAGATAAGGATAGATGCTTTTCTCGCCACGTCGGCGACTCACTCGTTATATGGCCAAAATATCGGAAAAAACTGGAAGGATGCTAAGAACACGTAAAATTACCGCCACCTCACAGGCTTTGCTGTAGATGAACAATGAAGGGACAAGACACGTTAGTTTTCTGTCTGACTTCGGGTGTAGCTGTTGTAGCAGAACTCATCCACTCGCCTGTGACTGAAAGTCCAGGACGAGGCTGGATGTTCTTTTTTATAACATACTGACATCACTTTTCCGCAGTTTCTCTCTTAACAAACCACTGCTTCAGAATTCTTTCGTAATTGCGTCTGCACAACATGGCAGTGACGTGAGACTGTGTAAATTCCGCTGTGTTTTGGCAAAAGAAGTGGTTAACATGCCAGGCAAAAATAAATCGCTGCATTTTCGCCATAATTCTTTTTACATACTAATCAAAGCAGAGGTGCCAGATATTTCTAAGCAGATTGTCGTGCTTTTCTGTGCGTTAGCGCCCATGCCCATCCCTCGCATGTACTGCGACACTTGGCTTCATAAGGCACCGCGTAATGCCACCGCGTTTTATGTTGCAGGTGTGGTTCCAGAACCGGCGCGCGAAGTTCCGCAAGCAGGAGCGGCTCGCGCAGCAGAAGGCGGCGCAATCGTCCGGCGGAGGCGGTGCAGACAGCGGGGGTGGAGGCGGGGGCGGAGGCGGCGGGGGTGCGCAGGGCCCGGCGGCGGGACCGGGCCAGCAGCAGCAGCCGCCCCCGGCCACCAAGGAGGGCGCGGGCGCCGCCGCCAAGACGCCGGGGGCGGGCTCCGCCTCCACGCCCCCGGCCGCCGCCACAGCAGCCGCCGCCTCCTCCGCCAAAGACGCCGCCGCCAAGATAGCCGCGGATGTCAAGGCGCTCAACGGCAGCGGTCAGTGCACCCTCATCTGCCTAGCTGCCCTTGCTCAACACTGCATTCTTACAGCCACAGCTACACTATCAGATGAAAAGTGTCCGGACATCGCTATGACACGCGGAATTGACCTCCAGACGTCACGATAGAGGGGCCGGGCAGGGAGGAGGGGTATATTGTGTTCTTAGTAGAGAAGCAGCAACGTCAGATTTGATCGGTCAGGAGAGCTGTGACTTCTTACGTGGACTAGTTATTGGATGTCACCTAAGTAACAAATCCATCGCCGGCCGCTGTGACCGAGCGGTTCTAGGCGCTTCAGTCCGGAACCGCGCTTCTGCTACGGTCGCAGGTTCGAATCCTGCCTCGGTCATGGATGTGTTTGTTGTCCTTAGGTTAGTTGGGTTTAAGTAGTTCTAAGTCTAGGGGACTCATGACTTCAGACGTTAAGTACCATAGTGCTTAGAGCCATTTGAACCATTTTTGAACAGATCCGTCAGGGTCATTCCAACCCTTCTAAAGCTGCCCAAATGGACTGTTGATGCGACTGCGAAGTGGAAGAGCTAAGGAACAACCAGAGCTAAACTAAGACCATTCAGATCTCATGTAACGACGGACATGGACCCTCAACCATTGCGGAGGGTGGTTGTAAAAAATCACATAAAACCAGCAAAAGGAATCACTCGTGAGTTCCAAAGTCCTACCAGCAGTCCAGCTAACAAAAAATCGTTCAAATGGCTCTAAGCACTATGCGACTTAACATCTGAGGTCATCAGTCCTCTAGACTTAGAACTACTTAAACCTAACTAACCTAAGGACATCACACACATCCATGCCCGAGGCAGGATTCAAACCTGCGACCGTAGCAGCCGCGGGGTCCGTCCAGCTAACACAATGGCTGTTTGTAGAGAATTATAAAGAATGGGGTAGAATTACAGTTGTGAAACTAGCGTAGGGTACCGTAAACTACCATACGTAAGCGTAGACTACGGTAGCTTTCCTAGTAGCTTTGGTCAGTTAAGGTCCGTGTTACCTGTACGTTAGGTGTCTTGATCCTATCAGGTGTTGCCTCACAACGATCGCGTTTTCTACGTGTACGATCAGTGTCTAACTAAACTCCCCGAAAAACCGGAAGCGGTAAACCTTCTAGAAATTTGTGTGAGGATATATAAAGAGCCATATAACCTTCTACATAGTTTTGCTACTTAAACAGTATTTATAGCAAAACTGAACTTGACGATGCTTAATTCAGGCTTTATTCGAAAACTGTTGATTTGGAACATGAAACAGAGCGATGTTGTAATAAATATCAAGAAAACAGTACAGATTTATCACACAGCGCTAGAAAACGCAATTTCCTGAACACAGAGGTAAACTAAAAAAAAAAAGGAAGTATGAAACATGGCGTCAATACTCCGTCGAACTTATTTAAAATATATTTCTGTACTTCAAAGTCAACTTTCGCATTTATCAGTAATAACAGCAAACTCTTGCCTCTGATCATGATGAAGAACGTTGTATTGAGCACGAAATAACGACAATAATTGTATACATATTTTTTATGTTTGTGCTTGTAACCTGCACTTGCATGGAAAGTACTTTGGTTGCATAAAAGCACAGAAGGTACGTGATCAACTAATTTTTATTAGCTGTAAAATGCAGTTTATGTTCTGTGAGGATGCAGAGTACACAACGAACTAACACTGAATGACCTGCCGTTCTAGTCAGTGCAAAACAAAGAGAGAGAGAAAAAAAAACAGAAATCATCGCCTCCCAGTTTCCCTGTTAAACATTCACTTGTGTCTCTTTCGTTAGCGATCCTACCAATACTACTGATAATCCTACCATTTACTACGTCATTTATGTAGTTTAGCAAAACCTCCGAACCGTAGTTTTGGTATAGCGCAACTCTAGTTACAGTAGTCGATCAGCTCCTCATAAGCCACACTTTTCTGTAGTCATTGCAAAGCGTGATTTGAGAGGGTGTAAAGAGCGATGCCACTGGACAGTGGATGACTGGAAAAAGAGTAATCTGGAGTGATAAATCACGCTATACCCTGTGGGAATGCGTTTGGATTTGCCGAATGCCTGGAGAACGTTACCTGCCGTCATGTGCAGTGCCAACAGCGAAGTACAGCAGATCTGTATTACGGCATGGGGATATTTTTCCTTGTCAGGATATGCCCCCTTATTGCTTTTAAGAAACGATAAATGACGAAGGGCGTGGACACGTTTTACGGTAATATGTGCTGTCTACAACATAGGAACAGTTCGGAGACGGTGAATGTATCAGCATAATGCTGCACCCCGTTATAAAGCAGCGTCTGTGAGCCTATGGTTGTGGTCAATAACGAAATGTACTGGGCTGCCCTGAGTCCCGACCTGAACCCAATGGAACACATTTCACTGTTCAAAAATGGCTCTGAGCACTATGGGACTCAACTGCTGAGGTCATTAGTCCCCTAGAACTTAGAACTAGTTAAACCTAACTAACCTAAGGACATCACAAACATCCATGCCCGAGGCAGGATTCGAACCTGCGACCGTAGCGGTCTTGCGGTTCCAGACTGCAGCGCCTTTAACCGCACGGCCACTTCGGCCGGCCATTTCACTGTCTTGAGGAAGAATAGAATGTCTTTTCTCTACATACATGCAGCCCGTCACTGGAAGTGTATCCAGCAGCAAACAAACCATCATACACTGAACCGCCATAGAAACTTGTATAGGCATGCGTATTCAAATACAGAGATACCGTGAATATTACGAATCCGGTAGAACATCGAATCTCCGACACCGCTGCGGCCGAAAAAAGATCCTGCAAGAACGGGACCAACGTCGACTGAACAGAATCGTTCACCTTGACAGAAGTGCAACCCTTCCGCAAATTGCTGCGGATTTCAGCGCTGGTCCATCAGCAAGTGTCAGCGTGCGAACCATTCAACGAAACATCATCGACATGGGCTATTGGAGCCGAAGGTCCGCTTGTGTACCATTGATGACTGCGCGACACAAAGCTTTACGCCTCGCCTGGGCCAGTCAACACTGACATTGAACTGTTGAAGACTGGAAACATGTTGCCTGGTCAGAAGAGTCTCGTTTTAAATTGTATCGAGAGGATGGACGCCTACGGGTATGGAGACAGGCTCATAAATCCATGGACCCTGTATGTTAGCAGGGGACTGTTCAAACTCATGGGGGCTCTGTAATGGTGTGAGACGTGTGCTGTTGAAGTGATGTGTGACTCCTGATACGTCTAGATACGACTCTGACAGGTGACATGTACGTAAGCATCCTGTCTGATCACCTGTATCCATTCATATCCATTGTGCATTCCGACGGACTTGCGCAGTTCCAGCAGGCAAATGTGACGTTCCACACGTCCAAAATTGCTACAGAGTGGCTCCAAGAACACTTGAGTTTAAACACTTCCGCTGGCCACGAAACTTCCCAGACATGAACATTATTGAGCATATCTGGGATGCCTTGCAACGTGCTGTTCAGAAAAAGTCTCCACCGCAACGTACTCTGACGTATTTATGGACAGCCCTGCAGGACTAATGGTGTCAGTTACCTCCAGCACTGTTTCAGACATCAGTCGTGTCCATGCCACGTCGTGTTGCGGCACTTCTGCTTATTTTCGGTGGTCCTACACGATATTAGGCAGGTGTACCAATTTCTTTGGCTCTTCAGTGCTGCATTTGTAGGTACTGAAATGCCTTTTTTTTACACAGTTTTCTGAATTACTCTTTTTCGGATTCTGAAGTTATCAGTGATAAAATACGCTGTGGGTACTTTTTTCCCATTCCAACGTAATTCTGACAACAGATTTGTTATGACTGTGCAAATTATAAATATTTAATGGTTTATTTATTACTTACGTAATATTTATACTGAAAAAGAGGAGAGAGAACCTTTTTCGTAAGCAGATAGAAAATAAAAGAATGTATCTACATTAATGACAAGTATAATATGTAACTTATGCAGCACAGTACGAATCACAATAATACTTTTCGAAGAAACATGGAAAAATAATTACTGCGACATACAGGAGGTCTGGTGAACACCAAATTTTTACATATGCATGATTTTTCTCTGTGTGTATTGCAAAGCAAACTTGGTTTACATTAATAAATAGAGTTCTCGGTGATCAAACAATTCAGCGGCGTACCACCCATCTCGTAGCATATCACGGAATATTGATACATATGACTGATGTTTTACGATCGAATGAGGTTTTATGCAATCTTATCTAGAAGCTATCTCTCTGTTCTGTTCAGTGATGTACGGCCAATTTCGTAGTAGTTTTATACGGTTATTCTCCAGCATGTAAAAATAAATGTCGCAAGGGTGCACGAACGAAGTACATTTCGGAGGGATTACTTTGAGACTGCATGTTGACAGAATAACGAGGGAATAAAAAAAAGTACCAACGACCAAATTTGGTCCAGGGACCTCGCGTTAGGAAACTCACAGTTTACACGCTCAGTTCAGTACTCCTTGAATACTACCGACCATACCAAAGTATACAGGGTGTTTCAGAAGTGATGGTCAATATTCTATGACATGACAGGAATGATCATCGGCTGTAAAACTGATACCTGAAGAGCTCTGAGCAAGTGTTGATCTTCGATATTGTGAAACAAATCTCTTCTGCTGCAAGCTCTTTGATTTCCATATTTTGCGAAGTGGTAGTACGGACTAAAACAAGAAAAAAATGTTCAGTAGACATGTACTCTAAAACGCATACCTTAAGAGCTATGAACACTTGTTCATCTTCGATACTTTGAAACACAACTCTTCTGATGATTAAGCGCTCATAACTTCTCAGGTATGCATTTTAGAGCACATGTTTACCGGACATTTTTTTCTTGTTTTGGTCCATAGTACCACTTCCCAAAACATGGAGAGCAAAGAGCTTGTACTGGAAGGTACTTGTTTCACGGTATCGAAGATCAAGAATTGCTCTAGCTCTTAAGGTATGCGTTTTAGAGCCCATGTTTACTTGACGTGCGTTTTTTCTTTTTTCTTTTTTTTTTGTCGAATGATCATTCTTGTCATATTCCTGAATATTGACCATGACTTCTGAAACACCCTGTGTAACGAAGCCTCACATTTTAAAACTCGATTTTCTCGAAAACGGTTGAGAGTTGCGTCTTCGTATTTACGTATGTTGAAGTCCTAGTTGTGCCCTACACACCTTGTCAATATGAATCAAATCGGTGGGGTGAAGTTCGTCGACTCTCTGGTAAGATCTTTGTACGTTTGACTGGGTTTTGTGATGACTGAGATAATATCAGATTCCCTCTCAGCCCGTGAAGTTTCATTTCATTGCCGCCTCCCCTTCTGGATTTTTCACATTTTTCGTCAGGCAGTGTAGTTCACAAACAAAAAAGAGAATCTTTTGAAACGTGGCACTGAAGGATAATACTGAAGGTTAGATGGGCAGATCCGGTAGCTAATAAGGTGGTTCTGGGTCGAAGTGGGGAGAAAACAAATTTTTTGCACAACTTAGCTAAAGAAAGGGGTCAGTTGATAGGACGCACCCTGATGCGCTAAGGAATACTGTGAAATGATGATTAAATCAAGAACCTAAGCTGCCGACAGGCGTTGATGTACATCAACGGGGACAGTTGAAAATGTGTGCCCCGACCGGGACTCGAACCCGGCATCTCATGCTTACATTGCAGACGCTCTATCCATCTTTTTTTTTCTATATAGTTCGTTGCGTTTGGTCTGGGCGGACGTCACAAGACATCAGTTCAAGTTGATCGTTGATTCCTTGACTCATTTTTTTTATTTTTTTGTTACAGAGAGCACGCAGCCCTCTGACCGAACACGCTGAGCTACCGTGCCGGCATCCGAGCCACCGAGGGCGCGGAGAATAGTGCGACTGTAGGGATTTATCACTTGCACGTTCCCCGTGAGACCCACATTCCCAACTTAATGTCCACACATTACATTCGTAGTGTCCCTGGTCATTACACTCATTACTCGCGGCAGACAGTCTTACCGTGTCCCGTAAGAGTTCGGGCAATGCGTGTGCATCCACACAGAAGGTCAATGGCCGGTTAGCCTGAACTATATGAAGACGGTATCTCGCACACGTCCGCCTTTCGCACACGTCCGAAAGAACAGATACCGTCTTCATAAAGAAATACTGCAGTTAGTTTGGTTGTGGAAGAACGTGTGGGGAGACAAGATGTAGTGAGATACCATGGCTTGAATACTTCAAGCAGTTTCAATACATGTACAGTGGGCGTTCAGTAAGTAATAGCAGTGAAGTTTTTTTTCTGAAAGCTGGCTGCTTTTATGCAGGATCCCAATACACCATATTATTCCCCACTCTTTCGGCTACAGAACCCTGTTGTTCAACGTAATCTCTGTTCAATGCGACGGCCTTATGCCATCTTACTGAAGGGGTTTGTATGCCCGCATGGTATCACTCTACTGGTCGTCGTCTAAGCCAACATCTTGTTTCATAAATAGCCTCTCCGTCATCCACGTACTGCTTTCCGCGGAGTGCATCCTTCATTGCGCCAAGCAGTTGGAAGTTGGGAGGTGCGAGATCCGGGATACACTGTGGCTGTGGAAAACCAGTCCATTGAAGTTCTATGAATTCCTCTCGGGTGCACAGACTTGTGTGAGGCCTTTCGTTGTCATGGAGGAGAAGTTCGTTTGCATTTTTGTGGTGACGAACACGCTGAAGTCGTTTCTTAATTCCCTGAGGGGAGCACAGTACACTTCAGAGTTGATTGTGGCATCATGAAGGAGGACATCGAACAGAATAACCCTCCAGAGACCCGGAAGACCATCGGTGCCGGCCGCTGTGGCCGAGCGGTTCTAGGCGCTTCAGTCCGGAACCGCGGTGGTGCTACGGTCGCAGGTTCGAATCCTACCTCGGGCATGGCTGCGTGTGTGATGTCCTTAGGTTAGTTAGGTTTAAGTAGTTCTAAGTGTCGGGGACTGATGACCTCAGATGTTAAGTCCCATAGTGCTCAGAGCCATCGCCAAAACTTTACCAGGTGAGGTTGCGGCTGTGACCTTTCTCTTCGGAAGAGAGGTGGTGCGGCGCCACTCTATGGATTGCTGTTTCGTTTCCGGTTTGAAGTGATGAACCTTTGTTCATTTCCTGTGATGATTTTCGACAAAAATTGTCACGATCACCCATGTAACGCGAAACCAATTCCGCATAGATACCCGTAGTCCTTGTTTGCTCTTTTATGTGGCGAGGAACTCAGCGGGGGACATAACTTTGAGTACCGTAACTTTTGATTGTGATCCGTCGATAATCTCGAATGAGAGTGTCCGCACGTTCGCGTAAAAAAGTAAAAAGCAGTGTTTTGGTAGTCGCACGTGTTCTCCGCTATGCAGTCTTTCTTATTCGATTTTGAGAAAACTATTCGGTAAAAGAAAAATATTTTTCCTTAGCCAAAGATCTCAGCATGATGTTGAACTTGTTTTGTTTTCGTTCTTGCTCATAGTCAGTATGATACTTCAAAGTCAAGTACAACATCGCACAATTTTTGAAAGATCTACAGTGAGAAATGTCGCTGGACAGTTTACGTTTGGAGCGTTTTATTCCCTACATTACAGCGTACGAAATATAGTTAACATACCGAAATTGCTTTTAAAGGTCGAAGGAGACTCAAACCCCTTTCCACTCTAGAGAGAATACATGACTTGTATTGCAGCCGCCTACTGTGTGGAGAGCGTAGCTGCCTCGTGTTTCTCTTCTTCGTATGCTGCCGATACAAATCGAAGCTGGAAATGAAATAAAAACTTAATGTAGTGAAAAGACACCGGGGGTCATCAGCCCATGACTAACTGTATGTTTTTGGGGGTCCGTATTTCATTGCAAAAATGGAACCCTCATAAGATCACATTGTCTCCTGTCTGTCTATCTGTCCGTCCGTCCGACTGTTAAGAACCCTTTTTCCTTAGCAACAAGCATACTTATCAAGTTGAAATTTATGTCACGTACTGAGGTCTGTGGTCCAAAAAAATGGTTCAATGGCTCTGAGCACTATGGGACTTAACTTCTGTGGTCATCAGTCCCCTAGAACTTAGAACTACTTAAACCTAACTAACCTAAGGACATCACACACATCCATGCCCGAGGCAGGATTCGAACCTGCGACCGTAGCAATCGCGCGGTTCCGGACTGAGCGCCTTAACCGCGAGGCCACCGCGGCCGGCGTCTGTGGTCCCTTCACGATGTAAGAAATTTAAGCTTTTACATCAGAGTAGTCAAAAGATACAGCCATTACGTCACATATTTTGATACCCGAAAAGTCACTCATGGAAACCTATAGCGTACTTCCCGTTGACGTAGAATCATAAAATTTTGCAATAAACATGGTTGTCCTATACAAGGAAGAAAAATCTGAAAATTGTTAATTTGTGATTATATCGCACGAAAATAACTTATTATTTTGTCACTTTATCCGACTGTCTGTCTGTCTGTCTGTCCGTTTGTTAAGACCTCTCTTTCTCAGGAACGGATTGACGTATCACGTTGAAATTCAAGAAACGTACTAATGGCTACGGTCCCTGGGCATCGTAAGAAGAAAGTTAGCTTCTGCTTAAATGCAGTTAAAAGTTACGCCCTATTAGGTCACATATTTTGATATCTTGCCAGTATCAATATCGATAACAGGCGAAACTCTTTGAAATTCTCTATTCTCAGGATGGATGAACTAACTATACACGTTACAAAGTTTGCACGGAACCCTTGGTGCGCGTGTTCTACTGACACTTATCTGGATGTTTTCCAGTCTATGCTACGCGGTTTGAGGAAACAAATTTATATTAACCTATATTAATCAACAAAGAATAAAATGAAAAAGAAAAAAAAGTGGCTAGCGTTGCTGCCTCTGGATCACGGGGTACGAATTCGATTCCCGAACGCGTTGCGGATTTTCTCTGTCCGGGGACTGAGTGTTTTGTTGTAATTTCATCATCATTCGTGACAGTGGCTAGATTGGACTGTGAAAAAAATTGGACTGCGTGAAAATTTGGACTTTGTACGGGCGCTCATGGCCGCGCAGTTGAGCGCCCCACAAACCAATCATCATCATCATCAACCTCCGTTATAGACGCCATTTTGAACGCTAAGTATAGCACTGTCACCTATCGGAACATGATTAAACTACACTGAGGTGACAAAAGTCTTGGAATACCTTGCTATATCGTTTTCGGACCTCCTTTCGCCCAATACATTGCAGTAACTCGACGAGGCATGGACCCAACAAGTCGTTGGAAGTTCAGTGCAGAAATATTGAGCCGTTATGCCTGTATAGCCATTCGTAATTTCGAAAGTGTTGCTGGTACACAATTTTCTGCGCGAACTGACATCTCAATTATAAGCCATAAACGTTGGATGGGATTCATGTCGACTGGTCTGGGTGGCCAAGTCGTTCACTCGAATTGTCCTGAAAATGCTTCAGACCAATCGCGAGCAATTGTGGCCCAGTGACATGGCGCACTGTCATCCACAAAAATTCTCTTCTTGTTTGGGACTGTCAAGTCCATGAATCGCTGCAAATGGTCTCCATTAGCTGCACAACACCATTTCCACTGAATGATCAGTTCAATTGGACCAGAGCACCCAGTCAATTCCATCTAAAGACAGCACACACCAGTATGGAGCCACCACCAGCTTGCACAGAGCCTTGTTGACAGTTTGGGTCCTTGGCTTCGTGGTGTCTACGACACACCCTAACCCTACCATCAGCTGCTACCAACTGAAATCGGGACTTATCACACCAGGCTACACTTTTCGAGCCGTCTTGGATCCGACTGTTACGCTCACGAACCCAGGAGAGGTGCTGCAGGTGATGTACTTTTAGCAATGGCACTCGCATCGGTCGTCTGCTGCCATGCCTCATTAACTCTAAGCTCCGCCACACTGTCTCAACGAATACGTTCAACCTACGTCCAACATTGATTTCTGTTGTTATTTCACGCAGTGTTGCTTGTCTGTAGGGACTGACATGTCTACCCAAACGCCACTGCTCTCGATCGAAAAGTGAAAGCCGCCGGCCATTGCGTTATCCGCGGTGAGAGGTAATGCCTGAAACGTGGTATTCTCTGAGGTGTGCGACCATTTGCCACGCCGGACGTTTGCCACGATTTTACCTGCTCCGTAGGGTTGGGTCCCTTATCTCCCCCTCCTTCTCCTCATCATCGCTGTCGCGCAGTGAAGATACTTATTAAACCTTTCTGCTGGTTTACTTCACATAGGACCAGAATCTCTTGGGATTTTTCGCCACATTTCTTGAGAGACTTTCGTTGTGGAAACTATTAAATGCATCTCACATGGAAATCCGCACCAAATTTCGAGCCTCTTTAAAACTGTGCCAGTATTGGCGGTTTTGCGTTCGTCTAAATTATACGTGCCTTTTTCGGTGCTCCTGCAGCAGCTTTCTGTCGTGTTTTGTGTACCATGGGGGATCAGTTCCGTCTCTTATTAATTTATTTGGTATGAATCTCTCGAGTGCTGTTGGTACTATTTCTTTAAACTTAAGCCACATATGGTCGTCATATGTTTGGAAGGATTGTAGTCTGTCTCTTAGAAAGACGTCAACCGAATTTTTAGCTGCTTTTATAAATAGATATATTTCGCGTTTAGTTTTGGTGAATTTCTTTGTTACGGAAATGAGCCTCGCTACGACTGTGTGTTCACTAATACCTGTATCCGTCGTGATGCTCAGGATTATTTGTGGTTAAGAGGTCAAGTGCGTTTTCGTAACCATTTACAATTTGAATGGCCTCGTGAACTAATTGTTAAAAATAATTTTTAAAAAAGCATTTAGAACAGTTACGGAAGTTGAAACTTCCTGGCAGTTTAAAACTGTGTGCCGCACCGAGACTCTTTACTCGAGTCCTTGGCCTTTCGCGGGCAAGTGCTCTACCAACTGAGCTACCCAAGCACGACTCACGCCCCGTTCTCACAGCTTTAATTCTGGCAGTACCTCGTCTCCTACCTTCCAAACTTCACAGAAGCTCTTGCCCGCGAAAGGCAAAGGTCTCGAGTTCGAGTCTCGGTCCGGCACACAGTTTTAATCTGCCAGGAAGTTTCATATCAGCGCACACTCCTCTGTAGAGTGAAAATTTCATTCTAGAAACATCCCCCAGGCTGTGGCTAAGTCATGTCTCCGCAATATCCTTTCTTCCAGGAGTGCTAGTTCTGCAAGGTTCGTAGGTGATCTTCTGTGAAGTTTGGAAGGTAGGAGACGAGGTACTGGCAGAATTAAAGCTGTGAGAACGGGGCGTGAGTCGTGCTTGGGTAGCTCAGATGGTAGAGCACTTGCCCGCGAAAGGCAAAGGTCTCGAGTCTCGGTCCGGCACACAATTTTAATCTGCCAGGAAGTTTCATATCAGCGCACACTCCGCTGTAGAGCGAAAATTACGGAAGTTGATTTCCATCTACAATAGGGTCTGAAAATGTATTTTTGTCAACATACGGAAGGTAGATTGAAGTCACTGTCAACTGTAATTGTATGAGTAGCGTACCTATTTGTGGTGAGACTCAAGTTTTCTTTGAACTGTTCAGCAACTGTTTCATCTGAGACTGGGGGTCGGTAAAAGGAGCCAGTTATTAATTTATTCCGGTTTTCGAATATAACCTCTGTCCATACTAAGTCACAGGAAGTACCTGCTTCAATGTCGCTTGTGAGCTGGAACACACATTACATTATTTTTCCTTAAGTTGTGCGTCTTGTTTCTGTTGTAGTGAAGATCATTACAATTACGGCTTTTCTCTCAAAAACCTAGGGTGCTTTTACTGTGACCCCGTAAATACCAGAGCTAAACAATGTAGAACAACAACGTACGTTACAAGCATAGCATTCTGTAATACTTCATTTCCTTATTTCTAACATTTTAAAATTGTACGTCGACTTTAGATGTGTCAATCATAGATGTTCTTATCTCTATGTAGTGAACGTATTTTCAGTCATGTTTTGAACATTGTCCCGTTACGCTCTATTAACTAATGTTTCACCGCAAGGGATATCGGATTTTAGAGAGTAAATTAATATGGAGTATGTCGTTCTTCTTTTCAAACATTCACATTCCCATTTCTTCTTTCCTTATTGTCTTTTGGGTATGCAGTTGTAGTAATTAAAGTAGGCACAAATGCAGTGATCAAAAAGAAATGATTAGCGTACATTCACATTCTCTTTACATCGTTCCTTACTTGGTGCTCCCCTGCCGATGGAGTGTTTCTATCGCAATCAGTAAGCGTGAAAGGAAGCTACCGTACAGACAGAGGGATCTATATTTATACTTGGCAGAACTAATTACATACTGACATAATCGTCGGTATAGCTTTCGTTTCCTAAAAGTTATAAATATTTCGATTTCGGAAAAGAAGTTCCCTTACGTAATGGTTGTATCGTCTAAGATGTGGAGACGGCGGTTTGAAAGCGGACAGAAGTAGTATGAGGAAGGGCGTCCCGTACCTGAGGGATCGCTACTCAAGCTACCTGGCGAAGGGGCAAGTGTGGCAAATGTCCGGCATTCTTCTCTGAAGCCTCTTCACACCGTGGATCTGGGAATATTGAATTTCCTAACGATGTCCCGTGCGTCTAAAGTACGCGTCATTTACGATGGCGACCGAGTTTAGGTTCGTTCTGCGCATCTGACATCACAAAGCACAGTCAGCCAATGAACAGAGAACGACGTTGCCAGAGCTCGACTGCAGTGCAGAGCACAGACGAGTGTCTTCAGTTTTAGAAACGTTCAGTCATAAATAAAGTAATTGAACAAAAGCAATGTCTTGGTAGCAGAAATTCTTTTATAGAAAGTTTGGAAAAAGCATTCTTTATACCAATTGCTTCATATTCTATTAATTAATTAAACCAAACAAGTAATAAGCCTCCTAATTTAGGCGATAACAAGGAAAGGTGTTTGTATCATTCTCTCTAACCGCTTTTTAGCAATAAAGAACAGCGGTAATTGTTTATTTCTTATTGTACTTCGACGAAACGTGAGTAATTCACAGTTTACCAACAGTGTTTGCCAGTACTTTGCCTCATATTTTAAAATCCTCCAGGAAATCTGTTGGGTGACAAGCTGTGTTAGCACAATGGTTAAAGTGTTTGGCTGCTAAGTGAAAGGTTCTGAGTTCAAACCTTGTAGAGTGCTTAATATTTTCTTTATTTAAAAACAATATCGAAGTGTCTTATTTCATGAATTTTATTCGTTTGAATGACATTTTTTGAAATTTCTAGTGGCAACTAAAATCGACCATAAGGAAAGTATACGCTATGGACTTTTACCTCTGCAAACTCTTCAAAATTTCGTGCAATGGTTTACTACATTTAATGCTGCACAATAACTGCGTTGAACATCGAAACAAAATTAAGTCATTTAAGGGGGGAAGGTATCAGTCATGAAGATGTGTAAAAATCAAATTTTTGGACGATATAGTTTTTGTGAAATCGAATGATAAGTGTGTCAAAGCAGTCGGAACACCATGTGTCTGCACAGGCGAGCAGTGCAGTGATGACAAAATCGCGCACAGCGCGGAATGCGGGGAGCACGTCTCTGTAGCAGCGAAAGGGTTAATGCGCCCGTGGTGGCTTTACTTCATAAACTGCGCGCTCCCCCCTAAACGTAAGTTTGCGTACCACATTGGCACGGTATCTTTTAAACGAAGTGTAGCCAACGAAAGGAAGAAAATAGCAAGAATCCTCCGAAAATTTCAGGTAAAAGTGGTTTTCCGCCCACCATCGAAGATTGCGGACCTTGTGGGATCAGTTAAGAACAATCTGTTACTACGAAGGCCGGAATTTGCAAGATACCGTGCCAATGTGGTATGGCTTACATAGGTCAAACCACACACACCGTGAAAGGACGCTGCACTAAACATCAACGTTACACCCGCCTTTTACAGCCAAGCAAGTCCGCTATTGCTGAACATTGTATTTCTACTGGAGATTCAATGGAGTATGAGAAAACAATGATTTTGTCCGCAGCAACGTCATTCTGGGACTATATTATTAAAGAATCCGTAGAAATACGACTGGTGGAAAATATGTTAAACCGTGACAGCGGCTACCAGCTGGACAGTGCATGGAATCCCGTCATCTCCACGATTTGCTCAAATCGAAGACGACAGCCGTGGCAAATAGCAACGCAGAGGGCGACTGAGTTCCGCTATTCCACCAGCGAGGGCGCTGCCACGGGCAGTGTGGTTCAACTATCAAGTTTTCGACGCATGCGCAGAATAGTTACAGTACGCTATATACTGCGGAACGGAGGACGTTTTCGCCAGTCTGACGGCTCACCTGAAGATGACTGGCAGGTGCCTAGTTGAAATATCGTGCGAAATATTGAACGACGACCGGCTGCAAGCCCGAAATTTGAACAGTCACTTCGCCGGGAAAATTTTAAAATTCACACGTCGGAAACCTTTTCACATGAATTACCTGAGTACAAATGACAGTTCCGCCAATGCACTGCCCCTTTGTACCTAGAATACGCGATACCACCGCTATCTGCGTCGGTGCACACTTTCGTCACTTCAGTGTATGAATAGGCTGGCGCAGGATGGACTTGGGGATGGAAGTGCACGAAACGAGACTTCATCTCGAACACTACAGCAGCAAGTGAGGTGTCTGTGCCCTGTGGGTGGGGAGTAGTCACTTAGCGGCAGGTAGGCTCGGCCTGCCGGTGGGCGGTCCCGCGAAGGCTGACGCCGTGCCTCAGCTGTGACAGCGGCCCGCGCAGCCCCCGCCCCCGCACCGATGCCGCCCCCGCGCCGCCCCGCCCCACCGCCGCCCCCCTCGGCGTTTAATCTAGAAAATTGCCGCAGCGCGTCGCTCGTTCGTTTCCATTAGCGTCAGGCGCCGCCGCTGGGGAGCCCGTGCCGGCCGCCGCTGCCACTACTGCTGCCGCTGCTGGCCGCCGGGGCCCTGCCGTCTGGGACCGGGTTCGAGCTCCGGCCGCAGCACTTTCTGACCACTGGCCGACTCCCCTCGCTGTTACGCCTGATCGATATGCTCGCCGACGCTGATCTCCACGTCGTAACAGTGCACACCGAAGTTTCCCTTCCGACCTTCGTCTAAAAGCATTCTCACGGAACGTCAAAGCCGAAGTGGACGTGGAGCTGTACTAGTTTTGTTTTGTGTTAGCAGAAGAGCCAACATCGTGTTACGAGTGGAGGCCGAAATGCACGCGTTTTAGCTCACGCAGGCTGGCGTGAGGAGGGAAGAACTATACTGACGTGAGGTCTGGAACATGACTAGGAATGAGAATTCAGAAAGCGGACGTAATTAGTTTGATACTTAACTTTAATCCATTAATGATGAACGTCGCTCTTGACGGTACATGATTCACAATATTATCTGTTCAGAATACATTCATAGTAACTGAATATGGCGCCTTGCTAGGTCGTAGCAAATGACGTAGCTGAAGGCTATGCTAAACTGTCGTCTCTGCAAATGAGAGCGTATGTAGACAGTGAACCATCGCTAGCAAAGTCGGCTGTACAACTCGGGGCGATTGCTAGGGAGTCTCTCTAGACTAGACCTGCCGTGTGGCGGCGCTCGGTCTGCAATCACTGACAGGGGCGACACGCGGGTCCGACGTATGCTAACGGACCGCGGCCGATTTAAAGGCTACCACCTAGCAAGTGTGGTGTCTGGCGGTGACACCACGGTTTCTGGCGTCACTTCCTGTTATTTTACGTTGAGGAAGCATTGCTGCACGTATAACACAAAATAGGTTCTGCGATATTTCCACAAAACGCTCCAAAACTTTGTGCCAATAACAGGCATGCACGTTGCGTACGTCACAAGATGAACTTGGAAGACGCTATATTGGATATCGTCGTCCGTTTAAACCTATATATTTGGTTGGTTTTATGCGCTTACGGAAAAAAATCATAACACCAACAAATAATTAGATTAAAATCAACAGTCAAGATCGAAATAAGATTCGTTTATTTTTAAGCCATCCTCACAATGTACGATCGTGTGTGGGGGGGGGGGGGGGGAGGGGGGGATTGGGTTGTTTGGGGAAGGAGACCAGACAGCGAAGTCATCGGTCTCATCGGATGAGGGAAGGACGGGGAAGGAAGTCGGCCGTGCCCTTTGAAAGGAAGCATCCCTGCATCTGCCTGGAGCGATTTAGGGAAATCACGGAAAACCTAAATCAGGATGGCCGGACACGGGATTGAACCGTCGTCCTCCCAAATGCGAGTCCAGTGTCTAACCACTGTGCCACCTCGCTCGGTTACGATCGTGGTATCACATGAAAAACCGTGGAGCCGCCAGCACCAGTCATTGGGGACCCAAAAATTCTGAAGCCGCTTGTAGCATAAGCCGAAACCGGTCAATAAACAAATGTTTTTGCGATCTAGAGCCGGCCGCTGTAGCCGAGCGGTTCTAGGCGCTTCAGTCCAGAGCCGCGCTGCTGCTGCGGTCGCACGTTCGAATCCTGCCTCGGACATGCATGTGTGTGATGTCATTAGGTTAGCTGGGTTTAAGTAGTTCTAGGTTCTAGGGGACTGAAGACCTCAGATGTTAAGCCCCATGGTGCTCACAAGGGAACCTCCTCATCGCACCCCCCTCAGATTTAGTTATAAGTTGTCACAGTGGATAGGCCTTGAAAAACTGAACACAGATCAATCGAGAAAACAGGAAGAAGTTGTGTGGAACTATGAAAAAAATAAAAAAATATACAAACTGAGTAGTCCATGCGCAAGGTAGGTAACATAAAGGACTACCTGAGCTCAGGAGCGCCGTGGTTAGCGTGAGCAGCTACTGAGCTAGAGGTCCTTGGTTCAAGTCTTCCCTCGAGTGAAAAGTTTAATTTTTTATATAGTCAACTTCGCTATCCAGAATTCCAGAACATGTTCAGATTTGCTTGGACGTATGCAGCATTTGACGGTCTATACACGGAAAAATTTGAAAACGTTAAAAACATCTGTTTTGACAGAGCACAGGGAAAACTGTGCGACTGTGAAACTGTTGCATTCATTTGTTGCAGTTTATGTGACAAACTTTTATGTTTTCACCACTTTTTTGGGAGTGATTATCACATCCACAAGAAAACCTAAATCGGGCAAGGTAGAAGAATCTTTTTACCCATCCGCCAAGTGTACAAGTTAGGTGGATCGACAACATATTCCTGTCATGTGACGCACATGCCGTAATCAGTTTCGTATAGAATATATCAGACGTGTTTTCCCGTGGAGAAATCGGTTGACCTATGACCTTGCGATCAAATGTTTTCTGTTCCCATTGGAAAGGCACGTTCTTTCGTCTACTAATCGCACGGTTTTGCGGTGCGGTCATAAAACACAGACACTAAACTTATGACAGTAAACAGAGACGTCAATGAACGAATGGACAGATCATAACTTTGCGAAAATAAAGAAAGTAAACTTTTCACTCGAGGGAAGACTTGAACCAAGGACTTCTCGTTCCGCAGCTGCTCACGCTAACCACGGGACCACGGCGCGCCTGAGCTTACTCTATCCTAGATGTTGCCTGTCTTGCTCATGGACTACTCAGTTTGTATATTTTGCTTATTTTTTTCATAGTTCCACACAACTTCTTCCTGTTTTCTCGATTGATCTGTGTTCAGTTTTTTTTAAGGCCTGTCCACTGTGCCAACTTATAACTAAATCTGAGGGGGGTGCGATGGGGAGCTTCCCTTGTCAGAGCCATTTGAACCTTTTTTTTATCTCGACTGTTGTTTTTAACGTAAGTATAGCACCAGATCGCTGCACGTCACAGAAAATGTTGTCTAAATTTATGAAAAAATAATTAATGTAGAATAATGAAATTTTGGGAATATGTGTGTCTAGGAAATATATGTAAATGATTAACATTGCAGGATAACACTTAAATATAAGCGTGAGATAAGTCATTACAAACTTGAAATGCTGCTACCAGCCGGTATCTACCGCCGGAACGTTGAATTCAAGTTTGCAAACATGCAGACCCTGTGTTGTACAGATTCACGATGTCAGTTTGTGAGATGAAGTTCCGTTACTGATGCACTTGGTCGGCCAATACAGGTACGGTTAATGTTGTCTGGGGATCACACTCCTTAGAGCACGTTGGGTTACAACAGCGGTATGTGCTGGAAAACACCCAGTGAAATGCTGTTCATGAATGGTAGCACAGGAGCTAAAATTATCAGATTTATGTACAGATTTGCTGTCAGGAAGCATGGCATTACCACGAGAGTGCTCCTGCTGTCATACGAAATCGAACCCCGGACCGTAACTCCAGTAGTAGGCTGGCACGCAAAGGGCTTGATTGCAGGTCATCAGCTGGCCTTCTAACCAACACAGGGCCGTCACTGGCACCGAGGCAGAATCAGCTTGTCCTAATCATCATCATTTCATCCCCATCGACGCGCAAGTCGCCGAAGTGGCGTCAAATCGAAAGACTTGCACCAGGCGAACGGTCTACCCGACGGGAGGCCCCAGTCACACGACCACTGAAGTCGCCTATGGCAGTGGTTTGGGGTCATGGTGTCTGCCTCTGTGCTATCCATGAAGTAACTGATTTGTAACAGTTTCTTCTGTCACTGTGTTGACAACTGCTGCTCAGAAATGGCTCTAAGCACACGGGACTTAACATCTGAGGTCATCAGTCCCCTAGACTTACAACTACTTAAACCTAACTAACCTAAGGACATCACACACATCCATGCCCAAGGCAGGTTTCGAACCTGCGACCGTAGGAGCAGCGCGGTTCCGGACTGAAGCGCCTAGAACCGCTCGGCCACAGCGACCGGCTGCTGCTCAGACTGCTGCAGCATACGCATACGCAGTACGATGCGTCAAATCCATACGCCGAACACGATGGTCTTCCTTCTCGATAGCGCCACCTGACCAGTCTTCTTGCGACCGTACGTTCTCGTTACCACTGCGGCCAACAATCATGTACAGTCACTACATTCATGCCGAGACTTTCTGCACTACTGCACGACATCTTTGAAACTCAGTGAGGTCTTGATAACGGCGCCCTTGCTCCTTAACGGTATCCCTGAATAACATCGACTCATCACGTCTATTCTCAAAGGTACCTGACGCTCACGACCGTTACAGCGTGTATTTAAGGCAAACCTGATTCGGATCCTCAGAGTCGCACTACTAGGGCCACTTTTATGCTACTGGCGCGGAATTCGAACAGAAGTCATCTTTCACATGTAGAATACACCTGCCAACTTTCGCTTAAGTAGCGCAACTCCTTCGTGGTGCTGCGATTTTTTTTCCGTTAGTGTATTTCTCGTTGAGGAGGCATTGCTGCACGTTAATCACAAAATGCGTTCTGCGATGTTTCGGCGAAGTGCTACAGAAATTGTACCAATAAGAGGCAAGAACCGCCCTCAGAGTATCTCCTCCTCCGTTCTGTACCGAACAACCCGCAAGGAACTTCGTTTCCGGATGAAAATACTTTCCCAACATGGCTCGAGTAGTTTTTAGCCTCAAAACGACGTGATTATTACAATCACGCAATCGAGAAATTACCCCTGCGTTGGTAGACCGTTGTAAATTGAGAAGGAGAATATATTGTTGGTAATTAAAGTCTCTGCTATGTGCACATGTTGTGTTTATTAAGCTGATGGAAAAATGCTGCGAACATATGCACGAAACTTGCAGTTTCGTAGTAAGAAGGCTAGACATACAAAATGATTAAATTGTTAATTTTGTGGTATTAAAATCCATAGCATTTTAAGGTAAAATTTATATAAACGTCAGTTTTGCATGTTTTCAGTGCAGAGCCATGCGTTTTCTGATATTCAAGAGCGATTTTAACCAAAATATCGAGTGGTGCGCATACGCTGTAGCTTTTGGTGACTTTTGTAGGCCAATTTGAGGCTGTTTCCCGGCTCGATAGACCACAGGTGTCGTATGTAAGTTTATTCGTCTCTCATTCTCTGTGGTACGCAGTAAACCGTTATTATTTACACCCTATAGTTCGGAACAATAAATGAAAGAATATGACAGGAATCCAGAAAACAGACGGTGATACCTGTTAGAATATCAGTATTGTTTCCAGAAGCTCCGCCGTTGTTGGGAGGGAGAGGAGAAGGTGGAGATGGGCTGTAAAGTTGTGAAAGGGTGCGAGGATTGATGGTTGCTGTCCTGGCAGGCGTAAGGCGCCCGTCAACTGGCCGCCGTGTGGCGTAGGGGGCGAAATTAAAGACGCACCGGGTTCGCGTGAAGGATGCCGAAGCAGCCCCTGGGAGAACACGGCGCAGCTTATAACAGCGGAGTCATACACATCTGCAACAAATTGGCTCCAGTATTAAGCCGCAAAACGTCCTACCTTACTATCAACATCTACGAAGGGCGTTCAGTAAGCAATATATATATATATATATATATATATATATATATATATATATATATATATATATATATAATTTTTTTTTGCAGACAATTTTGTAGGTGGGGCAACCACAGCTTCAGCTGAAGCGGTTACTAATACCCAAGATGAACAGATTTTTTTTCCCTGTAAGCAGGCAGGTTTTTTTCAGGATTCCAATACACCATATAACTCCCCACTCTTTTGGCTGCAAAACCTTATTTTTCAATATAATCTCCGTGAAATTCGACGGCCGTACGCCACCTTGCTGAGGAGAGCCTGTATGTCCGCGTGGTACTACCGGTCGTTGTCGCAGCCAATGTCTTGCTGCATCAATAAACTCCCTATCATCCATGCACTGCTTCCCGCGGAGTGCATCTTTTATAGGACCAAACAGATGGAAGCCGGAAGGTGCGAGGTCCAAGCTGTAGGACGGATCAGGAAGAGCAGTTGTGATGATGACAGACGCCTCACCCAAGAACTCACTGTGTTTTTATTCACTGCCAGGTCTCCGTAGACAATCTGCAAGCGACTATGAATATCTGCGATGCTCTGGTTTTCCGCCAGTGACAGCCGTCATCGTGCAACGCACCTCCACTGCAGACGCCATATTTAAGGCTACATACGAGGGGCGTTTGAAAAGTCCGTGCAAAAATAAAAACCACTTACGTGTTTGGGGTAAACCTTTTTTATTTTTCGACATAGTCTCCTTTTAGACTTATACACTTCCTCCAATGCTGTTCTAATTTGTTGATCCCTTCCGAATAATAGGAATTGTCCAAGTCTGCAAAATAGGTATTAGTTGCTGCAATCGCCCCCTCGTTTGAATAAAATGTTTGTCCCGCCATCCATTTCTTCAAATTGGGGAACAAATAGTAGTCCGAAGGGGCCAAGTCTGGAGAATAGGGGGGAGGGGGGGGGGGAGATGTGAAACGAGTTTGAATCCTGTGTCCATTAATTTTGCGACCACAACTGCTGAGGTGTGTGCTGGTGCATTGTCGTGATGGAAAAGGACTTTTTTGCGGTCCAATCGCCGGCGTTTCTCTTGCAGCTCGGTTTTCAAACGCTCCAGTAATTGTTTTACCCTTTTTCAGATAGTCGATGAGGACTATCTCTTGTGAATCCTGAAAGAGAGTCGCCATAACCTTTCCGGCCAAAGGACTGGTCTTCGGCTTTTTTGGTGCAGATTCTCCCTTGCTAAAGTCCGCAGCTCGTGGTCGTACGGTAGCGCTCTCGCTTCCCACGCCCGGGTTTCCGGGTTCGATTCCCGGCGGGGTCAGGGATTTTCTGTGCCTCGTGTTGACTGGGTGTTGTGTGCTGTCCTTAGGTTAGTTAGGTTTAAGTAGTTCTAAGTTCTAGGGGACTGATGACCATAGATGTTGAGTCCCATAGTGCTCAGAGCCATCTCCCTTGCTAAACCATTGTTTAGATTGTTGTTTGGTCTCAGGAGTATAGTGATGTATCATTCTTTCATCCACAGCGACGAAACGACGCTTAAAGTCCTGCGAATTCTTCCTGAACAGCTGCAAACCATTCTTGCATTACTTGACACGATTCCGTCTTTGGTCAAGCGTCAGCAATCGCGAAACACATCTTACGGATAGCTTTCTCATGTCCAGATGTTTATGCAAAATATTATGTACCCGTTCATTCGAGATGCCCACAGCACTAGCAATCTCACTCTCCTTAACTCTTCTGTCATCCATCACCATATCATGGATTTTATCAATGATTTCTGGAATCGTAACCTCCACAGGGCGTCCAGAACGTTCAGTATCACTTATGCCCATATAGCAACTCTGAAAATTTTGAAACCATTTACAAACTGTTCTAATCGAAGGTGCAGAGTCACCATAATGTTTATCAAGCTTCTCTTTTAGTCTCCTGAGGCGTTTTACCTTTCATAAAGTAATGTTCAATCACCACACGAAATTCTTCTTTGTCCATTTTTAGACAATCACTCGGCTTCCTTGATTCACACGAATGCCAAACACAAAGAAATAGACCAATATGGTTGAAACTGGGTGTGCGTTCTTTCCAAAGATGCTACTAACTAAACATGACCTCGATACGCGCCGGTGGTGCCATCTCTCTGATTTGCACGGACTTTTCATACCCCCTCATATAGTGCTACCACCTATCAGAAGTTCATGAAACAATAGGGGCTGAAGCGGGAATATTACACGCTGTCACACAACGAATTCTGCAGTTTTTCAACCGAAATTGGACAGGGAAAAATGTGTTGCTTTACTTATTGAACGCCCTCCCCCCACCCACCCCCCGTACATATACAGACATACTCCACGAACCACTGGAAAGTGCGTGGCAGAGTGTACCTAATATGATAGAACATGTTGGGGTCTCGTTCCGTTCCAGTTGCGTATGGAGCGCACGAAGAATGACTACGTATCTTACTCTGTGCGTGCTGTAACCATTCTGACCTTGTCGTTGTGTTGGTTACGGTAGGAGCTGACAAATACCTTTGTTTCTCAAAATTTTGTGCGAAGTGTTTGGCGAGATGTTAAGCGTCCGCAATTTCACGATTTTCAACATTTCTGTGAGTCAAAACTGTGACTACTCGTACAGGCCTTCTTTTTATACCGTTCCTCCTGGCTGTATGGGTTCCAAACACATGAGCGTTGTTCTGAGATGTGATGCACTAGTTTTTTTATAATCTGTCTCCTTTATAGATTGACAGCATTTTTCCAGTAACCTGCCAATAATCGAAGTTGGCCACATGCCTTGCCGACGACTGAGACTTTATAATAAACTACTAGATTTGTTACTAGTAGGTTTGATCAACACGCGAATATTATGGAAATCCGCCCACAGAGGAAAACAGAAGTGATATCTGAAGTTCCCCAAGGACGTCTGCAGGCTCTCTGTTGCTGTTCTACATCTACATCTACATTGATACTCCGCAAGCCACCCAACGGTGTGTGGCGGAGGGCACTTTACGTGCCACTGTCATTACCTCCCTTTCCTGTTCCAGTCGCGTATGGTTCGCGGGAAGAACGACTGTCTGAAAGCCTCCGTGCGCGCTCTAATCTCTCTAATTTTACATTCGTGATCTCCTCGGGAAGTATAAGTAGGGGGAAGCAATATATTCGATACCTCATCCAGAAACGCACCCTCTCGAAACCTGGCGAGCAAGCTGCACCGCGATGCAGAGCGCCTCTCTTGCAGAGTCTGCCACTTGAGTTTATTGAACATCTCCGTAACGCTATCACGGTTACCAAATAACCCGGTGACGAAACGCGCCGCTCTTCTTTGGATCTTCTCTATCTCCTCCGTCAACCCGACCTGGTACGGATCCCACACTGATGAGCAATACTCAAGTATAGGTCGAACGAGTGTTTTGTAAGCCACCTCCTTTGTTGATGGACTACATTTTCTAAGCACTCTCCCAATGAATCTCAACCTGGTACCCGCCTTACCAACAATTAATTTTATATGATCATTCCACTTCAAATCGTTCCGTACGCATACTCCCAGATATTTTACAGAAGTAACTGCTACCAGTGTTTGTTCCGCTATCATATAATCATACAATAAAGGATCCTTCTTTCTATGTATTCGCAATACATTACATTTGTCTATGTTAAGGGTCAGTTGCCACTCCCTGCACCAAGTGCCTATCCGCTGCAGATCTTCCTGTATTTCGCTACAATTTTCTAATGCAGCAACTTCTCTGTATACTACAGCATCATCCGCGAAAAGCCGCATGGAACTTCCGACACTATCTACTAAGTCATTTATATATATTGTCAAAAGCAATGGTCCCATTACACTCCCCTGTGGCACGCCAGAGGTTACTTTAACGTCTGTAGACGTCTCTCCATTGATAACAACATGCTGTGTTCTGTTTGCTAAAAACTCTTCAATCCAGCCACACAGCTGGTCTGATATTCCGTAGGCTCTTACTTTGTTTATCAGGCGACAGTGCGGAACTGTATCGTACGCCTTCCGGAAGTCAAGAAAAATAGCATCTACCTGGGAGCCTGTATCTAATATTTTCTGGGTCTCATGAACAAATAAGGCGAGTTGGGTCTCACACGATCGCTGTTTCCGGAATCCATGTTGATTCCTACATAGTAGATTCTGGGTTTCCAGAAATGACATGATACGCGAGCAAAAAACATGTTCTAAAATTCTACAAGAGATCGACGTAAGAGATATAGGTCTATAGTTTTGCGCATCTGCTCGACGACCCTTCTTGAAGACTGGGACTATCTGTGCTCTTTTCCAATCATTTGGAACCCTCCGTTCCTCTAGAGACTTGCGGTACACGGCTGTTAGAAGGGGGCCAAGTTCTTTCGCGTACTCTGTGTAGAATCGAATTGGTATCCCGTCAGGTCCAGTGGACTTTCCTCTATTGAGTGATTCCAGTTGCTTTTCTATTCCTTGGACACTTATTTCGATGTCAGCCATTTTTTCGTTTGTGCGAGGATTTAGAGAAGGAACTGCAGTGCGGTCTTCCTCTGTGAAACAGCTTTGGAAAAAGGTGTTTAGTATTTCAGCTTTACGCGTGTCATCCTCTGTTTCAATGCCATCATCATCCCGTAGTGTCTGGATATGCTGTTTCGAGCCACTTACTGATTTAACGTAAGACCAGAACTTCCTAGGATTTTCTGTCAAGTCGGTACATAGAATTTTACTTTCGAATTCAATGAACGCTTCACGCATAGCCCTCCTTACGCTAACTTTGACATCGTTTAGCTTCTGTTTGTCTGAGAGGTTTTGGCTGCGTTTAAACTTGGAGTGGAGCTCTCTTTGCTTTCGCAGTAGTTTCCTAACTTTGTTGTTGTACCACGGTGGGTTTTTCCCGTCCCTCACAGTTTTACTCGGCACGTACCTGTCTAAAACGCATTTTACGATTGCCTTGAACTTTTTCCATAAACACTCAACATTGTCAGTGTCGGAACAGAAATTTTCGTTTTGATCTGTTAGGTAGTCTGAAATCTGCCTTCTATTACTCTTGCTAAACAGATAAACCTTCCTCCCCTTTTTTATATTCCTATTAACTTCCATATTCAGGGATGCTGCAACGGCCTTATGATCACTGATTCCCTGTTCTATACATACAGAGTCGAAAAGTTCGGGTCTGTTTGTTATCAGTAGGTCCAATATGTTATCTCCACGAGTCGGTTCTCTGTTTAATTGCTCGAGGTAATTTTCGGATAGTGCACTCAGTATAATGTCACTCGATGCTCTGTCCCTACCACCCGTCCTAAACATCTGAGTGTCCCAGTCTATATCTGGTAAATTGAAATCTCCACCTAAGACTATAACATGCTGAGAAAATTTATGTGAAATGTATTCCAAATTTTCTCTCAGTTGTTCTGCCACTAATGCTGCTGAGTCGGGAGGTCGGTAAAAGGAGCCAATTATTAACCTAGTTCGGTTGTTTAGTGTAACCTCCACCCATAATAATTCACAGGAACTATCCACTTCTACTTCACTACAGGATAAACTACTACTAACAGCGATGAACACTCCACCACCGGTTGCATGCAATCTATCCTTTCTAAACACCGTCTGTACCTTTGTAAAAATTTCGGCAGAATTTATCTCTGGCTTAAGCCAGCTTTCTGTACCTATAACGATTTCAGCTTCGGTGCTTTCTATCAGCGCTTGAAGTTCCGGTACTTTACCAACGCAGCTTCGACAGTTGACAATTACAATACCGATTGCTGCTTGGTCCCCGCATGTCCTGACTTTGCCCCGCACCCGTTGAGGCTGTTGCCCTTTCTGTACTTGCCCAAGGCCATCTAACCTAAAAAACCGCCCAGCCCACGCCACACAACCCCTGCTACCCGTGTAGCCGCTTGTTGCGTGTAGTGGACTCCTGACCTATCCAGCGGAACCCTAAACCCCACCACCCTATGGCGCAAGTCGAGGAATCTGCAGCCCACACGGTCGCAAAACCGTCTCAGCCTCTGATTCAGACCCTCCACTCGGCTCTGTACCAAAGGTCCGCAGTCAGTCCTGTCGACGATGCTGCAGATGGTGAGCTCTGCTTTCATCCCGCTAGCGAGACTGGCAGTCTTCACCAAATCAGATAGCCGCCGGAAGCCAGAGAGGATTTCCTCCCATCCATAGCGACACACATCATTGGTGCCGACATGAGCGACCACCTGCAGATGGGTGCACCCTGTACCCTTCATGGCATCCGGAAGGACCCTTTCCACATCTGGAATGAGTCCCCCCGGTATGCACACGGAGTGCACATTGGTTTTCTTCCCCTCTCTTGCTGCCATTTCCCTAAGGGGCCCCATTACGCGCCTGACGTTGGAGCTCCCAACTACCAGTAAGCCCACCCTCTGCGACTGCCCGGATCTTGCAGACTGAGGGGCAACCTCTGGAACAGGACAAGCAGCCATGTCAGGCCGAAGATCAGTATCAGCCTGAGACAGTGCCTGAAACCGGTTCGTCAGACAAACTGGAGAGGCTTTCCGTTCAGCCCTCCGGAATGTCTTTCGCCCCCTGCCACACCTTGAAACGACCTCCCACTCTACCACAGGTGAGGGATCAGCCTCAATGCGGGCAGTATCCCGGGCAACCACAGTCGTAGTCCGATCAGGGGATGCGTGGGACGAGCTGGCCGTCCCCGACAAACCCCCATCCGGACCCCCACAGTGATGCCCATTGGCAACAGCCTCAAGCTGTGTGACCGAAGCCAACACTGCCTGAAGCTGGGAGCGAAGGGATGCCAACTCAGCCTGCATCCGAACACAGCAGTTGCAGTCCCTATCCATGCTAAAAACTGTTTTGCAAAGAACCTCTGAACTAATCTACAGAGAGCGCAAACAAATCGACAAAATTTAAACGGTTATTACAATACAAGATTGCCTAGTAAATTCAGTAATGCTGCTACTTGCGCACTGCTGACACTGCTCGGCGGCGGAAGGAGACTAAGCGAAATTACACTATTCAGGTACTAAAACGCGATGCTACAACTCTCAAATACTATAATACGCCCGAAATTTACGAATTAAACAATGCAAGTACCAAAAACACGCAAAGAAATTAAGAATTAAACTATGTAACAAATGAGTGAGCTAGGAGTATACGACTTGCTGCTGCAGCTGCTTATCCAACGGCGGCAGGGAGCACACTGACTGCGACCAACCGACACTGGCCGTTCAAAACAAAACAGTAGACAAACGACTACGCGAATTTACACTATTCAGGTACTAAAACGCGATGCTAGAACTCTCAAATGCTATAATACGCCCGAAATTTACGAATTAAACAATGCAAGTACCAAAAACACGCAAAGAAATTAAGAATTAAACTATGTAACAAATGAGTGAGCTAGGAGTATACGACTTGCTGCTGCAGCTGCTTATCCAACTATTTAGGAAACGATCTGAGCTGACTTATTAGTTTGTTTGCTGATCATACTGTCGTTTACCGTGTAATAAGGTCATTAGGACATGAAAACCAATTGTAAAATGATTGAGACAATGTATGTGAATGGGGACAAAAGTGGCAATTGGCCCTAAACACTAAAAAAAGTGAGAGATCCTTCACATGAGTACTAAAAAAAATCAGTTAAATTTCGGTTACATGATAAATCAAACAAATTTAAATATTGTAGATTGAGCTAAATACCTAGAGAATACAATTGCGAACAATTTAAATTGGAATAATCACATAGAAAGTGTTCTGAGAAAGGAAAACCAAAGACTGTTTTATTGACAGAACGCTCACAAGACGGAATAGGTCTACTGAAGAGACAGCCCACACTACGCTTTTCCATCCTCAAGACTATTGTTGTACGCTGTGGGATCCTCAGCAGACAGGATTGACGGAGGACACTGGAAAAAATTCCAAAGGTCAGTTCGTTTTGTATCATCGCGAAGTAGGGAGGGAGTGTGTCGCGGTTATGATACGCGAACTCGAGTGGCAGACATTAAAACAAAGTGTGTTTGATTGCGACGATATCTTTTCACGAAATTTCTGGTACCTACTTTCTTCTTCGAATGCGAAAAGATTTTGTTGACAACCATGTCGTTTAGTTGTTGGAATTAGTACTTGATCTTGACTGTATATGAGAGAAACTGTAACTTCCGGCTCCACCCCGCAGCGTCCGTAGCCGTAGCAACTCAAAGTTATTTTAGGTTACACGAAAGACCAGCCAGGGGCAAAACTTGCCCGTGTTACTATAGACTATAAATTTGTAATATACTATTTGTGGTGAGTGTGCTTACAATGTGAGGTCAGTTTAAAAGTGCTGCCGGCCATGGTGGCCAAGCGGTTCTAGGCGCTACAGCCTGGAACCGCGCGACCGCTAAGGTCGCAGGTTCCAATCCTGCCTCGGGCATGGATGTGTGTGATGTCCTTAGGTTAGTTAGGTTTAAGTAGTTCTAAGTTCTAGGGGGCTGATGACCTTAGAAGTTAAGTCCCATAATGCTCAGAGCCATTTTTCAAAAGTGCTCATTGACGTTATAACCAAAAACAATGTTTCGAATATGTAGGGCGTTCAAAAATATAATTAGTTAATATACTATTTGTTGTGGACTGACAAGACAGCCAGTCCACAGTGACGGGTAACCGAAAGGCACGCGCTTAAACTCACGCAGGCTGGCGTGAGGTCTGAAACAGGATACGTAATGAATGCTATAAAGAAAAGTACTTAGCTGCTGGAATACTTAACTTTAATCCACAATTGGTGAACATTGGTCTTGTTACTGTACATGCTTCATTAGATACATAGCAAAGGATAAATGGCGCCTTGCTAGGTTGTAGCAATTGACTTAGCTGAAGGCTATGCTAACTATCGTCTCGGCAAATGAGAGCGTATTTGTCAGTGAACCTTTCCTTGCAAAGTCGGCTGTACAACTGGGGCGAGTGCTAGTAAGTCTCTCTAGACCTGCCGTGTGGCGGCGCTCGGTCTGCAATCACTGATAGTGGCGACACGCGGGTCCGACGTATACTAATGGACCGCGGCCGATTTAAAGGCTACCACCTAGCAACTGTGGTGTCTGGCGGTGACACCACACTATTTTTCTCTGGTAAAACGTATAACAAGCAACTGTGGTCAAGACTTGGACAATAAAAGTTTGTGTAGGTTAGAAAATAAAGAAATGAAGAGACTGTCCAAAATTTCTATGATCTAATTTCTTTAATCTAATAAATAAATAAACAATAAATTTATGTTCTCGAGGAAAAGTTTCAAAAATAGAAATAAAAACACTTGCACTAACATATGTAACGGTATATTGAAAACTTACAAGAAACTCTAATTAGAAACAATACTGTCATTTATAAAAGACATTCACCCTCCCCTCCATTGCACAAAAAAGTGTATTCTGAACTTCAGTTACTGCATGCCAAGGTTTCCAAATGAAATTTAGACACAGTTTGAATTGTGATCACATTTAGCACCAACCTAGGGCAAAAATTGCTGTTGAGCATAAAAGTTGTATATTTTATATCCAATTTTTAAAATGTTAAACTATAAATGAATAGTGTAGTACTTTCTAAGGTGAAAGACAAATATAAAAAGCCCGATGAACATAGAAGGATATCTGTTATGACCTTTTAATGAAAGAAAAATGTACGGGCAATTTTTGCCCTTGCTTGGTGGTTTTCTTCACGTGACTGAGACATTGGTGTAAAACCTTAAGACGACTGAGAGCGGGGTGTGCGGGATCTGTAAATATCTGTGGTCCGATGTAGTCAATGTTCTTGGTCGCCAAATGTCTAACGCATCAGTTGCAGACTTCGCGAATCCCGTAATGACGAGCATTCTGACAGAAAATAACAGACTCTGAATTAATTTAAAACCTGAAGTGCCCAAAATCGGATATTGCATAATGACACGAGCGGCTGTACTGAAATGTTTATTCGGCACATTATGTTTTGCAGCGCTCGTGCTACAAGAGCTCTCGTCGGCACATGCACAGTTTTACAGTGCTGTTTGCGTTACTAGTGATTTGTTGATATTTATATTTACTGGCTCATGTTTGATGCAATTTGTAAATAAAATGCAGTTAATGCTCTCGAGCCAACCTCAGTGTTTCACTGTACTGTTTTCCATGTTGTGAAGTATCTGGGATTGGAAGAACGAATGTAGTTTTCCATCTACCGGGCAAACTAAAAGAAATTTCGGAGAGATTATTCCTGCTCGTTTAAATGGGCTACTATATTTATCTCACTGACGGTTCTAACTATACCACCACTTGCGAAGTAGGTTAGAAATCAGATTAATAATGTTGCTCACGGAGCATATGTTCGCTTTATCGGGCAACAACAAAGTTATTGACTGTGGATGGTATTGTCAGACCTGGAAAAAAGTCATTAATTTTGGCACTTATCTTGAATGGATTCCCACGTAGATTTCGTCGAAGTTGTTATGGCTCATCTTTTGATTCTAGAGTGATACCACTTTGATGGCTAGAAGGTCCAGATCTGTATTTTAGCAATATTTGAAGACCTAAAAAATGCGTTTTTCAGGAAATTAATGATCAAACAATCCCAGATCAGAACAATGGTATGGTAGAAACTATTTTTGACTTGGTGTTCACGATCCACATTTTTATTAAACTTCTTGTAAATTCACATATACTTCTTCTTAATTATCACATCGTCAAGAAAACAGTTTTGTATCAATCTTGATATATTTAATTTCCACTTTAACCAAACACAAGACTTGACTGTTCTTTTACAAAGCGAAATAACAGCTTAACTTCTGCAAAGTGAAACAAAGACTGCTCTGTGCACATTCGCGCCAGAATGGTTACAAGTAAGTCGAAAATTATGACATTCTCACAGAAATGAATACACACAAGAACCATATCACTGTAATATATAGATACATCGGAGTACCTATACATTAATAAAACCAAATGTGAATATTGTCACAAAAATATGTCTGTTACTTCGCAGAAAAGTACGTCTTGTGACTAAGGCCTCCCGTCGGGTAAACCTTTCGCCGGGTGCAAGTCTTTCGATTTGACGCCACTTCGGCGACTTGAGCGTCGATGGGGATGATTAGGACAACACAACACCCAGTCCCTGAGCGGAGAAAATCTCCGATCGAGTCGGGAATCGAACCCGGGCCCTTAGGATTGACATTCTGTCGCGCTGACCACTCAGCTAACAGGGGCGGTCCGCAGAAAAGTAGTAAGATATTACTGGTATCGTGAACTGGGGTTGGAGTGCCGTAATGGTCACGTAAATAAAGAACCATTACGCGGTGTCTATCAATATTTTTTACACGATAAGTGAAACTTGTAGGTGTATGCTCTGCAATCCACTACACAGTGCGTTGCGAAGACCACTTCATCCTAATAGCGACAACACTCTGCCCGGAATAATAAAAAAATTGGGAAAAAAAATCTAATCGGCTCAAAGTTTTGTGAAATGATTTGTCAGTAAGGAAGAAATAAAATAGATTAGGGAAACAATTTATCCGCCTGTGAAACATGCTCAAAATCATGTACAGCAGCCGAGATGCTTATACGTTAGTGACATAAGGGGACCACTGAGTGAAATTCCGCCTTACAGATATCCTCTAGTACTCTTCAAAATCCTAAAATTCTAAGTCAAACATTGAACTTTAAATTCTCAGTCGCCACCTCATTTGCTATATTTGGTCTCGAGCATTCTTAAAGGCGCACCAGATGTTTGTCTAATGTATTTTATTTTTTTACTTTTTGACAAATCATTTCACAAAACAGTTCGCCAGTCTGTTTTAATTTTTTAAAATTTTTAAGATCTTTTCAAAAAGCAGGAAATATGATACGTTCAAATATCGATCGGTATTCTAATATTATTGTTTCTATTATTATTATTGTTGTTGTTGTTGTTATGAGCGTATGGATCAAGAGAAAGCAGAAAAGTTACAGTTTAAGCTGTGACTTAATATTTTTTGACACTAGCAGCAGCTGTTCGTGAAACACACTCGGGGAAAAAAAAGGTTCCATGAAAGAATTATTCGTATGGGACAGAAACCAGCAGATGCGCTGCACATTTACAGACGAACAAATGATTACAATCTGAGAGAAGTTCGATGATTTATTGATGAGAGATAGTTTCTCAAGAGAGATAGCTTCACAAATTGAGCAAGTCAGTAACGAGTTGGTCCACCTCTGGCCCTTATTCAAGCTGCTTTTCGGCTTGGCACTGGTTTATAGAGTTGTGGGCTGTCCTCGAGATGAATATTGTGCCAAATCCTGTCCAACTGGCGCGTTAGATCGTCTAAATCCCGAGGTGGTTGGAGGGCCTGTACGAAATGCTACAAATGTTCTCAGTTGGGGAGAGATCCGGCAACCTTGCTGGCCAAGGTAGAACTTCGCAAACACGAAGACGATCAGCAGGAACTCTCGTCGTGCTCGGGGGGGGGGGGGGGAGATTATCTTGCTGAAATGTAAGCCCAGGGCAAAAAAAAAAAAACAGTGCGTAGAATATCGTCGACGTACAGCTGTGCTGTAAAAATGCCGTGGATGACAAACAAAGAGGTCCTTCGAATCAGCTGTTAATTGGAAACAAAAATTTATTTGCACGTTCTGGTGCTGAAATTCTTCCATTAGGCCTGAGGAAAATAGTTGAATTCGTAAGTTCCTTAAGCTAATTACGTATTTGTTGTGGTCCACCATACGGTGGTATCATGATTGTCAGTCGCCAATTTCGTGCAAACGCGCCAGTTCTGAAACGTGTGTGTCCTTTAATAAGTGCGTTTTCAGCGAATGCAAAATACGGAAATACACATGCTGAAGATCATAAATAATCCTGGCGAAGGTCGAAAATTTCTAATTGACAAAAGCCGGAATGTTATCAAATGAGCGTAAAGTAATAAAGTTGCTTTTTATGTTTTGTACTGCAGGTGCCCGTAATCAACAGACATAATGGAGAACTACAGTCGGAGACGTACCCTTGTCTGCTAGGTTACGCGAAACACCGTGAAGTCAATTGTAGCTTGTGAGCCGCCTCTGCCGCCTTCTCTGTAATCCACGATCAGTGACGTCCTTTTCGCCTGATTTCCTTTTGTTTACCCCAGCAACGGTCTCATTAGAGAAAGTGTTTTCTCAGTTTAGGCAGCGATCGGGAAAGGGTGCATCACTGTCCCTGAATAATAAACACTAGTCACCTCAACTTCAACTCCAAGGCGAACCATTACATCGGAATGAGAACTTCAAACTGAAAAGACTCAAATGAACAGAACACTGCGGAAGAACCTAGTAAATTTGCAATAAATGTGTAACTTTAATAGCTTTTTGCTTGGTAGGGAGTCGTTCCGTTTGAATGAGGGGAGGGGAGAAAGTCTCCTCTTTCTGCCCTGTCTGCCGTAAAATTAATTATAATCTCCGTCTTAACTGCGTAAGGCAATCGAATTCGTCCCTACTAGCAAGGGGTTCTAAACTGATTAATTAAGAAACTGAGGAGGTGGAACAGGGGTTACAGGGCATGAAGGAAAAACATCAGCAGCAAGATATTCATTTATCAGAGCCAGGAACTTTCGCATTGCCGAGAGTAACATTCACGAAAGTACGGTTGCAGCCAAGAATTCACTGCAGTCATAAGCAAGACGTTAACGCTTAAATGGAAACGGACGTTGTTAGTAAATTACACTACTGGCCAGCAACATTGCTACACCAAGAAGAAATGCAGATGATAAACGGGTATTCATTGAACAAATATATTATACTAGAACTGACATGTGATTACACATTTTCACGCAGTTTGGGCGTAATAACGGCCTTGGTACGCCCGGGCATTGAGTCAAACTGAGCTTGGATGGCGTGTACAGGTACAGCCGCCCATGCAGCTTCAACACAATACGACAGTTCATCAAGAGTAGTGACTGGCGTATTGTGACGAGCCAGTTGCTCGGCCACCATTGACCAAACGTTTTCAGTTGGTGAGAGATCTGGAGAATGTGCTGGCCAGAGCAGCAGTCGAACATTTTCTGTATCCAGAAAGCCCCGTACATGACCTGCAACATGCGGTCGTGCATTATCCTGCTGAAATGTAGGGTTTCGCAGGGATCGAATGAAGGGTAGAGCCACGGGTCGTAACACATCTGAAATGTAACGTCCACTGTTCAAAGTGCCGTCAATGCGAACAAGAGGTGACCGAGACGTGTAACCAATGACACCCCATACCATCACGCCGGGTGATACGCCAGTATGGCAATGACGAATACACGCTTCCAATGTGCGTTCACCGCGATTTCGCCAAACACGGATGCGACCATCATGATGCTGTAAACAGAACCTGGATTCATCCGAAAAAATGACGTTTTGCCATTCGTGCAGCCAGGTTGGTAGTTGAGTAGACCATCGCAGGCGCTCCTGTCTGGGATGCAGCGTCAAGGGTAACCACAGCCGTGGTCTCCGAGCTGATAGTCCATGCTGCTGCAAACGTCGTCGAACTGTTCGTGCAGATGGTTGTTGTCTTGCAAACGTCCCCATCTGTTGACTCAGGGATCGAGACGTGGCTGCACGATCCGTTACAGCCATGCGGATAAGATGCCTGTCATCTCGACTGCTAGTGATACGAGGCCGTTGGGATCCAGCGCGGCGTTCCGTATTACCCGCCTGAACCCACCGATTCCATATTCTGCTAACAGTCATTGGATCTCGACCAACGCGAGCAGCAATGTCGCGATACGATAAACCGCAATCGCGATAGGCTACAATCCGACCTTTATCAAAGTCGGAAACGTAATGGTACGCATTTCTCCTCCTTACACGAGGCATCACAACATCTTTTCACCAGGCAACGCCGGTCAACTGCTGTTTGTGTATGAGAAATCGGTTGGAAACTTTCCTCATGTCAGCACGTTGTAGGTGTCGTCACCGGGGCCAACCTTGTGTGAATGCTCTGAAAAGCTAATCATCTGCATATCACAGTATCATCTTCCTGTCGGTTAAATTTCGCGTCTGTATCACGTCATCTTCGTGGTGTAGCAATTTTAATGGCCAGTAGCGTATTAAACAAGTAGCAGTTACAGAGTGGCAGGTAACGTGCCGTTAATCTAGGACAATGGTTCACTTCCTGGGGCCCGCAGTCCACTGGGAGGGAGGGGGGGGAGGGGAGATATGTGATGTGGATAGGGGTGGGGGCGGGGGGCTGGCGCAGACAGCTCAGAGCAGAAATATCCGGTCAGACTGGTCAAAGATGTTATCTTCTCCATCATATTCAGTTCCATGTGAATGATAGTGCCTCACGACCGTGATATAATCCAGGAGAGAAAGCAGGTCAGCATCGGTTACAATGCCATCTGTCTTTTTTATCGCATTGCAGATTCAGACTTCTACTGATATTGCAGCTATCATCAGTGCTATAAATGCAAATAATACATGACTCAGACATAGAAAAAACACGCTCATCAAACGGCATGTCACAGTCGTACACAGTTACGTTTCCACGATTGTATGCCATTGTAAGTAGTCATCTAGTCTGAACGTAATTATAACGATACATATTCTAATCTAACTCAGGCATGTAAAAACATTAATTCAACTCAGGCTACTGTTTACAAAGCCATACAGGTACCGTCGGTTTACGTCATACTGTATAGCCAATGTCCTCTATTTATTGGCCTTATGTAAAAGATTGGGTCAAGTTCAAAAAAATTATAGGTAAAAATACAAGGAATTCAATTAGTAATTATGATAACACACAATTTTGTATGGAGGCATACAAATCCAAAAAAAAAGACATGTTGACAAGTGTTACATTGGGTCATACTGGATAGCCAAACACTCTACTTTTATTCTTATGTGCATTTTTTTCTTGCTTAACTCATTGTTTTACATATGGGCGATACGTAGAGGGTGTTGGCTATCTAACCGAGCGAGGTTGCGCAGTGGTTAGCACACTGGACTCGCATTCGGGAGGACGACGGTTCATACCGGCGTCCGGCCATTCTGATTTAGGTTTTCCGTGATTTACCTGAATCGCTCCAGGCAAATTCCGGGATGGTTCCTTTGAAAGGGCACGGCCGACTTCCTTCACGTCCTTCCCTAATCTGATGAGACCGATGACCAGGCTGTTTGGTCTCTTCCCCCAAACAACCAACACCCCCCCCCCCTCCCCCGTCTTGTTGGCTATCTAGTATGACGTAAACCGAGGTTACCTACATGGATTTGTAAACACCTGGATCAGTTGGAGTAATACTTGTACATGCCTTAGTTAGACTGGAATACGCCGATGAGCCAAAAAATGATGACCACCTGCTTACAGCTTGTTTGTCCGTCTTTGGAAAGAAATACATCACTGATTCTGCGTATCAGGGATCCGACAGTTTGTTGGTAGGTTTGGCATTAGATGTCTACGCACAGGTCATGTAATTCGTGTAAATAACGGGCCGCTGATTTGCGTAGCGGTGATGGAGCCCGATAGTGACCCAGATGGGTTCCGTAGGATTTACATCAAGCGAATATGGTCGCCGAGACATCAACATAAGTTCACTATAATGCTTCTCAAACCACCGTAGCACAGGTCTGCCTCCGAGACGCCGACAATTATACTGCTGAAAGATGACATCGCCTTCTGGGAAAACAAGCATGGGACCGAGCGAGACGGCGCAGTGGTTAACACACTGTATTCGCATTCGAGTGGTCGGTGGTTCAAATCCGCGTCCAGCCATCCTGATGTAGGTTTTATGTGATTTCCCTAAATCGCTTCAGGCAAATGCCAGGATGGGTGCTTTGAAAGGGCACGGCCGACTTCCTTTCTCATCCTCCCCTAATCCGATGGGACAGATGATCTCGCCGTTTTACCCCCTCCCCAAAATGAACCAACCAAGCATGAAGGAATGTAGGTGGTTCCCAGCAGTGAGTCTTCGATTACTACCACAGGTCCCATACAAGCGCAGGAGAATGTCCCCTATAGCATAATATGCTCCCACCAGCCGGTGTCCGTGGCGCGCTCCACCTTTCGAGACGACCATCGACATAGTGTAGCAAAAACGTTGTAACGTTGTTGCATTAATTTGTTCTGAAAGCGGTGCTAATATTCAAGACCATAAAAGTGGGTTAAAAGCTGTGAGCTATCTGAGGAAGTTAACCTTGCATTACTGCGCAACTGTTTCACCAGGTATCCAGTCTAGATTACCAAATTCCCAACCAGACTAACATCTAACTAAATCTTTTAGTACTCATCTTACGATAACCGGTGATTATATATATATATATATATATATATATATAAAGACAATTTAAATAAAAAGAAATAAATCAGTTTATATTTGTACATTTATTTTAACATTGATCATTGTTCCGTTAAAATTTCAGCATATCAAACTTGATTCATAACTAAACTGGTGCCTTATTTAGGATTGTAAAAATGTGAGTTTGTAATCTTACGGAACACATCAAATAGGGAGCCAAGATTGGGAGACTACATACAACACTGCATTCATAAAATAACACACGAAGAACGTTGAAACATATCCAAGAGGAAATTAACCACAACCAACCGATTCAATTTTCACCCAAAGAAGTTACGTTCGTAGCGCAATCCTGTCCGTCATGAAATTACCACACACTGGTATACTAAATTCAAACTAACTCTCTGTGAAATCTTCCCGGAAAGAATAGCCGAGGGCTACTTTGATGCTTACACCACATGCTTCACGTGGTCAACTTGGTTTACACAAAGAGTGTAACTCCACAATAATTTTTATAATTAAAATAAATTACGTCGAAACGCAATTTACAAAATAAAAACCTTGAACTGGTTACTATCGTCTTACTATTAATCTGATGGGTCAAACAATTGTATAAGCACATGGTACTGGTCTCACAAAGTACACCCCACGTGGGTTGAACATAAACAAAAGTTGCTATATTGAAAAATATTGTCAAGACGAGACGTTATAACGTGATTCACCCGGAGAGCCGACAAGTTCCCATCGACCGGTGGTCGAGTCCTGCAATTGTAACTGACAATGCCCTTGAACCAACATGTGAACTCGTAGGGGTGGTCTGCTGCGGAGCTCCGTGTTCAACAATTTACGATGAACGGTGTGTTCCGAAACAGTTGTGCGTGCACCAGCACTGTACTCTGTCGACAGAGATGCCACAGATCAGTAGAGAAGCCTCCGAACCTCACGTTCTGTGACGAGTCGAGGACGTCCAACCATTTAGCGCCTAGTGGTAGTTTCACGGTCCTCCTACCTCTTTCCTTAGATGCTCATGGCAGTAGCAAGTGAACGTTCGACCAGCTTCGCCGTTTTGGAGATATTGGTTCAGAGCCTCTGCGTAATAATAATATGCCCTTTGTGAAAGTCGCTTATCTCACTGGATTTCCACTGGACTCGCATTCGGGAGGACGACGGTTCAATCCCGCGTCCGGCCATCCTGATTTAGGTTTTCCGTGATTTCCCTAAATCACTCCAGGCAAATGCCGGGATGGTTCCTCTGAAAGGGCACGACCGACTTCTTTCCCCATCCTTCCCTAATCCGATGAGACCGATGACCACGCTGTCTGGTCTCCTTCCCCAAAACAACCAACCAACCATCACTGGATTTCCCTGTTTGCAGCCCATATTTTCGCCAGGGTGATTCCCCGTCCGTGCCTGCATCGCTTACATACTTTTGTTACTGCGTCACGTGCGCGCAGCGCCACCAGGGGGCATCCAAAGTCGCGGTGGGCAGTGGTCACAATGTTTTGATTGATCGGCTTATTGTCGCTGTTGTTGTTGTGGCCTTCAGTCCTGAGACTGGTTTGATGCAGCTCTCCATGGTACTCTATCCTGTGCAAGCTTCTTCATCTCCCAGTACCTACTGCAACCTACATCCTTCTGAATCTGCTTAGTGTATTCATCCCTTGGCCTCCCTCTACGATTTTTACCCTCCACGCTGCCCTCCGATACTAAATTGGTGATCCCTCGATGTCTCAGAACATGTCCTACCAACCGATCCCTTCTTCTGGTCAAGTTGTGCCACAAACTTCTCTGCTCCCCAATTCTATTCAATACTTCCTCATTAGTTATGTGATCTACCCATCTAATCTTCAGCATTCTTCTGTAGCATCACATTTCGAAAGTTTCTATTCTCTTCTTGTCCAAGCTATTTATCGTCCATGTTTCACTTCCATACATGGCTACACTCCATACAAATACTTTCAGAAACGACTTCGTGACACTTAAATCTATACTCGATGTTAACAAATTTCTCTTCTTCAGAAACGCTTTCCTTGCCATTGCCAGTCTACATTTTATATCCTCTCTACTTCGACCATCATCAGTTATTTTGCTCCCCAAATAGCAAAACTCATTTACTACTTTAAGTTCAAATGGTTCAAATGGCTCTGAGCACTATGGGACTCAACTGCTGTGGTCATAAGTCCCCTAGAACTTAGAACTACTTAAACCTAACTAACCTAAGGACATCAACCACAGCCATGCCCGAGGCAGGATTCGAACCTGCGACCGTAGCGGTCGTGCGGTTCCAGACTGTAGCGCCTTTAACCGCTCGGCCACTCCGGCCGGCTACTACTTTAAGTGTCTCATTTCCTAATCTAATTCCATCAGCATCACCCTACTTAATTCGACTACATTCCATTATCGTCGTTTTGCTTTTGTTGATGTTCATCTTATATCCTCCTTTCATGACAGTGTCCATTCCGTTCAACTGCTCTTCCAAGTCCTTTGCTGTCTCTGAAAGAATTACAATGCTATCGGCGAACCTCAAAGTTTTCATTTCTTCTCCATGGATTTTAATACCTACTCCGAATTTTTCTTTTGAATAACATCGGGGAGAGGCTAC
Source organism: Schistocerca serialis cubense (assembly GCF_023864345.2). Classification (NCBI taxonomy): domain Eukaryota; kingdom Metazoa; phylum Arthropoda; class Insecta; order Orthoptera; family Acrididae; genus Schistocerca; species Schistocerca serialis. The sequence goes on along the minus strand of NC_064644.1, from coordinate 409,386,336 downwards.
AACCCTGTCTCACTCCCTTCCCAACCATTGCTTCCCTGTCATGCCCCTCGACTCTTATAACCGCCATCTGGTTTCTGTACAAATTTTAAATAGCCTTTCGCTGCCTGTATTTTACCCCTGCCACTTTAGAATTTGAAAGAGAGTATTTCAGTCAACATTGTCAAAAGCTTTCTCTAAAGCTACAAATGCTAGAAACGTAGGTTTCCCTTTCCTTAATCTTTCTTCTAAGATAAGTCGTAAGGTCAGCTTATAACGGTATGTGATTGTGGAATTGAAATTCTGTTCAGCGGTGACATGATGTTTGATAAGTGTGATGTTTCTACGTCTGATTCTTGTATTATTTGTGTTTATAGCGCTGCCAGTTGAAATCTAGATCTGCAGTGCAATAAAAAAGACATTACGAACGATGCCGAGTTTCTCTCTGTCCTTAATTTTACATTCTTATTACAGTTAGCGAGTGCATTCTTTTGTAGAGCTGGCAGCAGCAGTTTTGCCTCGCACGTCATCAAATGATTGCTGACATACAGTGAGTCCAAAAAGTATTCTCGTAGTTGTATTTTTTTTTTAAACTAAGTATATGTCACGTGAAAGGAAGGGAACATAAAATGTGAACATCCAGTCATATGCATCGAATCTTGAAAAGTCATTTTTATTGATGTACAAGGAAATAAATACATCCTTAGCGATAGCAAATTTACAAAATGCAGAATTTATTCAAGGGCTACTTCAAAATGTAATCGTCTGCTCATTTTTTTTAAATTTACAATCTGAAAATATGATTTCAGTTACAATAATTAATATTTAGTGGGGTTTCCCTTTGCAACTATTACTGCTTGTAGTCGTCTGGGCATCGACTTGACCAAATTTGCCGTCAGAGAGGCTAGAATTTTGTCCCTTTCGTCTTGAAGTGCTACTTTTAGGTGTCTTTTGTTAGAAATGTGTCTTCTCCTGATGCTATCTTGCAGTACTTTCCAAAGGTGTTCAATAGGGTTAATGTCTGGGCTCTGAGGAGGGGTGTTAAGTTGTTTTGGGGTATTGTACACGAGCCACAGCCTTGTATTTAGAGCCGTAGGCTTTGGGTCGTTATCTTGTGAAAAATTATTTCCTTGCAGACCTAGTTTTTCGGCGCTAGGATTCAGATTGTCCTTTAAAATGCTGATACACATATGGTGATCCATTGTACCCTCTGTGAAATGCAATTTTCCAACACCTGCAGCACTCATACAGTCCCACACCATCGGGGAGCCACCATTGTGTTTAACCGTTGGCACAAGATTGCGTGGCATCTCCGCATTCGCCTGCCATCCGACCTGAGTACGTTATATTTACTCTCATCAAAAAATATTACTCTATTCTACAAGTCTTCCTTTTTGAATCTATGTTCCATCGCAAAATGAAGACGTATCTTTCGATTGTGTTCACTGACCCAAAATTTCTTGCGCGCGCCCCGGACGCGATACCCATACGTTTTGAAGGTATTTCTGATAGTGTTGGCACATACCTTCCTTCCCCTACACTCTAACTCCCCAGCCAACTTATGAGCGCTGATTTTAGATTTCTTCTTCATTTCCTTCACGATAAATCTCGCGTCTGCATCAGTCAAAGTGTGAGGGCGTCCAGTATGTGGTTGGTTTCTTAATGATTTTGTTGCACAAAATCCATCTATTATCGACTGAACCGTCGATTTAGGTCTGCCGACTACTTTAGCATGTCGTAAGACGATGTGCACTCATTATGTAAGTGCAGAATAAGTTTCCTTTCGATCAGCGTCGTCTCACTACCCTTAGGGCCAATTGCGCTAATTGCACTGTATCGGCGCCTTACAGAACCACAGCAGGCGATAGAATGGGGCCGCGCACTGTTGACTGTAGTGTGTGCCGTGGGTTAGCGTTGTAGTTCAATCACTGCGCGCAAAATTTCGGCATGTTCAGATGGGGGACGAATACTCTATTTTGTTAACCTTGCTGTCGATTTGGATGTATTTCTTTCCTTGCTTTTCAACAAAAATGACTTATCGAGGTACTTGTTACATGACTGGCTCTTTAGATTTTGTATACATTTCTTTTCGTGTTAAACAGAATTTGTTTCCTAAAAGATATGCAGACAATACTTTTTGGTCTCACTGTACTTCAGTCTGCGCTCTGCATTCTTAATTCAGTATTACGCCTGTTGTTGTTCCCTGTAGAAGTGAATATGATTATTATTGTTTTTATATGCAGAGTGAAAATGTCTGCAAAAAGAAGATTTTATAATGAAGAATATATTAAGTATGGTTTATCATATTAAGTATGGTTTATTGAGAAAGGCAATCTGCACGTGACAAAGTGTAATGTCTTCAGTAGCTACTCATTGCATGCCGTGCACCTGGAACGTCATTTAACAGCAGGTACCCGGCTTTGAAAAATAAACAAAAATAGTTTTTTGTTGGAAAAATAAATTATTTAAATCGCATGAAACTGGACTGGCCATCATGAAACCAAAATATCGCACTAGCCTGAACGTGGAGAGTGATCTTTGATGTGCTTTAGCTACGAGTTTGAAATAAAACATTCAGGAGCTGCTTAAAGAAAAAAGTTTCAGTTGTCTCATTGCTGTTCTGAATATTTCTTGTGACTTTCGTCACACAAAAAATGTTATATGTGAAAAATTTTGATCAAGTGAAAACAGCATTATTAGGTATTTAAGTGAAACTTAAAGGAATTGTGCTCTGTTAGAGTTCTGCTGTGCAGTATGTTCTCCTTACCAGATTGGATTGACAGAGGACATCGAAAAAATTCAAAGAGGGGCATCATCGGTAAGTAGAGGGGAGAGTGTCACGGAGAGATGTGGGGTGGTAATCATTGAAACGAAGGTGTTTTTCGTTGCGGCGAGATGTTTGCACGAAGTTTCAATCATCAACTTTCTCCTCTGAATGTGAAAATATTTACCTCCGCCAATCTACATATGGAGAAATGAAATCGTAATGAAATAAGAGAAATCACAGATCGTCCACAAAGACTGAAGTGTTTAATTTTCTCAGGTGCTCCTAGAGAGTGTTTCCTCAGGCGCTCCTAGTGTGTGAAACAGTAGAGAAAATGTGAAGATGGTTCGAAGAACCCTGTGCCACACGCTTAAGTGTGCATTGCAGAGGACTCTTGTAGATGTAGGTGCAGATGAGGCAGCCTGGGGTTTAAAAAACTGTTGCTATAGTGGTAAAATGTATATTGGCCAAACAGTTCGCACCATTCATGACAGATGTGTTGAGCATCACCGCCACCCACGCGATTACTACAGCTTGACAAATGTGCGGTCACGGAGCACTGCCTTACCGAGGGTCACAAAGTGTTGTATGGTAAGACACAAATGATTGCCCCTGCACCTCGCTGTTTGGACTGAGCTGTAAACAAGGTATCGAAATTAGACTGTCAGACAGTAGTATAAACAGAGACAAAGGTTATCTATTAAGGAATATTTCGAATATTTTTTTATCTGACATTAAAAAACATCGGTCGTTAACTCGGCCGCCAGAATGTACAAATGGTGGCACTCAGTAGCGCTTTATCGTTTTTGTCAGTTTTCATCACTGGGTGCTGTACCTTCACTTGTGTTAGGGATAACAGCGACGATTTCTGGCGTATGCGCTGATGGTTTTTCGCGGCGTATAAAAGGGCCGAGGGTCAGCTGACGACCACGCGTTGGCCTGACCTACTGTGAGAGTAAACACCTCCTACAGCTGCCTGACAAGGGAACCTCCCCATCGCACCCCCCTCAGATTTAGTTATAAGTTGGCACAGTGGATAGGCCTTGAAAAACTGAACACAGATCAATCGAGAAAACAGGAAGAAGTTGTGTGGAACTATGAAAAAAATAAGCAAAATATACAAACTGATTAGTCCATGGGCAAGATATACTCCATTAAGGAGGGACGCGATTGAGGAACACCGTGGTCCCGTGGTTAGCGTGAGCAGCTACGGAACGAGAGGTCCACGGTTCAAGTCTCCCCTCGAGCGAAAAATTTTTCTTTGCAAAGTTGTGATCTGTCCGTTCGTTCATTGACGTCTCTGTTCACTATAATAAGTTTAGTGTATGTGTTTTGCGACCGCATCGCAAAACCGTGCGATTAGTAGACGAAAGGACGCGCTTCTCCAATCGGAACCGAAAACATTTGATTGCAAGGTCATAGGTCAACCGATTCCTCCACAGGAAAACACGTCTGATGTATTCTATACGACACTGGTGACGGCATGTGCATCACATGACAGGAATATGTTGTCGACCCACCTAACTTGTACACTTGGCGAATGGGTAAAAAGATTCATCTACGTTGCCCGATTTAGGGTTTCTTGTGGAGGTGATAATTACTCCCAAAAAGTGACGAAAACATCAGAGTTTGTCACATAAACTGCAACAAATGAATTCAAAAATCTCACAGTCGCACACTTTTCCCTGTGCTCTGTCAAAACATATCTTTTTAACTTTTTCAAATTTTTCCGTGTGTAGACCGCCAAATCCTGGATATGTCCAAGCAAATCTGAATATGCCCTGGAATTTTGAAGAGCGAAGTTGATTTATGTGTGAGTGCCTGAACTTTGATAATTGTCTGAAAATAAAAAATTAAAATTTTCGCTCGAAGGAAGCCTTGAACCAAGGACCTCCCGTTCCATAGCTGATCACGCAAACCACGCTCCCCAGTTCTGTCTCTCCTTGGTGGAGCATATCTTACACATGGACTAATCAGTTTGTATATTTTGCTTATTTTTTCATAGTTCCACACAACTTCTTCCTGTTTTCTCGATTGATCTGTGTTTAGTTTTTCAGGGTCTATCCACTGTGGCAACTTATAACTAAATCTGAGGGGGGTGCGATGGGGAGGTTCCCTTGTGAGAAGCGTACAGAAGCCAACCAGACAGGAGGAAAATCCACAAAGAGAGGCAAAAAATCACCGAAAGCAAGAGTACCGCAGGAATAGCGTACCAAACGCTTAACCTGCGCAACAATCAAGCCCAGGATAGGCATGTTATTTTCAGCAAATAGTTATTAATCAGTTCCGGTGAGATTAGCAAACAGCTTTCTCACATAAAGATGGACCACGGAAATATTGTGTCTAGACGTAAGATTCTGCTGCACACCCAGCAAGAATATCATCACTTATTACGTCGGGATGGTCAACGTAGTCACACTACAAACACTTACTGTTGAGAGCAGTCATCGTGTGTACGAGGGTTGCAACTTAAAAGGTGGCAAATATTTATTGACAACCGGCCGGTGTGGCCTAGCGCTAGGGTCGCAGGTTCGAATCCTGCCTCGGGCATGGATGTGTGTGATGTACTTCGGTTAGTTAGGTTTAAGTAAGTTCTAGGGGACTGATGACCTCAGATGTTAAGTCCCATAGTGTTCAGAGCCATTTGAACCATTAATTGACAACCGATACAAAACAGTTACATGTTTGCACCTGTTACTGTCCATCAAAGTAATCACCAGCGTTGAGTAGAACCCATTGCCAGCGATGTGGAAGGCGTAGTATACCTTTAGCAGAGCCCGTTCTGTTGATGGTGCGAATGGAGCGGTCGAATCTCTGAACAGTTCTGAAGCGAATGCCACGAAGTGGTTCCTTCATCTTCGGAATCAAGTCAAAGTCACAAGTACTTAAGTCCGGGGAGTATGGGGGATGGTGCAGTATTTCCCAATCCCATCGACCGAACAGAGCAGCCACAGCTTGCGCTGTATGCGCCCCCGCATTGTCGTGCAAAATGGGTGGGTTGCGCAGAAAATGTCGCCGCTTCTTCCGCAAAGCTGGTCGCAGCTGATGCTCCAGAAACGAACAGTAATACTGTGCATCGACGGTCTGCCGTGGAGGAACGTAATGCGTTAGGATAACACCAGCACAGTCGTACACGAGAATCACACTTAAGACCGCTCCATTTGCAGCATCAACAGAACAGGCTCTGCTAACGATATACTACGCCTTCCACATCGCTGGCAATGGGTTCTACACAATACTGGTGACTACTTTGAAGGACAGTAATAGGTGCAAACATGTAACTCTTTTGTCTCGGTTGTGAATAAATAGTTGCCACTATTTAAGTTCCAATCCTCGTATGTTCGTCAATGTACAGTTTTTGGAAGACAACTTGAAAGTACGCCGCCATCTGGCAAGGTTACACTAACAACAGACGGAAGTACCAGTTTTGAATATGAAAAAGAAAGAATTTTTTCACTCTACATGAACACCGTATCATGCGGCTTCCCTGTGCGTTCCCACCAACGAGGAAAAAAAAGCTGGAATATTAACAATCAAATATTTATAAGCTTCATAAAGGGAGGCTTTCTGATCCGACCAACCGATTTGGCCCCTGTTTGACAAGTGGCTCGTGGACACCCTAAAATGGAAGATAAAGATTTTTTTGAGAAAATCACTCTAATTGACAGGATCGATAAATAATTAAAATCTGAGCATTTTCATATGTAGGATCCGCAAACGCATATTTTCCGAGAAATCGAGAAAAGAAACTTTCACGACTGCCGCCTGTCTACCCAGAGGATTAACCCCGTTCAACAAAAGCGGCGCTGGGCGAACGGTCGGATCAGTGTTCGATTTCGATCGGTACTCTGAAGTTCTTTTTTTTATTTTTTTATTTTTCCCCTTATCGAAACTGGTGTGGATAGGAGAGTTAAAAGGTAAATTCATGAACAAAGGAACATTAACAAAACAAATAGATTGAGCGTCATGAGCTTTAGGGGTGGCTTTCTCAGTGACGGACGGAGTGTCGGTGGAAAGAGGGGAAGGTAGTGAGCGGAAGTATCTTACAAGCCGTCAGTTTATCTGGTACACAAACGACCTGCCGAATCGGTTTGCTGTGTCTCAACCCTTATACTTCTTTCCCGTCTGACACTTGCACTTAGCAGTACTCCTACAGGCGCTTGCACGGTCAGGGTTCAGACGGCGTCGATAGCCCCGTGAGTCTTGGGCAGTTGACGTCTTGGGAGCGTGCAAGGGATAAGTCCCTGCAGGCACACTGTCCTCTGTGCCCTCAGTGGCTCAGATGGATAGAGCTCTGCCATGTAAGATCCCGGGTTCGAGTCCCGGCCGGGGCACACATTTTCAACATGTCCCCAATTATGTATATAAACGCCTGTTTGCAGCGAGGGTTTCGATTTAATTATCATTTCATTGTAGAGAAGCTGCACGGCCACCAATGGTATCTGTTCTTTCGGGAACAGATACTACCTTCATATCCACACGGTAATATACGGAATGTAATGTCCGACTGGGCGCGAACTGAAACCACAGTGAAAACCCAATGAAGCTGTGCACAGATGTGTCGGCAGTGTGTCTAGTACGTACACTATTCGCTCTTCTGAGTTCTGGGCGCACACTGAGCACATAAAGACACCTAGAAAACAATGAGGGCTGGGTGAGAGATTTCGCCTATGTCATGCAGCCCACATAACTATCATGCATTTCTTTCTTCATGACAATTCTCGGCCTCGTTCTGCAGGGGTACTGAAGGTGCTCCTGCAGCGATTTCGATGGAAAGTGTTTGATCACCCACATTACTGCCCATACTTCGCTCCTACTGAGTTTCATTTCTGCTCACATGAACCGCTGGCTACAAAGACAAGTTTTTGGCACAGACAACGAGCTGTAGAACAATGTGGAGAATTGGTGGAAAGCAGAGGCGGCTGTCTTTTATGGCTAGGGTATTGGAAAGTTGGTGGAACACTACGACTAATATCTAAGTCGGAACAGCGACTATGTAGAGCGGTAGCTGGAAGGTGTAGCCAACTGTTTCATATAAAAAAAATTTTGATTTTCACACTGGTTTCCATTTCGCCACCGACCGGACCTTACTTTCTGAATAGTAATACACTCCTGGAAATGGAAAAAAGAACACATTGACACCGGTGTGTCAGACCCACCATACTTGCTCCGGACACTGCGAGAGGGCTGTACAAGCAATGATCACACGCACGGCACAGCGGACACACCAGGAACCGCGGTGTTGGCCGTCGAATGGCGCTAGCTGCGCAGCATTTGTGCACCGCCGCCGTCAGTGTCAGCCAGTTTGTCGTGGCATACGGAGCTCCATCGCAGTCTTTAACACTGGTAGCATGCCGCGACAGCGTGGACGTGAACCGTATGTGCAGTTGACGGACTTTGAGCGAGGGCGTATAGTGGGCATGCGGGAGGCCGGGTGGACGTACCGCCGAATTGCTCAACACGTGGGGCGTGAGGTCTCCACAGTACATCGATGTTGTCGCCAGTGGTCGGCGGAAGGTGCACGTGCCCGTCGACCTGGGACCGGACCGCAGCGACGCACGGATGCACGCCAAGACCGTAGGATCCTACACAGTGCCGTAGGGGACCGCACCGCCACTTCCCAGCAAATTAGGGACACTGTTGCTCCTGGGGTATCGGCGAGGACCATTCGCAACCGTCTCCATGAAGATGGGCTACGGTCCCGCACACCGTTAGGCCGTCTTCCGCTCACGCCCCAACATCGTGCAGCCCGCCTCCAGTGGTGTCGCGACAGGCGTGAATGGAGGGACGAATGGAGACGTGTCGTCTTCAGCGATGAGAGTCGCTTCTGCCTTGGTGCCAATGATGGTCGTATGCGTGTTTGGCGCCGTGCAGGTGAGCGCCACAATCAGGACTGCATACGACCGAGGCACACAGGGCCAACACCCGGCATCATGGTGTGGGGAGCGATCTCCTACACTGGCCGTACACCACTGGTGATCGTCGAGGGGACACTGAATAGTGCACGGTACATCCAAACCGTCATCGAACCCATCGTTCTACCATTCCTAGACCGGCAAGGGAACTTGCTGTTCCAACAGTACAATGCACGTCCGCATGTATCCTGTGCCACGCAACGTGCTCTAGAAGGTGTAAGTCAACTACCCTGGCCAGCAAGATCTCCGGATCTGTCCCCCATCGAGCATGTTTGGGACTGGATGATGCGTCGTCTCACGCGGTCTGCACGTCCAGCACGAACGCTGGTCCAACTGAGGCGCCAGGTGGAAATGGCATGGCAAGCCGTTCCACAGGACTACATCCAGCAACTCTACGATCGTCTCCATGGGAGAATAGCAACCTGCATTGCTGCGAAAGGTGGATATACACTGTACTAGTGCCGACATTGTGCATGCTCTGTTGCCTGTGTCTATGTGCCTGTGGTTCTGTCAGTGTGATCATGTGATGTATCTGACCCCAGGAATGTGTCAATAAAGTTTCTCCTTCCTGGGACAATGAATTCACGGTGTTCTTATTTCAATTTCCAGGAGTGTACTTCGATTTAATTATCTTTCATTACTGTGTGTGTTGTCCTGCTGAAGTCTGTTGGCCCGCGTGTTGCAGTGACGGCGGCGAAGCTGGAGGAGTCCAAGTGGGCGCCTCTGCTGCTGCCACACCAACAGGCGCCGCCCAAGCCGTCGCCGGCGCAGGCTCAGCACCACCACCAGCCTCCGCAACCACAGCCCCAGCCGCAGCCCCAACACCACCAGCACCAGGCGCCGCCGCAGCACCAGCACCAACACCACCAGCACCAGGCGTTCCCCTCCTACCTGCTGGCCGCCGACCCGCTCAAGCCGCACCACCCGCACCAGCAGCACCAGCAGCCGCACCACCTCTTCTGATCGCTGTACTGCTGGTCGGCCGAGCAGCACCACCAGCAGTGAGCGCAGGCTGCCAGCGGACGGCGGGGGAAAGGGGCGGACCAACTGGTGCCGAGGTCCAGGGAAGGCGACTCGCGCGTCTGCTGCCCGGGCTGTCGAGAGCCACAGGCCACGCGTGCTGGGCACGTCCGCGTATCACCAGCTTCCTGCTCACTCGCAAGGCACCAGAGTCGACATGGGCACAGAGTCCAGATTTTCATTTCGAGAAGCAACAAATTGGGGTGCTGGGGCAAACCTCTGCAAAAAAGACTGTGCAGCCAACATGAGGCCATCCTGTGCTGGATATCAGGTGACGACGGTGTTTGTAAATACCCCCAGAGGTACAGCGAGAGCTCGGGATTACCAAAGTTCTTTCAGTGGTCCGTTGTGTCTTCAGATGTACAACAGCCATTTTACAAAGCTGCATACCTGTGAACAGGACACAAATGCTACTGGACTTAGATCTTCAGATCAGCCTCAATCATGCAAAAATTAATAGAATCGCAGATAAATTTTAGGCAATATTACAAGTTAAAAGAAAAATACTCCACTATACAATCAGGGAGCAAGGAATCGTCTTTCACAAAGCAGTATCCAGTCAGCGTGGGTATTACATTGCTTGAGTGGTGATTCCAGATAACAGTAGTGTCAGTGAATTCGCTAAAATGTATATTTTATCGGGCCGACACAACATAGGTCAGAAGATCCACTAACGTGAAAAAAAAAATTGCAGTATGCAGCAAGCAATGCAGGGATGCTGCAAATTGATCTTCAGATCAGTCTCATTCAACTAAAAATTAATAGAATAAACAGCAATTCTTCGCATATGTGTGTGAGGTTGCTTGGCTGCAGTTTCTAGATGGCAGTGGATTCAACGAAATTGCTAAAATATACCTGTGCCTGCCAGAAAGATCCAATCATGTGAAAATAATTTTCAATAAGCAGTTATTCGTTGCAGGCAACGCAGATTTCAGCTCCTAAACCACTTAGTTTTATCGAGTAACAGAATTAAGCTAGACAGGAACACGAGACGAACCTATTCCACATTGCAGCTCCTTTTGACATACGCAATCATCAGTTTTTCAGCTTCAGCACTCAAGCATATTACCCTTCTCCGAAGACTAGGGCACGCTTTTGCTCAAAGATGAAAGCAAGTAATGCTTTCTTAAAACTACTAGCATGTTGCGAAAATTGATTGTAATGATCACTTTTAATTTGTCCATGTATCTATAATAAAACAATCCATCAGCGTTAACTGACTTCAAACTGTCCAAACAAACTAATAATGTCTGCAGAAAATACTGCCAGTGCAACTGAACTGAAACTGGATTCTTCATTTACAATTACTGACCAGTGTAAGACCGCTCTGGGTACATCCACATGCACAGTTCGTCTCCCATAATAGTAGCCATGTTCATTGTTATGTGTCATTTCCTCTAGAACATATGATGCTTGAAATTTTTCAAAACGGCTTCATGAGAGCCGAATACGAAGACTGCGAGGATGTGAACGAGACTGCATAAGACGCATTATTGTAAGCAGAGCACAAGGCTCAAAATATGAAATATTTTACAGTCTGGGAGGAGACCTGGGGTCTGCGCAGAACTAATTGGGCATGTCCCATTGGCAGTAGTTGCCATCAAAGCTGTAGCGTTCGCAAACGTCGTAACTCGACAATATGCGAAAAACACGTGATCTAAAGCACCACGAGTTTGCACAATTTACGTCACCTGGTTCCTGGGCGTTCATCTATCTTCAGAAAACATCAGTCTACAGCGAAGACCACAATTTGTGCTGCGTAAACTGGAATAAAGTGTGTTGAAAATTACTTGACCGAGATATGAGTGGAACAGAGGTCATCCAACAGACGATTTTTGTGTGCTTGTGATTTGTGAATGGACAAGTAATACGTTAATTAGTAGCGATGAATAATGCCCATATTGTTAGTAGAGCAGTGTGCAAGGAAGGACACAGCTTTACGAGTGTTCGACAGGACAACAACTGAATCGTAAGAGTCGTGTGTTACGTGTGGAGGAATGCAATGTCTTTCTTCAGTGGTGCACTGGAAAGGAGGGACAAAGTCACACTATGTGGACAGGTCGTTAACCTAATGACCACTGGATGACTAGATTCTCATTAGTGTTGTTACCAAGAATGACAGCACATTTCAAGAATCTCAGAAAGCGGACTGGTTTATACAGTTGATTAACCTAAGAAGCAGATGGGAATTCTGTGTCTTCCCTTCCTTTTCCTTGGCGTTAATTCGTCCTGTTTGTGAATTTGAATGGTATCAGAGATATGAAGATTATCCTTCCATTTTTATACATCATAAGCTCGGTACATGTCTGCTATTGGAGTAGTCCAGCGTGATTCCACTATAGTTATCCAATTTCTGTTCCTCATGAATTTTATACAAAATTCTTTGTAGGTAATTAACGAGCTCTGTACTAGAACCAAAATTTCAATCCCACCAACTCAAAAAATTAAATTAAAAAAGTGTCAAAACAGCAGATACCTACATCGCTTTATAGTGGCTGTACCACAGTGAAACAAAAGTTGGTGATATATGTGATTGACATGCGTGATTTTTCTGATGTTGGGATCATCAGTTGATAGCATGTTGGATCACTGTTCTTCCGTTGTGACTGAAATTCCTCTTCCGTATACATACAAGTGGAAGGGCTCCTCTGAGTATCTCGCAGTGTTGGTGTAGTGTACTTCTTATCCGCAGCTCACACATGATTCTAGAGAATGTGTGCGTTTAGTGACATACGCTAAAAGACAAGCGCCAAAACGCATTTCTGACTCCAACCGTCCCTAATTTGAATATTGCCACTGGTATACCCTTCCAGTGTTTCTCCATGTGTGTATGTATCTGAAAATACTCTCGAATAATCGACATAATGTATGTATACTGCTCGTCATTCGAATTAACATTATCGTCTTTTTTAAATGTAAACGCTGTACTGTGTGGATGTAATGTGTTTTAAGATATATCAAATTTGAAATGTACTACACTAGAGAAGGAAAGAGATGAAGTTATCAGCAAATAAATTATTGTTTTATAACGATAAAAATAATGACTTCAACAGATACACATCCCTCCCATGATGTCCTTGTCGAGATTAAAGCGAACAACATGTAATAATGCGGCAGTGGCACTAGCTGATCATCCTAACAAAGTACTCTTACTGACGAAATCGTACCGCATCTTGCCACAGAGATGACGGTTGTAGCTCAACATTTGCCGAATAAGTTATATAATGTAATGGTATTGGTTTTTCCCAGTTATCCCTAATACTTAATACACCTTGATCTAACCTTCTTGAAATTGTCTTCAGTTTAGTTATTCTGTCCAAAATAACTAATAAAATTTATCTACACATTCCAAGTACAAACTAACGTAATAAAATCAGGGTTCCAGACTAGAAATAACAAATAACTTGTACAATAAACGCAATCCTCATTTGTTCAGTGGAGTAACTGGACAAAAAGGCACTTATCAAAATAAACAACAAAATAAAGTCACAAAATCAAAAATCGTATAAATCAAATTACAGATAAATCATGACTAACGCTACATATTGAAGACTATCATATTGCTAGACGACACTAAAAGTTAGTTCACGTATTCAAACAGAAAAGAAAAACAATTCATTTTGTTTAATACAAATTAGGCAAATATACATTGTGAGTAAAATGAATGGCAAGCTGTAAAGTGAGTCACAATGTGCAGCTCGAATAAAACAATGACATTTGTGATTAGCTCATTGTGCAAAGCAACTTTAAAATTGTACTTTTCCTGCCTTTTAATTTTTAAATAATTTGGTTCTAGAACATCAAACAAGACCAGTACATGTACTGCAAGTCACATTATGATAAAACAGAAAACCACTTACTCATAAAACACTATGTATTACAGGTAACATAAGAAATATTGTTATTGTTGTGGTCTTCAGTCCTGAGACTGGTTTGATGCAGCTCTCCATGCTACTCTATCCTGTGCAAGCTTCTTCATCTCCCAGTACCTACTGCAACCTACATCCTTCTGAATCTGCTTAGTGTATTTATCTCTTGGTCTCCCTCTACGATTTTTACCCTCCACGCTGCCCTCCAATGCTAAATTTGTGATCCCTTGATGCCTCAAAACATGTCCTACCAACCGATCCCTTCTTCTAGTCAAGTTGTGCCACAAACTTCTCTTCTCCCCAATTCTATTCAATACCTCCTCATTAGTTACGTGATCTACCCACCTTATCTTCAGCATTCTTCTGTAGCACCACATTTCGAAAGCTTCTATTCTCTTCTTGTCCAAACTGGTTATCGTCCATGTTTCACTTCCATACATGGCTACACTCCATACAAATACTTTCAGAAACGACTTCGTGACACTTAAATCTATACTCGATGTTAACAAATTTCTCTTCTTCAGAAACGATTTCCTTGCCAAAGAAATATTTGTCCTATGTAATAGAGATACCTCCAGTGATGCGTGAACGCCCAAAATTAGTCCACTAAAATAACCTACCATCGAAAAACAGCTTACACCAAATATATAATAATTGTTAGCATATGTTACACAGCTGCTCGCTCATAGATTTATGATCGTCACAATTTGTCTAGCATTAGACAATACGTCAATTTCTTTCTAATGATGGCCTGATAAATGTATATTTACTCGTATACTATCAATAACAGTATAATATCACTCTCATGACACAGGACAACTTGTAAATAAAAAAGCAGCCTACTGTAATTTCCCAGTACTGAGTTTATCAGTACAAAAGTCACACAGTTGTAATAAAAATCAAGCTGCCACACAAAACGAATTATACTTGGAGAGTTCAGTAAATTCTTGTTTTTAAGACTACTACATAAATACATTACTCTTTCTTTTTAAACTGGGATTACTGTTTCGTATTTTCGGTAAGACCTTCATTTTTACACGGGATTGTCACAGCCAATGGGCACCATGGCAATCTGATAATTGCCACTGTGTGGTCCACAGTTCAAATGCATCACTAATGTCTGTACATCATCACTCCAACATCTGACAATGTCTGTGTACCATCCTATTGAATACATATTATACATGCAAATAGCAGGTTTTAAACGAGGCAGTGTGACAGTTATTCACATACATTTTCATTTAGGTTTATGTACGTAGCAACGAAGAATTTTCTAACAGTATGCTCTGTGTTGTGTGCACTCACAGTATACGAGCTAATCTTATGCAGTGAACCAAGGTTATATTGTCAATATTACAAAAATAATTGGGTTTCTACAAGCTAACAACACTGAAAAATTTACGATGGGTTTTGATTATTGTATCCAACAAAAAGACCAGACATAACATTACGTCTGTGTTCTTATGGAGACCAACTGGATGTGACAGCGAAACTGAACTAACAACCCAAATACAAGATATTGCAACCAATGCTGCTTTCTGCGATTCAAGTCATCTTCGATCACCAAAGTGAGGATTCTCAAGGATGTAGAACATGCCATAAAACAAGAAAAGATCAAACACATTCACAAAAAAGAGAGAAGCAAATATCCATAAGTGAAATTGTCCTCACAGATGTAGAACAGGTCAAAAAACTACAAACATATTTCCTTTTATGAGGTGTGAACAGACTGGTTACAAGTCGTGTAATACATTAATGTTATATGATAATTATTAGGTTACTGCAGCCACACATCATCAATCAAAAATAAGTTTAGAACAATGTTTTGCATTACTGCACTCAAGATGTGCACAAGTAAATTATATGTATCATTCACGTTTATTTGATGTTATTTATAACAAACACCTCTATTGACTCTTCCAAGAAACTCGTCAGTGGAGTAGAAGCAGTGGGTCACCAGTAAAGTCTTTAGGGTCGTCTTAAAGTGAACTTTATAAGTAGTTAAATTTTTTGTGGTTGCTAACAAGATTTTAAACCTGTGTGCTCCTGAGTAATGGATATCTTTGTGGAGCAAAGTAAAGTTAAATCTACATGAAGATCATCTTATTTGTAGTACTGACCCCATGAATTGAACCTTTAGTTTGGAAAAAAAAGATGATTTATGAGAAATTTCGTTAAGGAATAAATATCATGGTTAGCCTTAGGTAGTATCCTCAGTTCCTTAAACATAACTCTGCAAGACTTTGTTGAATTGACTTAAATAGTTTGTATTGCACACTTTTCAACTTCTAAAATTAGTGTGGATTGATGAGCTACACCAAAAAATTGTCCTGTATGTTATGGATGGAAGGTAAGTGAAAAAGGTAAGGGAAAAATACCAGTTACCTATATCAGACAACATTTGCATTTCATATGAAAGTTTGCTTAGGTGCTTCAGCAATTCTGTGGTGTGCACCTTCCAATTGCATTTATTATCAAGTTGTAATCCCAGCTTCTTCTACTTGCTTGTTGTGATATTTTAGCCATATACTGAGGTTTATTCATTGCAATGTTTATTGTATCATCTACAAACAAAATAACTTGCTATCTGGCAATTTTGCTGATGAAAGCTCATTAATTTACGTAAAAATATGTAAAGGCTCTAAGATGGAACTTTAAGGGCCGTCACACATAATTAGTTCCCAGCTGTGTGGTGAATGGTAGCGTTCCTATTGATAAATTTGTTTCCAGCCAGAGAGAGAGAATATGAATCATTTTGTGGCACTTTCTGTTACAGTGTAATATTCCAATTTACTTAAAAGCATATTGCAAATTAGACAGTCAAATTCCTCTGAGAGACAACAGAATTTTACCATTAGGCTGTAATTTAAATTTACCATAAAACTGCACAAGAGATATTTCAATAATCATTTCTATGAAAGTCTTTGGACTTCTTTTGGTATGTTTAAAGTACTAACAACCCTGTTGGAAGAAAATCCGCAATTAAGCGTTATACTAGAGGTTGAGAATACCGCTTCAGTGGTAAATTTCTTTTATTATCGCGACTGGTTTCGGGCTCTCATAAGCCCATCCTCAGGTGCCGCAACTGAGCGCAGAACATGGAGTCTGCGCTCATGGGTAGAACACCGCGCTTAGTACACGTTCACCGCGGCGCTCAGGGGGCCACAACACGGTCGCGACACCTGAGGATGGGCTTATGAGAGCTGAAACCGGTCATAATAATAAAATAAATGTGCAACTGAAGCGGTATTTTCAACCTCTAGTATGTTTAAAGTATCGTGCACAATCTTCGGCCCTAAGATCAGCCAAGGTAATCTGACATTTTGCTTGCCCGTGTTCTTAGCTCGCACTTGATGCTGTTGTTCTAGTTCTAACATGAACCCAGCCGTCTGGAGCTACTAACATTACTCGACCGATTATACAGTTGAAATAAAGAAATGAAAATCACTAAAACAAAGTAATTATCTCCTGTAACATGTCTCAAATTGTTTTACGTTTCAATGACTTTTTACATGGTCAATATTCTTTAGCAATTTACTCAATCCTTGTCAAACAGTTTGGCACATGTGTCTCATCTGCAAGACTAGTCTACATGCATAAGAAATATGAGACAAAACTGTATACAACAAAGCGGTTTGAAATGGGATGTTTCTGTTAAACACTGTGTCGTCACTGAATAATGTTCTTTACCAAATATCTCTGAATTCACACTTTCCCTTTCCCACAAATGGACCAACGAAATGTCGATACTGTTTTTGTACAACTGTAGATCGTACTGCATTTGATGAAGTCCACAATGCGAAGAAATGGAAACACAGTATTTGCTGTCGTTTGTGGTCTCAGGAGTGCTTCATGCATTTCACTCAAACTGATCTTGGACACGAAACCATGAACGATATTCTCGTTGGCCAAGACCATTACCTTCTTGAAAGATGGTATAGTTCTTGCAGTTTCATCTGCAATATAGTTCTACATCTAAAAATTGTATGTTGGTCTTCCCTGGAATTTCTCTGTTTTTTGTTGTCTTTATTTGATATTTGTACGTATATTAACTATTAACTCGAGAAAAGAAACAGAGGCAATTAGGAGGCCTCGATAATTTTCAATGGAAACAAAATATAAGTCCACATTAGTACTTACAATTTCCCTGTAACATGAAGAGTGACCATGGAATACATTAGAATATTGCATTTTATTTCCTGAAAATGTGAAATTTTCAAACGCCCATGATTCCCTCTTTTTAGCCAACAACATTCAGTGAAAGTACTAAATTAAGTATGATTTTCAACCTAGTTCAAGGCTTCTGGGATGATGTGGTTTCAGTGGCCTGCTTGCCAGTTTCGTTGCTTACTTTCGCAAGAATTTCTCATTTGATCTCACGAGCGTGATTAGTCATCAGTCCATGAGTTAAAAAGTCTGAGACTAACTATAGCGGAGCCAAGGACATCCCGGTGCGTATTCAGTGATCACTAGCCTTCCTTTGGCTGTACTCTGTATGCGAAAGAAAAATGGTTCAAATGGCTCTGAGGACTATGGGACTTAACATCTGAGGTCATCAGTCCACTGGAACTTAGAACTACTTAAACCTAGCTAACCTGAGGACATCACACACATCCATGCCCGAGGCAGGATTCAAACCTCAAGCGCCTAGAACCGCTCGGCCACACCGACCGGCTATGTGAAAGAAAATCTTTGTCAGTTGTGCCAGACTTTGCTGGTATGCAGGCGGCGCTCACTAGCCCGGTTCGATGTGGCGTGTGGTTTCTAATGGCCCAGCATAAACAAGGGAGGTAGATATTTAGCAGATAGGCCCACTCCTGGACAATATGCTGCCATTGGCCAGTGACTCGTGATGTCACAGTGGAGACAACAGTGCTGCGGACTTCAGTGCTTTGCGCCAAGGGGGAGTAACCATGGGAAAAGAGTAGAATAACCAATGAAGGGATAACATTCTACGAATCGGAGCATGCAATGTCAGAAGTTTGAACGTAGTAGGGAAGTACAAAATCTGATAAGGAAAGTGCAAAGCTTCAGAGTGGATATAGTAGGGGTTATGTAGTGAAATGGAAGGAAGCTGAGGATTTCTGATCAGACAAGTACAGGGTACTATCAACAGTAACAGAAAATGGTTTTGAGTATTAAGGTAGGGCAGAAACTGAGTTATTGTGAAGAGTTCAGTGACAGGGTAGTTGTTCAGATGTGTGTGAATTCCTAGGGGACCAAACTGTTGAGGTCATCGGTCCCTAGACATACACAATACTTAAACTAACATATGCTAAGAACAACACACACACACACACACACGCCCTAGGGACAACTCGAACCTCCGGCGGGAAGAGCCGCACCATCCTTGATATGGCGCCTCAAACCACGCGGCCATACCGCACGGACGAGGTAGTTCTTATCAGATTCGACGGCAAACCAACGCCGACAATGCTAGTTCAGATGCCCCTGCCGACATCCCAAGCAGAAAATGAGAAGGTAAAGTGTATGAGGATGTTGCTCTGGTAACTCTGTATATAAAGGGGGATGGAAATCTAATAATCGTGAGGAACTAGAATGCGGTTGTAGAGGAAGGAATAGAAGAAAGGGTTGTTGTTGTTGTTGTTGTGGTCTTCAGTCCTGAGACTGGTTTGATGCAGCTCTCCATGCTACTCTATCCTGTGCAAACTTATTCATCTCCCAGTACCTACTGCAACCTACATCCTTCTGAATCTGCTTAGTGTATTCATCTCTTGGTCTCCCCCTACGATTTTTACCCTCCATGCTGCCCTCCAATGCTAAATTTGTGATCCCTTCATGCCTCAAAACATGTCCTACCAACCGATCCCTTCTTCTAGTCAAGTTGTGCCACAAACTTCTCTTCTCCCCAATCCTATTCAATACCTCCTCATTAGTTACGTGATCTACCCACCTTATCTTCAGCATTCTTCTGTAGCACCACATTTCGAAAGCTTCTATTATCTTCTTGTCCAAACTAGTTATCGTCCATGTTTCACTTCCATACATGGCTACGCTCCATACAAATACTTTCAGAAACGACTTCCTGACACTTAAATCTATACTCGATGTTAACAAATTTCTCTTCTTCATAAACGATTTCCTTGCCATTGCCAGTCTACATTTTATATCCTCTCTACTTCGACCATCATCACTTATTTTACTCCCTAAATAGCAAAACTCCTTTACTACTTTAAGTGTCTCATTTCCTAATCTAATTCCCTCAGCATCACCCTACTTAATTCGACTACATTCCATTATCCTCGTTTTGCTTTTGTTGATGTTCATCTTATATCCTCCTTTCAAGACACTGTCCATTCCGTTCAACTGCTCTTCCAAGTCCTTTGCTGTCTCTGACAGAATTACAATGTCATCGGCGAACCTCAAAAGTTTTTACTTCTTCTCCATGAATTTTAATACTTACTCCGAATTTTTCTTTTGTTTCCTTTACTGCTTGCTCAATATACAGACTGAATAACATCGGGGAGAGGCTACAACCCTGTCTCACTCCTTTCCCAACCACTGCTTCCCTTTCATGCCCCTCGACTCTTATAACTGTCATCTGATTTCTGTACAAATTGTAAATAGCCTTTCGCTCCCTGGATTTTATACCAGCCACCTTCAGAATTTGAAAGAGAGTATTCCAGTTAACATTGTCAAATGCTTTCTCTAAGTCTACAAATGCTAGAAACGTAGGTTTGCCTTTTCTTAATCTTTCTTCTAAGATAAGTCGTAAGGTTAGTATTGCCTCACGTGTTCCAACATTTCTACGGAATCCAAACTGATCTTCCCCGAGGTCCGCTTCTACCAGTTTTTCCATTCGTCTGTAAAGAATTCGCGTTAGTATTTTGCAGCTGTGACTTATTAAACTGATAGTTCGGTAATTTTCACATCTGTCAACATCTGCTTTCTTTGGGATTGGAATTATTATACTCTTCTTGAAGTCTGAGGGTATTTCGCCTGTCTCATGCATCTTGCTCACCAGATGGTAGAGTTTTGTCAGGACTGGCTCTCCCAAGGCCATCAGTAGTTCTAATGGAATGTTGTCTACTCCCGGGGCCTTGTTTCGACTCAGGTCTTTCAGTGCTCTGTCAAACTCTTCACGCAGTATCTTATCTCCCATTTCGTCTTCATCTACATCCTCTTCCATTTCCATAATATTGTCCTCAAGTACATCGCCCTTGTATAAACCCTCTATATACTCCTTCCACCTTTCTGCCTTCCCTTCTTTGCTTAGAACTGGGTTGCCATCTGAACTCTTGATATTCATACAAGTTGTTCTCTTCTCACCAAAGGTCTCTTTAATTTTCCTGTAGGCAGTATCTATCTTACCCCTAGTGAGACAAGTCTCTACATCCTTACATTTGTCATCTAGCCATCCCTGCTTAGCCATTTTGCACTTCCTGTCGATCTGATTTTTGAGACGTTTGTATTCCTTTTTGTCTGCGTCATTTACTGCATTTTTATATTTTCTCCTTTCATCAATTAAATTCAATATTTCTTCTGTTACCCAAGGATTTCTATTAGCCTTCGCCTTTTTACCTACTTGATCATCTGCTGCCTTCACTACTTCATCTCTCAGAGCTACCCATTCTTCTTCTACTGTATTTCTTTCCCCCATTCCTGTCAATTGTTCCCTTATGCTCTCCATGAAACTCTGTACAACCTCTGGTTCTTTCAGTTTATCCAGGTCCCATCTCCTTAGATTCCCACCTTTTTGCAGTTTCTTCAGTTTCACTCTGCAGTTCATAACCAATAGATTGTGGTCAGAATCCACATCTGCCCCTGGAAATGTCTTACAATTTAAAACCTGGTTCCTAAATCTCTGTCTTACCATTATATAATCTATCTGATACCTTTTAGTTTCTCAAGGATTCTTCCATGTATACAACCTTCTTTTATGATTCTTGAACCAAGTGTTAGCTATGATTAAGTTATGCTCTGTGCAAAATTCTACCAGACGGCTTCCTCTTTCATTTCTTCCCCCCAATCCATATTCACCTACTATGTTTCCTTCTCTCCCTTTTCCTACTGACGAATTCCAGTCACCCATGACTATTAAATTTTCGTCTCCCTTCACTACCTGAATAATTTCTTTTATCTCGTCATACATTTCATCTATTTCTTCATCATCTGCAGAGCTAGTTGGCATATAAACGTGTACTACTGTAGTAGGCATGGGCTTTGTGTCTATCTTGGCCACAATAATGTGTTCACTACGCTGTTTGTAGTAGCTAACCCGCACCCCTATTTTTTTATTCATTATTAAACCTACTCCTGCATTACCCCTATTTGATTTTGTATTTATAACCCTGTAATCACCTGACCAAAAGTCTTGTTGCTCCTGCCACCGAACTTCACTAATTCCCACTACATCTAACTTTAACCTATCCATTTCCCTTTTTAAATTTTCTAACCTACCTGCCCGATTAAGAGATCTGACATTCCAAAGAAAGGGTTACGGGGTAATATGTGCTTGGCAGTAGAAATGAGATCCGCCCCCGATAGCTGAGTGGTCAGCGCGACAGACTATCAATCCTAAGGGCACGGGTTTGATTCCTGGCTGGGTCGGAGATTTTCTCCGCTTAGGGACTGGATGTTGTGTTGTCCTAATCACCATCATTTCATCCCCATCAACGCGCAAGCCGCCGAAGTGGCGTCAAATCGAAAGACTTGCACCAGGCGAGCGGTCTAACCGAGGGGAGGCCCTCGTCACACGTTATAATAAAGTAGAAATGAGAGAGAAGAAAGAATATTTGAGTTCTGTAATAAATATTAGATGGTAATATGTTCAAGGATCACAAGAAGAAGTGATGCACTTGGAAATGACCTGGAAACACGAGAAGGTTCTAGCTGGATTACATCGTAGTCAGACAGAGATTCCGAAACCAGATATTGGATAGCAAGGTGTACCGACGTTGTTGTTGTTGTTGTTGTGGTCCTCAGTCCTGAGACTGATTCGATACACCTCTCCATGCTACTCTATCCTGCGCAAGCTTCTTCATCTCCCAGTACCTACTGCATCCTACATCCTTCTGAATCTGCTTAGTGTATTCATCTCTTGGTCTCCCTCTACGATTTTTACCACCCACGCTGCCCTCCAGTACTAAATTGGTGATCCCTCGATGTCTCAGAACATGTCCTACCAACCGATCCCTTCTTCTAGTCAAGTTGTGCCACAAGCTCCTCTTCTCCCCAATTCTATTCAATACCTCCTCATTAGTTATGTGATCTACCCATCTGATCTTCAGCATTCTTCTGTAGCACCACATTTCGAAAGCTTCTATTCTCTTCTTGTCTAAGCTATTTATCGTCCACGTTTCACTTCCATACATGGCTACACTCCACACAAATACTTTCAGAAATGACTTCCTGACATTTAAATCTATACTCGATGTTAACAAATTTTTCTTCTTCAGAAACGCTTTCCTTGCCATTGCCAGTCTACATTTTATATCCTCTCTACTTCGACCATCATCAGTTATTTTGCTCCCCAAATAGCAAAACTCCTTTACTACCTTAAGTGTCTCATTTCCTAATCTAATTCCCTCAGCATCACCCGACTTAATTCGACTACATTCCATTATGCTCGTTTTGCTTTTGTTGATGTTCATCCTATACCCTCCTTTCAAGACACTGTCCATTCCGTTCAACTGCTCTTCCAAGTCCTTTGCTGTCTCTGACAGAATTACAATATCATCGGCGAACCTCAAAGTTTTTATTTCTTCTCCATGGATTTTAATACCTATGCCGAACCTTGTACCGACGTACAGATATAGAACCAGATACCAGAATAGACAGTTCAGTTGAAGAGGAGTGGGCATCCTTAGAAACGAATGTTAGACATTTATGTCCAAGGAAGGCAACTGTGAAAGAACCTTTTTTAACAGAAGAAATTCAATTGATCAGCGAAAGAAGGAAATACAAAAAATGTCCAAGGAAAGACAAGAATTCAGGAATATAAACCCTTTAGGAATGAAATAAATAGGAAGTGCTGGCGGAATGGTTGCAGTAAAAATGTACATATCGAAAAAGCATTGTCAGTAGGGCTGACTCAGCTTACAATCAATTTATTGTTCAAGGAAAACCGTAAGACACTGACATGTCCACAGAACTGGTCATCTGAAATTGTTCAGTCCCACTTGCTGTGAAGCTTCTGGTGCGATGTGTTACCCCGGTAGCAACAGCAACAACAAAAACAGAAATAATAATAATGGCTCATCTTCTAGTTGTAGCCATTTCTTCTGCTTGCTTTGGCTAAACAGTGGTGCGTGTTACGTTGTCGAATGCGAAGGAGGCTATGCCGACAGTCAGGGCTTCAGAACCTTATGCTAATCAACCGAATCGTGTCCCAGCGAGAATGCTGGGCGGGTAGTTGCTCTCAAACACCTTAACACGCGCTTTAGAGGGGGGGGGGGGGGGGGGGGGGTGAACTGCTCCACTGACGTATTCTGGCTGTTTTGCGGTGGTAGTACCCTCATCCCACACTACTGGTGCGAGCGAGTCAATAGGTATGTGAATATCACCGTCGCACCTAAAATGCCAGTGTCGAGCAACCCAATAGGCAGAAGACGCTCGCATCTTATCCTATTGTAATGCAGTGGTCGAGCGAGTTTTCAAACGCTCTTAA
The DNA here is from genome assembly GCF_023864345.2 of Schistocerca serialis cubense. Classification (NCBI taxonomy): domain Eukaryota; kingdom Metazoa; phylum Arthropoda; class Insecta; order Orthoptera; family Acrididae; genus Schistocerca; species Schistocerca serialis. Next base: position 409,362,162 of record NC_064644.1, on the reverse strand, counting down.
AGAGTGTAGTTAAGTCTATCATTTCAATTAAGACTGCGAAGAGGGGCACATATAAGGTCTGCATCAAAAGTAAAGAGGATTGCATGGCTGTAATGGATATGATCAAAGTCACTGAGGTTACTGAAGATGATCTTTCGAAAATTGAATTTGTAATGGATCTACGCCACACAAGAGAGGAATTAGAGGACTTGGGTTTTGGTATTAAGGCAATCTCTCGTACAAAGACATCTAAATCAAACTGGCAGACACCGCTGTATATGGGTGTGCTAGTGGACAAATTGCGAGAACTGTTAAATGTTCCAGCTAACGAGTGTTGCGAATATTTCGAACATGCAAGTGGAAAAATTTTCGGTACACGTCACGGGAAACCAATATATGGTTGAACAGTTTGTGCTTGGGATGCGGATAGCGCACGCACACAGGCCGAGCAGTTTCAGCAGTTGTTACGAGACGAAGCTGTTGACGTGTGCCTCGTCACGGAAACTCGTCTTCAGCCAGGTGTTCATGTTCGAGCGGCTCACTATATATGAATAGATAGGCTAATGGCGGGAGGAGGTGACGCCGTCTATCAAAATCTCCCTCGAACATTAGTTACAAGGGAAACACGCCATCGCATCCCCCTCAGATTTAGTGGTAAGATGGCCCAATCGATAGCTCATCAAAAACTGAACACAAATCAAGCAAGAAAACAGGAAGAACGTGTACTGAACTGTGAAAAGAAACAAAACAGAAATAGTGAACGGTCCAAGAAGTAGTAGTGCAACAAAGAGCATGTTAGTACAGCAACGGCGTCGTGGGTAAGTGGTCATGGTGGTGGACGGCCAAGCCGGCGTGCCATTTAATTATTTGTTCTTTTTTTTCACTACATTATGAACCGCCCATCCGGGCATTGAAATGTCTTACTGACCAAATCTTGCACAGGGAACAAATACGGAAAATTATACCTCTCCTCTATGCCCCACCTGCTTCCCCATCCACTGTCTGTAAGAAATGGTGTACACTGCCATTTCTAAGTGAGGTATCACAGATGGTAGCCAAAGCACTGAAATCCTGCAAGTATAGGCTTTCCTACTATCTCAGAAACACGACAGCCCAGTGTGTTTTTAACACCAAAGATAAGATCCAATTATTAGCCAACAGTGGGATATACAAAATCACCTGTTCTGAGTGTGACAAATTTTACATTGGTCAGTCAGGCAGAGACATAGCAACTAGGCTGGCTGAACATGAACGCATCTGGAGGTTGCAGATTTCCGACTCTGTATTTGCTAAGCATGTACCGAATGAGGGTCACAACTACCAGCCAGTGTCCCGTGTACTTCACCTAGCAAACAAAGGCCATAAGCTCAACCTGCTAGAAGCCTTGGAAATTAACAAACATCTTGCTCACAGTCCAGATCTCATCCTAAATGACCAGACAGCTCAACACTTCCCCTCTCCTAAATTTGTGTAATCATGTCTGTTGTTCATTACTTCCCACACTGTCTCTTCCTACATATTCCCATTCTCCTGTATTCATTAAGTTCTTTTGTTTTGTTGAAGTTGTCTTTGTATTCCATATAGACTGTAGTTTCAATAGTTAAGGCTCTCTTTTTAACTGGTACTTGTATTACTGTCCATGTTTAACACCCCTTGTAGTTGCCCATCAAATATTGTTCATATTTTACTTTGTTTATTTATTTAATACACACTGTTACACAGCCACTGTTTTGACTGTAATGTTAACGTCAATATGCAGTACCACCACACTTTCAAAGATTGCATTTACTGTAGGTTCCTTCAAACGCCTCCATTTTCCTGCACTTATTTATTTCTGTTTATCTCATTGATATTGCTTAAGATCCTTATGTCTTCTGTAGTCAAATTGATAATTGTCTCTTCTTTTAATTGGTTTGGTTATCCCTCTCCATGTTTCATACCTCCTCATGTAGCCTTGTCTAGTACTAATTTTATTTTACTTTATTAGTTTTGTTTATTAATAGAAACTGTTATGTAGGCATGCTATTCCTATTTTGTGTTAAAGGTTTTCCTGTCTACTCCATTGTTATTTATGTACTGTTCAATTTTTACATTTTAATTGCATTACCACCACACTGTCAGAGATGTGACGTACTGTATGTTTTCTCTTCGAATGCTGTTTGCAAACATTGTAACTTCTTTGGTGATAATACTCAGTAAATGTCTGAAGATGGCCTTGTAAGCCGAAAACCGGTTAACAATAAAAGTAATATTGTAGAACAAAAGCAAACTGGTGCTTTTCGTTTATTGAAATGTTTGTTCTCTTTCCGCAGTTGTCATACTGTACATTGGTTATAGGATACGAGTAATGTGGTAAGAATACGTTACTGTCGCAAGTAAACGTGATGAATAGTGAGAGTAGGCGACATACCATATAGCGTTCTCACAGAAATGAAAACAAAAAAACCGGTATGAATTATATTACAACAAAGTAATTCAAGAGTCAAGACGTCCAAAACGGAACGAAACTTCAAAAACGTTAGAAACATGTTTTTACAGACCGCAGAGACACATTGTGATTGTGAAACTGTTGAGTTCATTTGTTACTGCTTACGTGACAAACTATTATGTTTTCATCATTTCCTTGGAAGCGATCACATTCACATGAAAACCCATATCTGGCAAGGAGGTATATCTCACTCACCAGTCGTAGTAATTGGAAGCGTCGATAAGAGATTTCTATGATACTACACACGTACCGTCACTAATGCAGTGTGTGACACACCAGACGTGTTTTGCGATGGAGGATTCGGTTGACTTGTCGCCTTGTCATCAACGTTTGCGGTTCCCATTCGAAAGCCACTTCCTTTCGGCTGTTGAAAGTGTAGTTGTGCAAAATCGCTTTCCATCCTACCTTACACCTCGCTCTTGCAAACAGACGTTACAACATGACACAGATACAAATTTGAATAAAACGAACAGCGAAAAAAATAATTGATACGAGGGAGGTTTGAACGAGGCTCGCTCGTTTGGCAGTCACCATAACCACATCACCACGACACCGTTTTCGGTCCCGTCTTCTCTATGTTCTACTTCTTGTTCTTGGACAGTTCACTGTTTCTATTTTGCGTTTTTTCACAGTTCAGTGCACCTTCTTCCTGTTTTCTTGCTTGATATGAGTTCAGTTTTTGAAGGACTGTCCAGAGGGTCCTCTTACCAGTAAATCTGTGGGGGGGTACGATGGGGAGTTCCCCTTGTTAGTACAGTTGCCGCCACTCGCTACAACAGAGGCCACTGCTGTGGCAGTAACATCGTCATTAGGCCAAATAACATTCATGACAGGAAGTCGCCCACCAACAGGACTCCTATAGCCAACAGACTTTGCGGCATTGATGTCCCTTCGCAGCAAACCCTTCGTCGTCGGGGACTTCAGTGCCGAACACACAGAATGGAATTCTAGATCACAAACCACGAATGATCGCCGCCTACTACGGATGGTAAGGCAGCTCAGTGCGGTTGTCCTGCGGCCATATAACGCCACAATATACCCTAATAACAAGAACACGCTGATGTGCTTGACATAACGATAGTAAGGGGTATTGGGCACTTAATTACCGCTACGACGAGATGTGCCCCTTCGTCAGATCATATCTCGGCTGTTTTTGGCATAGAGATTGATGAATAGAGCCACCAAAATACAATAGGAGCTAGTCAAAGTGGACAGGGAGCAGTTAAGACGGAGCCTAAAAGACTCGATGCTGTCCCTGACACACACGATGTCGGACCCGACGAAACGATAGGGCAGCTCACAAATCTGATGCAGCAAGCAGCTCCCGCAGCGGACAGCAGAGGACGAATGGTAGTTCGAGAAGGCTGCCCCCCCCCCCCCCCTCCAAAAAAAAAAATATTGGAAGCCATATCCTATAAGTACAGAGTATTCTGAGAGTGGAAGTGACAAGACAGCCTGCCACAAAACGTCATTGTAATCAATCAAGACGTAAAATTAAGGTAGAAAACCACAAAAATAGCCTATAGTACAGCAAAGCAGGAAAGGGCAACGTATTCCTTCCCTGCAAGTCGGCAGAGAAGTTGTCTGCGAACATCTACATATATACTCCGCTAGCCACCAAGCGGTGTGTGGCGGAGGGCACAATTCGCGCCAAAGTCATATTTCCCCCCTCTGTTCCACTCGCGGATCGCGCAAGGGAAAAACGACTGTCTGAACGCCTCAGTAGGAACTCTTATTTCCCTTATCTTTGAGTGGTGATCATTGCGCGATTTGAAAGTTGGTGGTAATAATATATGCTCTACATCCTCGGCGAAGTTCGGAATTCGGTGAGCAGCTCCTTCCGATTAGCGCGTCGTCTACCTGCAAGTGTATCCCACTTCAAACTTTCCATGAGATTTGTAACGCTCTCGCGATGACTAAATGTACCAGTCACGAATCTTGCCGCTCTTCTTTGGACCTTCTCAATCTCTTGAATCAGATCCAACTGGTAAGGGTCCCATACAGACGAACAGTACTCGAAGACTGGACGAACTAAAGTATTGCAAGCAATTTCCTTTCTTGAAGGACTGCATCGCTCCAAGATTCTACCAATAAACCGCAATCTAGAGTTCGCCTAGCCCGTTACTTGTGTAATATGATCATTCCATTTGAGATCATTTCGAATAGTCACACCCAGATACAGAACATGACCCCAACGTCAGAGCCGTGGCTGACACTTTCGCAGGCAACTTCACACCAGTTGAGGATTAATTGATGAACCCCACCTCCAACACGTGCAGCCAAGTTTGTCCGTCTTTTCTGCGACGGAGTCGGCACTGGATGACGCCATGGAAACCATCACCCAGGTACAGGTAAAACACCAACTCTCTCTCTCTCTCTCTCTCTCTCTCTCTCTCTCTCTCTCTCTCTCTCTCTCTCTCTCATATCCTAGGAAGACGAGGATGTGACCGGGCTGAGTACGCCATCGCCATGCTCAGGGAACCATCACCTGCCACCCTCCGACCTCTTACCGATCTATTTAATGATATACTAACAAGGGAACCTCCCCATCGCACCCCCCTCAGATTTAGTTATAAGTTGGCATAGTGGATAGGCCTTGAAAAACAGAACACAGATCAATCGAGAAAACAGGAAGAAGTTATGTGGAACTATGAAAAAAATAAGCAACATATACAAACCGAGTAGTCCATGTGCAAGATAGGCAATATCAAGGACAATATGAGCTAAGGAGCGCCGTGGTCCCGTGGTTAGCGTGAGCGACTGCGGATGGAGAAGTCCTTGGATCAAGTCTTCCCTCGAGTGAAAATTTTAATTTTTTATTTTCAGACAATTATTATCTGTCCGTCCGTCATGTTTTCATCACTTTTTTGGGAGTGATTATTACATCCACAAGAAAACCTAAATCGGGCAAGGTAGAAGAATCTTTTTACCCATTCGCCAAGTGTACAAGTTAGGTGGGTCAACAACATATTCCTGTCACGTGACGCACATGCCGTCACCAGTGTCGTATAGAATATATCAGACGTGTTTTCCTGTGGAGGAATCGGTGGACCTATGACCTTGCGATCAAATGTTTTCAGTTCCCATTGGAGAGGCACGTCCTTTCGTCTACTAATCGCACGGTTTTGCGGTGCGGTCGCAAAAAACAGACGCTAAACTTATTACAGTGAATAGAGACGTCAGTGAACGAACGGACAGATCATAACTTTGCGAAGATAAAAGAAGTAAACTTTTCACTCGAGGGATGACTTGAACCAAGACCCTCTAGTTCCACAGTCGCTCACGCTAACCACGGGACCACGGCGCTCCTTGGCTCATACTCTCCTTGATGTTGCATATCTTGCGCATGGACTACTCAGTTTGTATATTTTGCTTATTTTTTTCATAGTCCCACACAACTTCTTTCTGTTTTCTCGATTGATCTGTGTTCCGTTTTTCAAGGCCTATCCTCTATGCCAGCTTATAACTAAATCTGAGGGGGGTGCGATGGGGAGGTTGCCTTGTAAGAACTGGCAACTACCCCTTTGCTCGGAAACATCCCTAAACTACGGAAGGATGCAAGACTGCCACAAAATTGCAGGCCTTTGCGCTTCCTCCCTGCAATATCAGAAGTCTTCGAACGCCTGAACACTAAAATACTTTTGGCACAAGTACATAGAGAGAATTTAATACCACCACCAGAGCAGTTTGGTTTTCGGCGCGACCGTAACGCGCACCAGCACCATGCACCTTACAGAGTATGCGTCAAGGGTACTCAGGGGCCGTACTTCCAGACGTCTCCAAGGCGTATGACATCGCCTAGTACGAGGGCCTCCTCTACAAACTTTTGTATTGGTCCATGATGCTACTCCAGGCGGGTGTAAAATGAGTGTGCGCAGCGGAGAATAATCGCTAAAATGAAGATTTGGCGCTGTCTGACTACCACCTGAAGCAGATCTTAGGATCTCTTAATTCTATAAATTACCATCTAAACATAAGTGAATGATGAAGGCAACTAATCCTACTAAATGATAAACGTTGTTCCTGCTTATATATTTATTGTAGATCAGAAAAACCTTTATATTACAAAGTTTAAATTTACTAAGTAAAATTACTAATCAATTGCCCAATTCTGCCCCTTATTATGACTGAGCGGTCTAATATGAGGCTAATCCCACAGGTAAGGTCTCCTATTTTTTATAAGCGCACAGACCTGTTTATTTCTACAATGGTTTACATCAGTTTATAGCTTGAACATTTAACTATTTTTCTACATAATCACCATTTCTGTCGATGCATTTTTGTAGATGCCGTGGCAGTTTTTGTATGCCCATGTCATACCAGCTCGCCGCCATGCTGTTTAGAAAGTTACGAACCTCTTCTTTCACCTCGTCGTCGGAGCTGAATCGCTGGGACCGCAATTAACGCTGACAGGTACTGTGAGACTGAAAAAACTCAAACGGGCAATTGAGAACCGGAGAAGAGGAATGTTGAGCAAGAGCGTACACATTCTCCATCACAATGCTCGCCCACACATCGCTCAGCAAACCGTTGTTCTCCTGCAACAGTTTCAGTGGAACACAATCACCCACATACACTATAGTCCTGACTTGGTCCCCAGTGATTATCACTGGGTTATTCCCTAGGTTAAAAGCACATTTGGCCGGAAAGCGATTCAGCTCCGACGACGAGACAAAAGAAGAGGTTCATAACTTTCTGAACAGCATGGCGGTGAGCTGGTATGACATGGACACACACAAACTGCCACAGCGTATATAAAAATGCATCGACAGAAATGGTGATTATGTTGGAAAATAGCTAAATCTTCAAGCTGTAAACTGATGTAAACCATTGTAGAAACAAACTGATCTATGTACTTATAAAAAATAGGAGACCTTACTTACCCTCGTATCAATAACGCGAAATGACTGACATCATGTACGTACCAAACACTAGAGGACACTACTTTCAAAGATGATCTACGGTGGTGTGGAACCTCAGTGGAAATAAACGAACGTGATCACAGCTGTTTAGCTTTTATAGCTCTAATAAGCCGAAACAATTTGCGATATCACCATATGTACCGTGTCCGGTGCGGTGAAGTGATGGTTCTCGTACTCTACCGCGACGATGGAAGAACTCCAACCACAAATAAACACTTTCAAACATCAGGACAGCAGAAGGCGGTCCTCTGACTAATATACTCTCATAATGTCTTCTCCTCTCTGTGTTCTACAGACGAGAAACGCGAACTCCCAGCCACAAGCACGGAGTTCAGATAACGTCTCAACATGTGAGTATAGGCAGAGGAAGTGCTCTCAATTACTGAACGCTGCGTACTCAACGACGACTTCCAACCCGAAGGTGAAGTCCGTCCATACCAACAAAGCTGTTATCGAGCGAGCGTCACACACGGGCGCTCACAACGGAAGACCTCGTCTCTCCAGCGCTGGCTTTCCAGCAAGGCTTGGCTCCCCACCCTCGTAATTCCCAAAACGAATTATATTCGCGAAACCACGGAGTATTCTCCCTCTCTACAGATTCTTCTGAACGCCTGTTGTTGTGGTCTTCAGTCCTGAGACTGGTTTGATCCAGCTCTCCATGCTACTCTGTCCTGTGCAAGCTTCTTCATCTCCCAGTACCTACTGCAACCTACATTCTTCTGAATCTGCTTAGTGTATTCATCTCTTGGTCTCCCTCTACGATTTTTACCCTCCACGCTGCCCTCCACTGCTAAATTAGTGATCCCTTGATGCCTCAAAACATGTCCTACCAACCGATCCCTTCTTCTACTCAAGTTGTGCCACAAACTTCTCTTCTCCCCAATCCTATTCAATACCTCCTCATTAGTTACGTGATCTACCCACCTGATCTTCAGCATTCTTCTGTAGCACCACATTTCGAAAGCTTCTATTCTCTTTTTGTCCAAACTAGTTATTGTCCATGTTTCACTTCCATACATGGCTACGCTCCATACAAATACTTTCAGAAATGACTTCCTGACACTTAAATCTATACTCGATGTTAACAAATTTCTCTTCTTCAGAAACGATTTCCTTGCCATTGCCAGTCTACATTTTATATCCTCTCTACTTCGACCATCATCAGTTATTTTACACCCTAAATAGCAAACCTCCTTTACTACTTTAAGTGTCTCATTTCCTAATCTAATTCCCTCAGCATCACCCGATTTACTTTGACTACATTCCATTATCCTCGTTTTGCTTTTGTTGATGTTCATCTTATATCCTCCTTTCAAGACACTGTCCATTCCGTTCAACTGCTCTTCCAAGTCCTTTGCTGTCTCTGACAGAATTACAATGTCATCGGCGAACTTCAAAGTTTTTATTTCTTCTCCATGAATTTTAATTCCTACTCCGAATTTTTCTTTTGTTTCCTTCACTGCTTGCTCAATATACAGATTGAATAACATCGGGGAGAGGCTACAACCCAGTCTCACTCCTTTCCCAATCACTGCTTCCCTTTCATGCCCCTCGACTCTTATAACTGCCATCTGGTTTCTGTACAAATTGTAAATAGCCTTTCGCTCCCTGTATTTTACCCCTGCCACCTTTAGAATGTGAAAGAGAGTATTCCAGTCAACATTGTCAAAAGTTTTCTCCAAGTCTACAAATGCTAGAAACGTAGGTTTGCCTTTTCTTAATCTTTCGTCTAAGATAAGTCGTAAGGTTAGTATTGCCTCACGTGTTCCAACATTTCTACGGAATCCAAACTGATCTTCCCCGAGGTCCGCTTCTACCAGTTTTTCCATTCGTCTGTAAAGAATTCGCGTTAGTACTTTGCAGCTGTGACTTATTAAACTGATAGTTCGGCAATTATCACATCTGTCAACACCTGCTTTCTTTGGGATTGGAATTATTATATTCTTCTTGAAGTCTGAGGGTATTTCGCGTGTCTCATACATCTTGCTCACCAGATGGTAGAGTTTTGTCAGGACTGGCTCTCCCAAGGCCGTCAGTAGTTCTAATGGAATGTTGTCTACTCCCGGGGCCTTGTTTCGACTCAGGTCTTTCAGTGCTCTGTCAAACTCTTCATGCAGTATCGTATCTCCCAATTTCATCTTCGTCTACATCCTCTTCCATTTCCATAATATTGTCCTCAAGTACATCGCCCTTGTATAAACCCTCTATATACTCCTTCCACCTTTCTGCCTTCCCTTCTTTGCTTAGAACTGGGTTGCCATCTGAGCTCTTGATATTCATACAAGTGGTTCCCTTCTCTCCAAAGGTCTCTTTAATTTTCCTGTAGGCAGTATCTATCTTACCTCTAGTGAGACAAGCCTCTACATCCTTACATTTGTCCTCTAGCCATCCCTGCTTAGCCATTTTGCACTTCCTGTCGATCTCATTTTTGAGACGTTTGTATTCCTTTGTGCCTGCTTCATTTACTGCATTTTTATATTTTCTTCTTTCATCAATTAAATTCAATATTTCTTCTGTTACCCAAGGGTTTCTATTAGCCCTCGTCTTTTTACCTACTTGATCGTCTGCTGCTTTCACTACTTCATCCCTCAGAGCTACCCATTCTTCTTCTCCTGTATTTCTTCACCCCATTCCTGTCAATTGTTCCCTTACGCTCTCCCTGAAACTCTCTACAACCTCTCGTTCTTTCAGTTTATCCAGGTCCTATCTCCTTAAATTCCCACCTTTTTGCAGTTTCTTCAGTTTCAATCTGCAGTTCAGAACCAAGAGATTGTGGTCAGAATCCATATCTGCCCCTGGAAATGTCTTACAATTTAAAACCTGGTTCCTAAATCTCTGTCTTACCATTATATAATCTATCTGATACCTTTTAGTATCTCCAGGATTCTTCCTGGTATACAACCTTCTTTCATGATTCTTAAACCAAGTGTTAGCTATGATTAAGTTATGCTCTGTGCAAAATTCTACAAGGCGGCTTCCTCTTTCATTTCTTCCCCTCAATCCATATTCACCTACTATGTTTCCTTCTCTCCCTTTTCCTACTGACGAATTCCAGTCACCCATGACTATTAAATTTTCGTCTCCCTTCACTACCTGAATAATTTCTTTTATCTCGTCATACATTTCATCAATTTCTTCATCATCTGCAGAGCTAGTTGGCATATAAACTTGTACTACTGTAGTAGGCATGGGATTTGTGTCTATCTTGGCCACAATAATGCGTTCACTATGCTGTTTGTAGTAGCTTACCCGCACTCCTATTTTTTTATTCATTATTAAACCTACTCCTGCATTACCTCTATTTGATTTTGTATTTATAACCCTGTAATCACCTGACCAAAAGTCTTGTTCCTCCTGCCACCGAACTTCACTAATTCCCACTATATCTAACTTCAACCTATCCATTTCCCTTTTTAAATTTTCTAACCTACCTGCCCGATTAAGGGATCTGACATTTCACGCTCCGATCCGTAGAACGCCAGTTTTCTTTCTCCTGATAACGACGTCCTCTTGAGTTGTCCCCGCCCGGAGATCCGAATGGGGGACTATTTTACCTCCGGAATATTTTACCCAAGAGGACGCCATCATCATTTAATCATACAGTAAAGCTGCATGTCCTCGGGAAAAATTACGGCTGTAGTTTCCCCTTGCTTTCAGCCGTTCGCAGTACCAGCACAGCAAGGCCGTTTTGCCTAATGTTACACGGCCAGATCAGTCAATCATCCAGACTGTTGCCCCTGCAACTACTGAAAAGGCTGCTGCCCCTCTTCAGGAACCACATGTTTGTCTGGCCTCTCAACAGATACCCCTCCGTTGTGGTTGCACCTACGGACGGTACGGCCATCTGTATTGCTGAGGCACGCAAGCCTCCCCACCAACGGCAAGGTCCATGGTTCATGGGGCGGTCTGAACGCCTACCAACCATATTTTAGACTTTTGTCGTCCAGTGCGGAAAGTTTGGGAGGGAAAACCTATACTCCTACAGTGAGTAAAAATCCTTGGAAATAACCAGCCTGTGTGATTTCCGAGGTGCCGCTTCTTTGTTCCTCTCAACTGCGACTAAGGTTTCCGTAGTTTTCGAAGTATAATCCTTCAGGTTCGGCTACCAAACCGGCCGGTAGCGACTCTATTGTGCTCCAGTGCTTAGGTGCGAAGATGTCCGGCATCCTACTTCCTGTGTTTAAGTAGGACCAACACACCTGCGTGGGCCTTCCACCCAGGGCTTGAGTTCCGCCTGCCGTTTCATTTCCACTGTCGTTCCAACCTCTACTTGTATGATATTAAAGACACTCCATCACCTTTCATGCAATAAGCGTTAACAGTTATTTAAAATGGTTCAACTAGCTCTGAGAACTATGGGACTTAACATCTATGGTCATCAGTCCCCTGGAACTTAGAACTACCGAAACCTAACTAACGTAAGGACGTCACACACATCCATACCCGAGGCAGGATTCGAACCTGCCACCATAGCAGTCGCGCGGTTCCTGACTGAGCGCCTAGAACCGCTCGTCCACCGCGGCCGGTAACAGTTATTTGCAAGGCGTACGTGATAATGTCACTCTCCTTTAAATATTCATATACATGAAGTTGTTGTTGTGGTCTTCAGTCCTGAGACTGGTTTGATGCAGCTCTCCATGCTACTCTATCCTGTGCAAGCTTCTTCATCGCTGAGTAACTACTGCAACCTACATCCTTCTGAATCTGCTTGGTGTATTCATCTCTTGGTCTCCGTCTACGATTTTTACCCCCCACGCTGCCCTCCACTGCTAAATTTGTGACCCCTTGATGCCTCACAACATGTCCTACCAATCGATCCCTTCTTCTAGTCAAGTTGTGCCACAAACTCCTCTTCTCCCCAATTCTATTCAATACCTCCTCATTAGTTACGTAAACTACCCTTCTAATCTTCAGCATTCTTCTGTAGCACCACATTCCCAAAGCTTCTATTCTCTTCTTGTCCAAACTATTTATCGTCCATGTTTCACTTCCATACATGGCTACACTCCATACAAATACTTTTAGAAACGACTTCCTGACGCTTAAATCTATACTCGATGTTAACAAATTCCTCTTCTTCAGAAACGCTTTCCTTGCCATTGCCAGTCTACATTTTATATCCTCTCTACTTCGACCATCATCAGTTATTTTGCTCCACAAATAGCAAAACTCATTTACTACTTTAAGCGTCTCATTTCCTAATCGAATTCCCTCAGCATCACCCGACTTAATTCGACTACATTCCATGATCCTCGTTTTGCTTTTTTGATGTTCATCGTATATCCTCCTTTCAAGACACTGTCCATTCCGTTTAGCTGCTCTCCCAAGTCCTTTGCTGTCTCTGACAGAATTACGTCATCGGCGAACCTCAAAGTTTTTATTCCTTCTCCATGGATTTTAATTCCTACTCCGAATTTTTCTTTTGTTTCCTTAACTGCTTGCTCAATATACAGATTGAATAACATCGGGGAGAGGCTACAACCCTGTCTCACTCCCTTCCCAACCACTGCTTCCCTTTCATGCCCCTCGACTCTTAAACTGCCATCTGGTTCCTGTACAAATTGTAAATAGCCTTTCGCTCTCTGTATTTTACCCCTGCCACCTTTAGAATTTGAAAGAGAGTATTCCAATCATCATTGTCAAAAGCTTTCTCTAAGTCTAAAAATGCTAGAAAAGTAGGTTTGGCTTTCCTTAATCTTTCTTCTAAGATAAGGCGTAAGGTCAGTATTGCCTCACGTGCTCCAACATTTCTACGGAATTCAAACTGATCTTCCCCGAGGTTGACTTCTATCAATTTTTCCATTCGCCTGTAAAGAATTCGCGTTAGTATTTTGCAGCTGTGACTTATTAAACTGATAGTTCGGTAATGTACTACCTATCAAATAATACCTAATGTGTTTGCACATCACGGCAAAGTATGTGGATGAGTGCTTGTAAGGTGCGAAATTAAAGCCACCTTACATTGGGGCACCGACACCACACGTCAGGCTCATCCCGTCATACTTGCGTGATGGCACACACAATACTCCTGCTGAAGGTATCTCAACAGCGAGGCCTACACAGCGGGTGTACCGCAAGGTTCTGTCTATAGCTCCCTGTTATGCTGCCTGTATACCTTCGATATTCCCAAGAGCGAGAAAGTGTCGTTGGCGCTGTACTCGGACTACACCGCTCTTTACGTAAGAGCAAAAAAGTAGACGTCGTTCGCCGGCGCCTCCAGACGTCTTGTGATGCGCTTGCTGCCCGGGCCACTAGAGGTCGCTTCACACTTGTCCGGCTGGTGGCAGAACGGCGCCGCGTGCTCCGCGCTTCTCTCATCAACCCGCCTGCCGCGTACTCGGCGCGTTTGTCGCCGACGACCGTACCTGACAGAGTGTAGCGACTGGAGCAGGTCAGGCGTTTACACTTGTTCGCGTATTCTTAAGTTTCTACATAGAATTAAGCGAATGGATCGCAACAAATTACTACCACTTAGACGACCGAAGAAAAAATAAATACAATGCGATGGCTTCCTCCAATCAACATGAGAAGGGTCGATGTGGGGGTGCTGTTCGTTCGATTAGATACCCTGAGAAATGATGGTAACACTTTTTTCATCTATTTTTGACGATCTACGTTTAAGAATACGAGGTGCGACAATACAGTAATGAGACGGATGCGAAAAAAAAAAATTGCTTACCGTTTTAGTCTAGTTTAGTGTTGTTTCCCTCAAAGTAGTTCCCTTCTGATTGCACATACTTTTTCCAGTGCTTCTGCCATTGATAGTGACAGTTCTGGAACTCATCTTCTGCAATATCCGCTTGCCTATACAAAATGTCAGGGTGGTATAGACAAGCGTGTAAACGAGGGTTTTTTTAAATAAAAAAAAGTTGTATGTTTTCTAAATGAAATGTAGTCTCGACATTTCATTGTATCCGAAGAATGTGTTTTATTGTATCAGGTTGAAGGATGCATCCTGTATTTGTGCGGAGGTATTGTGATATTTTGTCAAAATTGTGGTGCTACACTGTGGACTGGATTGCTGGCGAACGTTTTACACCATTCATATTCGTAAAATTTATACGCATACAAAGTATTATATATCAGAGCTCTGCCTTCATCTCATTTACGAGCTCTTAAGTCAATGTGAGAGCATATTAACAGATAACACATGTATTATCCTCTATTATGTTATAAATAAATATTCCCATCCTATCCTACTGCCCATTACAATCATAGCGCTATTTAGTACGCTGTATGATGTCGACAGATGAAAAGACTACGATATAAAGCTTATAAGTTGTATCCTTGGTGTGCACTATCTTTGCTACGTGCACAGGCACTATCTTTAATAAATGTATTTTCACGCCAACCGACTTAGCTCCACATTTTGTCAATGCACCTGAACTTGTATGTGTGATAGATTATTAGAACGATGGTAACATCGACAGTTCAGTATATATTTAACGACATATTACGATGTAATAAGTGTCGTACTCATCGGATCTTGTGGGACTCTCACATTCAAAAGGCTGCATTTTGACGACGACAGATGACAGATTGTAAGTAATGTACATTTATCTCCAATTTTTATAATTGAGCTACTTTCTTCATGAAATATTCGCTTAATTAGTTATATACACCCTGTGCTTCATTTTTGTATTTTTGTGTTCAGGTAACTTTTGCAGTTTACTTGAAAATGGCCATGAGGCCGAAATTGCAATAGTAACAATAAATATTTTATACAGTCAACGGCGACTATGATGTCTTTTAAGAAATATTATATGACTGTGAATCCCAACCAAGAGGAGTTAAGTCTAGAAATTCTTCACCGTAATTGCGGCTAATCCGAACAAATCGGTAATCCGAACAAGGTCTGGTCCCAATATTTCGGATTAATGTGACTCTACTGTACTTCATTGAAGCAGAACGGAATTATTCAATTTGAAAAACGACTTATGTCAATCTGGCCTTTGCTTCATGATGCGAATTAGTTCAGCTATCTTCGGTTTTGATTTCTTTTGTTTTTGTTTTCTGTATAAGTAGTGTTGCCTTTTTACTGTAGTTAGTTCTTCCAGGAATACTTCCACAGTCATACAACAGGTAAGAAATGTCCAAACAAACATATTTTCGTAAGAAATATGACACGAGCAGTGAAGACTGGAATAACAAACGTCAAATGCCGCCAGCATGAACGCCAACAATGCCCCACAACCGCCACTCCATTCGTAGAGCCAATGCAGGATACAGCTATCCGGAGGGAGCAGTCTTCGTCCACGGCACTGAGCAAGTTCATTCGTTTGTACAGAAGGGGAGGCCGACAGTGTTTGCCACCTGACAGAATCGAGGCGCACGCCCAGTAATCTTTGTGAAATGATTTTACGGAAATTATTCGGTAAAAAATTTTCATTTTTGCTTCATTTGTAGCTTTCTATGTCAGGTTCATGGTGATGTGACCATCATTTCGTTAATGACCATAGTTATTGTGATATTCACATGGAAGTAAAGACACTGCGAGAAATTCGAAACAGTTTGCAGTGAGAAATAGGGGTCGCTATGATTTTCTAGTTTGGTGCATACTGCGTAATATGTTGTTGTGTATCAAATGTAGCTAATATATCGAGTTTTTCTTTAGACTCGGGTGGAGGTCTCAATCTGTCACCAGTCCCGAGAAAACTGATCTGATGTAGAGCATTCATTAGCGCGATTAGAACCGAGTCAAATGCTCCAATACTCATTTGTAAAACGTAATAAAAACCAGTGGTTCCATAACACGCAGTAGTTCGAGTTTCGGATTCAAGTTAAAATTCAGTTAAGATGTCTGGCGTGCCTCACACCAAGCTATCTAGAAGACGTTGAAACTGGTGGTCGCGCGATAAACCAGGAGGTCGTGCGATCGAATCCCGGTCGTATTACAGATTCTTCATTCTACGTTTTAATCTGGTCTTCACCTCTCAACGACGTGAATAACCGGAAGGAACACGTGGTTCGAATTCTATGTTAAACTGTAGGTCCCCTTTGCCTGGTTGGATAACTGGAGTCGGAACCTCCATACCGAACTCGCCGAATGGGTGTTCAGTTGAAAGACTTGTACCATGCTGTTGAGCGACACGAACCTATTGTGATTGGGCAGAGAATAGTTCCTCTGTTCAAAAAGTAGAGGGGAGAAATTGATTGGGTTTGAAATGTCCAAGCACTCAGTCGCCACAACCTTCGCTTTTTAGTAGTCTTTAAACGTCTCTACCGTGTGTAAAATGACGATGACTAGAAAACGGTCACTCCATTCAGAAAAGGAGGAGGATGGCTGTGTGGGGAGGTGGGTGAGATGGAGTCGTTGAGTTTGAAACTCCTATCCAACTCTTTCGCTCCGTTACTATCATTTCCCGTTCCTTTCTGTCTCCATGCGTCATGATTTTCAGACACTCACACAATCATCCAACGACAATTACACAAGGAATGAACGATAAAGAAAATTAAAATAGCATCCGCAGGAAATGATAAAATAAAACAATTAGAGAGGTCCATCTTGTCCCCTGAGGTTTAGTGCAGTCTTGCCGAGATAAAATTTAGCAAGACCGACTCGATAATGGCACAACAAACACGACGCACATTTTGGGAAGGAATTCTCAAACTTTTTTCCATAGATAACGAGGAGGGGCCCTTATGCTCCCCAAATAACATTTGTAAATAGACGACACAACGATACAAATGTCATAATGAATACAGAAATGCGTGAAAACTGCAGTCTCTCACAAGTAGGTGTCGTATATGAACACAATTTCTACACCATTGAATTGACAGCCTGCCAGATCGAAATACACCGGTACATTAAAAGTATCTGCAATTGCGAATATGGACAATCATCATGACGGCAATGAAAATTTGTGCCGGACCGGGCCGCGAACCCGAATTTCCCGCTTATGACGAGCGGTCGCCTTACCATTTTTTGTTTCTTTTATTAAATATTTTTCTATTCCTTAGACCTCTTCCATTTCAGGCGTTGGCTCCTATCGCCGATACTACCAACAAAAATCTATCTAACCTAAAAAGAAAAACAAAGCTAGTGCCACCACTACTTTGACCCTAAAAGTTATCTAGGACGGTTGTTTGCCACCACTTCAGGCTCCGCCCACGAACAAAAGTTAAATACGCCTCTGAACGTTTTATTAAAGAAAAAGAAAAGAATAAAGGAAGGGGTACAATACTTTTATTATATTTCATTTGTTTTTCCATTTTTTGTTATGCTCTCATTTGTAATTCTTTTTTACCTTTTTTTAATTTTTTGTCTTCTTTTGGTGGTGCCCACAGCAGCCAGGCTGCGGGATGTCCTGATCGTCTTCTCGTTCAGCGAGGCTTAAACACCCCATAATTACCGTTGATGTCTCTCATCAGTCCATCATGTGCTATATGTCAGTCTGTTCTCACACCCGGTACACCCCAATGATCTGAAGGGTGCGTAAACAACGACCACAAGTAATTCGCACAAAGCGAACCATACGGCGATTTGCGCCGTAAAATCGTGTAGTTGCTCGTTAAATAATGCCAAAAGATCTAGCAGCCCTGCAACGCTCTCACTAAAAAAGTATGACAATGCCATACCTTTAACCCACACCGTGGCGTTATGACGAGTAGCAGGGAAGTAAGTGACGTCGGGATGCATCAGTTCGGTGGGGTCTACGGACTGAGGCGTCCGTCGTAGCAATAATGCCAACGTGCGCCGTTTGAGGAGCCAGCAGTCGATAGCCTTACCGCAAATGAAACGGTGCATGTCGGTGTCGACAGCCGGCCGCTGTGGCCTAGCGATTCTAGGCGCTCCAGTTCTGAACCGCGCTGCTGCTACGGTGGCAGGTTCGAATCCTGCCTTGGGCATGCATGTGTGTGATGTACTTAGGTTAGTTAGGTTTAAGTAGTTCTAAGTCTAGGGGGCTGATGACCTCAGATGTTAAGTCCCATAGTGCTTAGAGCCATTTGAACCACTTTTCGGTGTCGACAGCGGCGCATATGGGGCAGAGAGGGTCCTCGGCAAGATGTATCATGTGTAAGAGTTGTCAGGTGGGAAATTTTTCAGTCATTATCACAAACCACATCGCCCTGACCGTGGTGGGAAGGAAAGCCGAGTGTATGTTAACTTCATACCCGTCTCCAGGCAACCACCGAATGGCATCGTTCAACCACATTAGCAGGCAGCGTCCGTTGAAAGTAGCGGTAGAAGTCCTTGGTTCTAGGATCCAGCGTGGTCGGTAGGCCATCCAACAGATAACTCTTGTCCACCACATATGTACGAATGTGACACAGTACTGGCGTGATATGTCCAACCGGAATCGCCAGCTGGAGGGACTGAGGCACCACCTCCTGAATCAGTGAACCAGGGAGGGTGTCCTTGTCCGAAGTACGTAGATGATGAAGTTAAAATCTTCTGGGTTATTAGGCCGCGTCATGTTTCTTCTAAAATGTTCGACATTTCGACCCCTCTGCTGGGATCTTCCTCAGGATCTTTTGGTGTCCACTATTACTAGAACAGTGTTCTAGACACCAAAAGATCCTGAGGAAGATCACAGCAGAGGGGTCGAGACGTGGAACATTTTAGAAGAAACATGACGCAGCCTAATAACCCAGAAGATTTTAACTTCAGTGACAACGGCCACGAAAGCCTGCAGACTTACGTAGATGATGCATTGTCCGCAGGAAGAGAGCGCGCGCCCTGTTGTGTACGTTTATCATTCCAGTGTCGCCTGCATCTGTCGGTAACGTTAGCGTCTCGTAACGGTTCTAAAACATCCTACCCTCGTTGAAGAAATGACCTAAGACGCCTGGAACTTGGCAGCTACCGTAGCGGCCATTGGGAGAACGTGTGGTACTGATTAAGCTTCGTAGCGAGGTAGACGTTAACAAAATGTACCCGCATGATCAAGTCAAGTGCTCGAAAGTTATGGAGACGAACTTGCTTGCGGATCACATTAAGTAGTCTGTGATACGTATCTGCTGCTGTACGCTGCACGTCCCCACGGGAGGTCACTCCCAAACATTTTATCGCCGGGGCTTTGGTAATAAGCACTGGCGTACTCATATTCAGTCCTCTGCCCACATCCATGTAGCGCGACTTTCGAAGGTTGATACGGCTTCTGGCCACCTCGCCGTATCTCTGAAGCCAGTCGATCGCCGTACTTATATCTTCTGCCGACCTCGCCAAGAAAACTACATCGTACGCATAGGCACAATCTTTAAAATGCACATCGCGGAGGCGAATGCCCTACAAACGCTGTCATAGATCATGAAGTCCAGGCTAGAGGGCAACGGCGAGGAGAAAGGCTGACAGAGGACATCCTCGTCGCACTGAGCGGCTTAATTGTGGACTTTGGCGAGCGTAGCCATTGACCTGGACTGTGGAAGGGGATCCGAGGATGAGACGGAGAACCACACCTGCCGATATTGGGGACAGTCCCATTTTCTGCAAGAAATGGTGCTCAGCTCGGTCAAATGTGTGGTCTGGATCAACTGCCATGAGGGCGCCTTCTAGGGGGCATGCCGACGTGAGCGCCGCCACACCTCTATACGAGTTTAACGCTGTGTTTATATTACTGCCACCTCCGACCCATGTTTGGTCGGCATGAATGGCATCTTTGACAATAGCGAGGAGGCGAGCATGAAGAATGCGGGCGAACAGGTTGTAGCCCGAATTCACTAACCTCAATGGCCGGAAGTTTTGCGGTCTGCACCCCCTGTTTGGTTTTGGTACAGGGGTGACCATGCCCTCCAAAAATTCGGGGGTGGGGGTATGTGAAAGTCCGGATCCAGGAGTTCGCAGCACATCTGCCACCAGACTTCCCCCATCAGGTCACAAAACGTGCTATAAAATTCAAGCGGAAGACCATCAGGTCCAGGGGATTTGTTTCTCGCGCCACGCGACAGGGTCATGTATGCTTCTTCCCACGTGACGGCCTCCAAGAATGTGGCGTCGCCTTGCGCCCTACCCGAAGGTGGCAGGTCGTGCAGGACGTCCTCAATGTCATTGTCACGCCGTTGATCTGCTTGACAGGGTAGTGCGGTAATAATTTGTGAGGGCACGGGAGATGGCGTTGTGTGTCTCTGCGCGTTACCCGTCCGGAGAAATAACTGCCGTGATGAGTCGTCTCTTACGGTGTCTGCGTTCTCTGACGATGTGATAAAGAGAAGCACGTTCCTCTGGGATGGAATCTTGCAGTCTCGCTCGAGCCCGCGTGCCGTCCAATCAGCAGAAGCCATGCCTGTGTCCGGTGGACGGCCATTTGGCGCTCTGGCGAAGGTTGTTGCGACGCTAGTTCTCGCAAGAACGTGTAGTGAAACTCAGAGGTCGATCGGAGCCAAAGCGGCCTGTCTTGTCCATATGCCATGAGCGTGCGGCGAAGAGCTGGTTTGGCGCAGTATGTCCACCATCGTGTTGTGGAACCATAGGTGTGATGCTGTCTCTCATATTTGTGTCAGGTAGCAGTGACGGCTACACGCAAGCCTCTTCCAGGGGATGTTGACGTTAAGAGTCCAAGGTCCTCTACTACGGCTCGTCTGTTGTCGTGGTAGAGTCACGGCGCAGATGAAGGCCTGATGGTCGGTGAATGCAGTGGGCCACAGCTCAGCACCGACAGTCGCTGCTCAAAGACCTCGAGGGACGTAAATCCCGTCCCACCGGCTGGCCGAGTGGCTGGCGAAGTGTGTATATCCGCGTCGGTCACCGTGGGTTAGTGTCCATGTATCATGCAAAGCGAGATCCTTAGCCATAGCATGAAGGACTGGACATGGGACATGGTGAGGTACCTGATCCTCAGGGCGTAAGATGCTGTTAAAGTCCCCGCCCACCACGAAGTACTCTGTAGTGCCTTGAAACAATGGAGTTACCTCAGTGGAGTAATAGAGTGCTCACTCTCGACGCTTCGCAGTACCAGATGGGGCATACAGATTCACAAGGCGGACTGCGCCGATTGTGAGCGCAATGCCTCTCGCTGATGGCAAATACTGAATATCCGTTGATTCGATGCCTTCGCGTAGTAGTATGGCCACCACCGTCGGAAGTTTGGTTGACGTAAGACGCGTATCCATGAACATCCAGGCGCAGATCAGGCCGTACCTCTTGAAGCAACGCGATATCAATGTCCGCCGCCCGAATCTTGTCCTTCAACAGCTGGGTTTTGATCGCGGAACCAATGTCGTTGACACTGACTGTACCTATCCGATTTGATAGTACGATGACGTATCCTGCAGTTGTTTAAGTCAGTAAGCGCCACGCCTCCTGTCGGACCGCCCCTGCCATCCCCACCATATATATTATTGATCGGCTGAGACAAGATGTCCGTCCGACGATCCGCCGGCCGCGGGCGTCTGGTTGTCTTGTCGCTCGACTCTGGTATCATTTTGTCCATCTCCATCTCGGACGCCCAATCACCAAGCTTGAAAGGTGGTACGTTAAGAGACACATGACGTTCATCTGGTGTCTTAGCCGCAAAATCACCAGGGGACTCGTCGGTCAATTGTGCATCGTCATCTAGGCTTTGTCTTTGGGCGGATGCTGCCAGCAGCGAACCGGGAACCGCTGGAGTGATGTCCACAGCCCGGGGCGCAGATGGATTTTCCTCATCCTCCTGCAACGCGTAAACATCTCGCGAAACATTGCCTGCAGACAACCTCCTCTTCTTTCATTGCTTGGGCAACATCTGCTTGCGTGTCCTCGTCCTGTGGATCACGGTAAGCAGTAGGCACCTCCCGCATCTCCGTGCCTGAGCTCGAATCAATCTCCTGGTACTCTCTTTCCTCACACGGCTGGAGTGCAGACATGGTCGCTGCTGTCGAGCACGGCAACGTTTCCGGTGGAGGTTGCGTCGTCGTGGGCGCAGAAACCGGGCCCACCGGGGGTCGGTAACTGGAACGGAACAACGTCCGCGTCCGTCATGTTCCTCGCTGCCTCAACGTATGTAACAGGCAGCGTTGTCGGTTGCGGTGTAGGGGACGTGTGGCGTAACGCAGTGTCCTTCTATAATTGCCCAAGTCCGTCGGAATGCACAATGGTCATGAATGGATGCAGATGATCAGACAGGATGCCCAAGTACGTGTCACCTGTCAGAATCGTATCTAGACGTATCAGAGGTCCAATATCACCCCAACTGCATCATTACAGAGCCTCCACCAGCTTGAACAGTCACCTGCTGACATGCAGGGTCCATGGATTCGTGAGGTTGTCTCCATACCCGTTCACGTCCATCCGCTCGATACAATTTGAATCTAGACTCGTCCGAGCAGGCAACACGTTTCCAGTCATCAACGGTCCAACGTCAGTGTTGACGGGCCCAAGCGACGTGTAAAGCTTTGTGTCGTGCAGTCATCAAGAGTACACGAGTGGGCCTTCGGCTCCGGAAACCCATATCGATGATGTTTCGTTGAATGGTTCGCACGCTGACACTTTTTGATGGCCCAGCACTGAAATGTGCAGCAATTTGCTTCGAAGGGTTGCACTTCTGTCACGTTGAACGATTCTCTTCAGTCGTCGTTGGTCCCGTTCTTGCATGATCTTTTTCCGGCCGCAGCGATGTCGGGCATTTGATGTTTTACCGGATTCTTAATATTCACGATACACTCGTGAAATGGTTGTACGAGAAAATCCCCACTTCATCGCTACCTCGGAGATGCTGTGTCCCATGGCTCGTGCGCCGATTGTAACACCACTTTCAAACTCACTTAAACTGGATAACCTGCCGTTGTAGCAGCAGTGACCGATCGAACAGCTGCGCCAGACACTAGTCTTATATAGATGTTACCCACGGGAGCGCAGTATTCTGCCTCTTTACATATCATTGTATTTGAATACACATGCCTATACCAGTTTCTTTGGCGCTCCCGTGTAGGAAGTGAGCGCTCAGGAACTGTATGTTGTACTTTCGAAAGTTAAACCCAAACATCGGCCATAAAACAAGACAACCACTTCACCTGGAGTTAATAATTATCTATAGGGTGAGTCAGGAGGAAAGGTACATACTTTGAGGCGCGTTAGTATTAATGATTCTGAACAAAAAACTTCATATGGACATATGCCCTATTACGATTGGTTTCCGAGATAGAACACGTTTAACATCACGTTTTTCTTTAATAACTCGAAAACCGCGCACTCCAACGAAAACGTGTCTTAGTATACAATAAAACTAAATTAAATTTGCTACATAAAAAGATTTGTCTAGGACCAACAGTTTGCGCGGAGAGATCGCGAGAGTATTGAAAATCTCGCGCTGTAGCTAAGGTACTTTTTGTAGGCCAGTTTGAGGTAGTTTTCCAACTTGATAGACCACAAGCGTCCTGTATCAAAATGTTCCTCTCAACTCCCTCTATATTACTATGGTATGTTGTAAACAATGACCATGAATAATACAGAAAATAAATAGAAATGTATATTATAAGTATTCTACCTTGGAAACCATTCGGAATAGGGTACATGTCCACATCAAGTTTTTATGACAGAATCCGTCAAAACACGTACGTTTCCTCCTGACTCGCCCTGTATTTTGGAGGTTCATGAGCAGCAGCGTATTTTAAGTAGAAACCTATTTAATATTTTATCACTCTCCCAAAGAATTTTGCAATTCAAGAAAATAGGAACGCGAAGGAACATGACAGGTTCTTCGGTAGTTTTTGGTATGCATTGGAACGTACCGAAAATCGTTTTCTGCAGTACTTTACGGGTCAACGCATTTCGAACAAAAATGGTTTAAATGGCTCTGAGCACTATGGGACTTAACTTCTGAAGTCATCAGTCCCCTAGAACTTAGAACTACTTAAACCTAACTAACCTAAGGACATCACATACATCAATGCCCGAGGCAGGATTCGAACCTGCGACCGTAGCGGTCGCGCGGTTCCATTTCGAACAGATTTACAGCCAAATGTGTAGCTATAACATGAGTGTTACATAACAGTTTTTTATGACTTTATATTTGCATTGTACGTATATTGTTGTAGAGAGAGAGAGAGAGATCGTGTGGAGGCGAGAATCTACTATTTCTGGTGGAGCCAGTGATCCCCGCCGAACACGGTTCCACGTGTAAAGATGATATATAAGCAGCACCTGGCCGCTGTTTCAAATGGCTTTGAGCACTATGGGACTTAACATCTGATGTCAAAAATGGCTCTGAGCACTATGGGACTTAACATCTATGGTCATCAGTCCCCTAGAACTTAGAACTACTTAAACCTAACTAACCTAAGGACAGCACACAACATCCAGCCATCACGAGGCAGAGAAAATCCCTGACCCCGCCGGGAATCGAACCCGGGCGTGGGAAGCGAGAACGCTACCGCACGACCACGAGATGCGGGCCATCTGATGTCCCCAGTCCCCTAGAACTTAAAACTACTTAAACCTAACCAACCTAAGGACATCACACACATCCATGCCCGAGGCAGGATTCGAACCTGCGACCGTAGCAGTTACGCGTTTCCGGACTGAAGCGCCTAGAACCGCTCGCCCAACACGTCCGGCGCCGCTATTTCAAATCGCGACGGCAGAAGTTGAGAATTACTCGTATACTGCTTTTACAAGTGAGCTATCGCTATTCATTTATTCGGGTTAAAGGTTATAACATGGTTTTATTGGCAATTCAAGTTTGGCCAGAGCCTAGTACGGATAGTTTTCTCTAATTAGACGTCGCTCTGAGCGCAGTCGGTTGGGAGTGGTAAGATTCCGGTTCAACATTAGCATTGAAATACCACTGGAACTAGTGATTCTTTTATCGATTGAAGATAATTCCGTAAGGTTTTACTCAGTTCCGTAGGGTATCGCCAGAGTAATAGTTTATTAAAGAGTGGAACATACGTAGGTGTGTATCTGTGCAGTTTCAGAGCTTCGCTAGGGCGTGTTGGGTTGGTCTGAATACTAACGGGATTTTTAAACGTGTAGCTGTATTATAACGAATACTACACGTTTGAGGTTTTAATGGTTGCGTAGGCTCCGACTTCATTGCAGTTTTCGAAACTAGTGGCCTCTACAGAACACTCGCAAGGACGAGTGGGTTCTAAATATTGTGGGTTGTTGTGTGCGGACGACTCATGTCCAAAATTTATTGGACAGGTCCTAGATAAATAGCTCTGCAACTTCTGAAATTCGTAATACAGCATAAGTAGCTAGTTATTTCACAAGATATAACTCTGACACTTAACGTATAACCAAAGTAACCATTAATGTGAATCACAGATAGCGATAGTATCCACTACAGAGATATGTGTGGCGGATGCCCATTTAATAGTAACATCTGGGGAAAGAATAGAACAGTAGACTGCAACGCCTGAAGAGACGAAGCTTTGATTAATCATATTAATTTAGGGTCAAATTAGCAGTGGCAATTAGGTTTTTTTTGTTTTTTTCTTCAGTGGACCAACATTTGGAGGAACACGGGCACTCGTGCACAAAGACGTACTATACGTATTTTTTATGGTCAAGCAAACACTTTCGCTGTGGAATTTTTTTTAAAAAAAGAAAAGTCACGACTAATTTATTTGTCTGCTTAAGATTAAATTTCGCACTCCAAATCTGTTTGGAAATAAATGGCCAATTAAATATAAGAAAAGGAAAAGAAAAGAGGAAAGTATATTTCAGTAAAAGAACGATAGCTTTAGAAATACAACATAAACGGAGATATTCTTTGAGACTGACATCCAAGTAGCATTAGCGGCAAATCAAAGGACACCCAGTATTCACACAGCTTTCATATTGTGACTTTCTACCCTTATATACGTAATATCTAATGCAGCAGGAAAAGGGCCTTTCGTTTGCTACATTTCATTGTACCAGACCAACAAAACCGTAGTACAGCCATAACAATTTCTCAAGGAGATATGTAAGATCAATTATTAGAATATGTTTGGGACACACATATGTCCCTGCACTTCTCTACAGGGTTGGAGTTACAGTCTCTCCCACATGTAGCGAACATGGAGAAGACGATGGAGATCTTGATTACATCATATTGGGATGTTCGAAATATATTCCACATCAAAAGAAACTGTGGGAAAATCTCGTAAAAATGAAGATCCCCATGTCAATAATAATCAAAACATCAATAAGTGAGAACAATCTCAAAATTAAAGTTATAATACTAAGTTACCTATAACAAGGAGATAAAAAGCCCTGACATATCAAAGACTGAATTTGTAATTTGAGACAGGGTGATTCAGTTGCCCCTTCCGATATCGTTTTATGCGACCCGCACTATGACTGTATCAGAAACGGTATCTAGACAGACGACAGCCACGCAATCGATATTAAGTTCCCTCTCAGTGCCTCGGGCGACTGTTAGCAAACGGGATCATACTGTAAAAAGTACAAGTGAGGATTTGTCATGAGTTACACGGTATTTTTGGACTAAGTTATGCCTTATTTCTGTCATACTTTGCCAAGTGTCTCCCACTGTTCTTTGTGTAATTAGCAGCGTAGTTATACATGTTTGGGGTGGCTATGTAAGTTTATACTTAATCTTTCATAAATAGTTCAGAAATGTTGCCTTATAAAGTGTGTTTCACCGTTGGAAACAACTAAATTAACAGATAATATCAAAATGGGAAGCGTTCATAACAACTTTCTGATATACAAATCCAACGAAAAGCTTAATATATGACTCACCACGTTAATGTGCTAAAGTCGTTTCATAAATAAAATTTGTACAATAGGTCTAAGGTGTCTTTGTATACTTTACCAGTTATTCTGCAGCGTTTTGAGAATGTGCTTCATATCACCAGAGCAAACTGGCCGACAACATTGTTCTATCATATGGGAGTGCATAAAACGACTCAATTGTTGTCACTAACATAAAACAGCTGCAATGGCTGTATAGTTTGCAGCAAAGCGCCAATAAAGTTAATTAAAAAAAAAAAGCAGCTAATAATACCGTAGCGACCGCTACCCACGTCGACTGCTGTGATCACCCACGTTAGCTTCTTTTGAGTCATTCGAAGATGCCAATGTTACTAAATAATAAGGTTGGGCAGTAAGCGCTCTGCTCTGCCATTGGCTGGCCTAGTGACGTCAGCGTGGAAGCAAGCGCTCACAAGCAGACGACACGGCATGCACGTTTACGTCAAGTTTTGGCGGGAGATTTTGTTTATACCAGAATTGAGATGTCTAAACTGCTTTTCTGCTGCTAAAATATTACAGTTAAAACTGATGAGTTATATTCTTTCGCAGATTATGCCTTACACATCGGTAAAATATCAGATCACAACGACACTGACATATACTTGAAATTCGAAACCTCGGCTCCAATAAATCAGAAACCATTCATTTAATCGCATTGAAATGAATTTACTTAAGAGCTCGAAGTTGCACACACTTGTTTGTAAGAACAGCATTCCTTCTTTCTAATGCCGCTATAGTATTCATCAAAGTAACTTTATCTGTGCCTGAAAAAAACTCATCTGTACATCTGCTCTTATTATGATGTTTCTTACTTGGTGACAGCTTTTCCAGAGTTTCCAGAGATCTCTTATGTAGTTCTCGTTTCTTATACCGTTTGGTTCTGTCTTCTGTTGCGGGTGACACATTGACAGTCGCACTACTGCACGGCAAATTGCACGAAGGAACTGCATCTGGCTTGAGCATTCTTTCTCGGGGCAAATTAAGCAATTCAGATTGTAAATCCCTTAAGTAATCTGTTTCCGCGAAATGTCGAGAGCATATTCGTCCATGCGCAACATTTACACATTTCGAAAACCATAGTTTTTGTAATGTTTCATTACGCGGGAAACTGTGATACATTACGTCAGTTCCCTTTTCGCTCCTGTTGTAGGAAAAACAGCCCGTAACAGCACAACCTGGCATTGTAAAAATTAATTTTCCCACTCACTTGTAGTTTCTCCAATAAGAATTTCACAGGACGAACCATAAACTATAGAGTTGGCGAACACAATGTTGATCCCGCTGTCCACTATCGCTAACTATTTGGTCCGAATCAAATATCAATTACAGCAAAAACCGTAACACTCCCGAATTCCGAATGTTTCCGCTGTTGGCTGAGTACCTCAGAAGAAAGAGCTCAATCAAAAATACTCCTTCAAACACAACACAACACAACAACAACAATCACACACAATTCGAACTGTGTACTGTTTGCTGCTTCCACCGTGACGTCATGCGCATAACTGAGAAAACATGTTGCTTTCTGCTCATCGCTTTCTGCGCCCCCCTGGAAGATGCAGTTGTGGCGCGAGTTAACTGTGAGGTGACGAATGGCGTTAAACGCCAAGTTAAGTGTCCGCCGCTTGGAGCGCAGGGTTAATGTTTATTACACTTCTAACTGTTTGATTTTATGTTCGTTGTGCGTTCTTCTTTCTGATACTGAACAGTCACCTATAGTACCTAATTCTTACCGTTCTGTATCCTGTTCTCAGCATGAGAATGGACACTATTAAGTACGAGTTGCTCTACGTACGGTCCAATATCCCCGTCAATATTAAAGAGCATTAAAGACAAGAAGAGTAGTGATAAGTTTGCAAATATTTTCTTTGATCAGTGAAAAGAAGCATAAAAAAGAGAAAAATATATTTTCTTGATTTCACTGATCGAATATTTAAAAAAAGTAGCATTTTCTTCCGATTAAAAATTACGAAAAGGGTTAATGCTATATCTCTGACTGATTGATAATTAGATCTTTGTTCCTGAGATTTAATTTACGTAGGACAAAGAATGGGTTTATAGACTGTGAATTCTGGCCGGTAATAAGAAGGAAACAGTAAGTAAGTGTGCATGATTTTGCTTCTGTGTAACCATCAAGTAATTTTTGACCGTTCATCCACAGGAATTAATGATTGATATTAACGTACTGTTTATACGTTGTCGGTAGAGTTGTTATAGATATAGCATCAGACGAATATGCAAAATGCGAACAGTTTTGGAATGCGCTCTCTAGTTGTTTATAACAGAGAAACATTTTACACTACTTAAAAGATAACGTAGTATTCTGATTTGAAATTAGAAGCTCATCGCGAATTAATTTAACGCGAAACTTCCTTTTCAAGTATTAAGATACGCATTCTCCAAATGATTCACTGTGCATATTTGTGCATAAAGCACTGATTTATTGGAAGAAAATAAATTTTTGATCACTACTTCATTAAAGTAAGCGTTGAGCTAAACGGTGTAAGTAAGAATATTATCATAAGAAAAGATACACAAAACAGCATAATTCTGGACAGTGGAAGATTATTGATGGTACCGACTTTAAGAACAGTTATTGACAGAGTAACTAATACAAAGATTTTTGTCATCGTTGTGAAATAATAATGAAAAGACTTTAATAACGTGTATCAGCAGTCTAACGTAAAGCTGCTATAACTCCTTGAAAGTTAATCAAAGTCAGACTAGTTATAAAATATTTTGCTGTTACGTACAATGAAGTGTTGCCGTATTGGAAAGGAGGGACGGTTATCTGAATTAGTTAAAACGTTTAACTACCCTTTTTCGGCCGATTTCTGGAAAAGTAGTTCGCTTACAGGAGGATTTTATCAATTCCACCGTGATTCTTAGACTGCCAGTGCTCGCCACCTTTTGTAAAACCACTTCTCTTTCGACCCATTACATCTCCTGACGATGTTGGTGTTTCTTCCTTAAAACCACAGGGAATTTTACAGTAAACTTCGGAACTTCTGGTCCTGAGACTGAGAGATTTTTTTCTTGTCTTTTAATTATGCTATTCCCTGATAAGAAATTTGAAAGAAATGTGAAATGGTTTTTGTTGACTACGGCTCTACTACCTAAAATACTACTGCTATATTTCTGTACTTGTATTACCGCAAATAAAAGGAAGAGCCTCTGTATCAGTGACACTTGAAGCTTCCTGGTATGCCACTTGGAACGTTCTTAATGAATTATTTATTTTCTCTTTTTGGGAGAAATCTGTAAGATCCCTCTCATATCCTTTGCTTTTTCTAAATTGTTCATTGGCTTTTGGCACTTAGTAATTATTTTCAAATATGCCAATCTCTCGGAGAGAAGTGGCTGCTATTGTTTTCTTTAGGTTTTTACAGTGTTTAATACGTGACAATCTGAGTCCACACTCCTCATTTCCTCCCTAATCCAACTAATATTTAAATCGTACCGACACCAAACGACAAAGAGGTAAGTTAGTAAAAAGAACACGAGGAGATACTGGCTTGTGTCTCACTAAATCCATTTTTACTGTAATTAAAATTTCAGTTAAGTTTTGTTCGTAACGATTAAAGGTCAGTTAAAATTGGATTCCGCCAGTAATTGCAGTTTGAAAAGAGCAGAAACAATTGCAGCCACCCTTGTAATTAGCTCCTTTCAATAAAATCTAGTTAGACGGTTTGTACTCCCGTCAACAGGTCAAGGAACAAGCAAGTCAAATGTAACTGAAATAAATGTTTTCAGTCGTAAGAATTAACTTTCGAACGGTAGAAATTTAATACGTGTGTTGCACTGTCCTTGCAGCTATATGGCATTGTGGGTCCCTTGGGAAGAATAGAGCCTCCGAAGTGAAGTATTGAACAGACCCGCCACTTAGGGCGTAGCTTTTCATGCTCGACAGGGGTTCGCCACGGGGTGTTCCAGACTAGGGCTGTTGATAAAATATCAATATACAGACATTTTTTCCAAAAAATATCGATATAACGTCGACAATTTTTCCCGAAATATCGATTCACCTATTTCGTAAGTCCAGTATCGAGTGCCAATGTTTCTATTTTACATTATATATCTTTCGCAATTTTCGCTAAATATTTGATTTTTTTTCTTTTGAAATTGTAGTAGAACATAATTTTACTTTCACTGTGTGAAAGAGTCTTACTGGAGTTTGAGCTTTCATCACGTCTAGTCTTTCTCTTTGAGTGTGTGAAGCAAGTATAGATGACACAAAGAAGTCCGATTGAAATGGGGGGGGGGGGGGAGCGGTGTGAATGGAATAACAAGATATCCAACGTGAAGAAATAGCATTAAAAGAAAAAAAAAACAATTTTTAACGCAACTGGTGTGCTATTTCTTCAGATCGGCATTTTTTTTTTAAAAAAAAAAGGCTGAAACAGATTAATAAAAATCTAAATGACAAGATTCGTCTGTGAGGGGAAATGCTGACGTAATCGGCGTTCGGTACTGCCAACAGAAACCGCAACGTTTAACTTCATAACGCAATTTTAGCACTACAACTGCTAGGTCGCCGGCATTTGCGAAAACGAGAAAACAGGGAAGTTGACATGAAGTGTCTGGACAAATACGATAGTGACGAAACCGAACGATGGACCCATCGGACACCTTTTATGTTTCACTTACCTACAGTTACCTTTGTTAGCAAATTGGTCATCACCAAACGTGAATGTGCATCGTTTTCTTTTCAATCCTTGCTCTAAGAGGGATAAACAGGCTGCTAATTTGTTGATGTACAGAATATCTAATTATAGTTCAATACTTAAACATACAGCTCTGAAACTGGTAGTATATTTACAATGTGCAGCCGTTTTTATTTCGGCCAGTACGTCGATATTTTTTCCGTAGATAATTCGATATATCGGTAATTTCTTGCGATATGTCGAGGGCCAGTATTGATATCCTTTTAAATATCGATATTTTGGATTACCGCTATTCTTAAAAATATCAACAGTTCTACTACAGATAGTACACATCGCGGACGACATTTCACTGATTAAAGGTGGAGTCACTCCCCACAAATACTTGCTGGCTCCTGCCGCGAAAGATATCTCAGAAACTAATAACCATTTTATGTCTCCATGACACATACTGGCTTCGTGTGGAAAGTTGAGAGCTTGCTGATTGAATAAGAAGTTACGCCACCAGCCAACGTACTACGTGCACCAAAACCGCGGGAAGATTTAAGACGCTTTCGGAAAACACTCAGGATGGTACAGGGAGAAATGAGAAGTTGCTCCTTGTCTCATAGGCGAACGCCAAGAATACAGTTCTCATTGAGCACTAATATGTGACGTAATTCTTTCTGAAGTTTGTAATGCGAGAGGTGGGGCTCTTGTGGGAAATTTTCTCTTTTTACGAGACCTGTTTTCCTGGCATGAGTTATGGAGGCAGCTATATTTGTGGAGACGCGGGAATTAGGGAAGCGATGGTAAGGAGGACATTCTGTTTCGAAGAGTGGATGAGTAAGGCTGATGCTGTTCTGGAGAGAGGTACAGAAATAATTAGGTTTCAGAGAGCGATGGAGAACAGTTAGTGATTGTTCGAGATCCGAGATAGTAGCTAAAACTGGCGAGTATTCTCGAATGACGTGCTAGGGATTTAATCGAGTTTAACAGCGTGCGAGGCTTAGAAACCTTATGATCAAGTTTAACAGTTTCTCATAGCCGAAGTCATGATATTTAACTTTCCATTTAAATTCGGGGCTCATTGTTCTCTTACAATAAATGTGAAGTGAGCATTGGCTTGCTTGTTAACTTATCCAGTTGCATGGATTAATTTTGGTACATGTAATGTCTCCTTAATGCCGTGGGTAACGTAATTATTTCTACTAAATCGTATAAAGTATATTCAGTCGCGATCTTTGGAAATAATGCCTGTTTGCGCAGTTTTTCTCACAAGGGAACCTCCCCATCGCACCCCCTCAGATTTAGTTATAAGTTGGCACAGTAGATAGGCCCTGAAAAACTGAACACAGATCAATCGAGAAAACAGGAAGAAGTTGTGTGGAACTATGAAAAAAATAAGCAAAATATACGAACTGGGTCGTCCATGCGAAGATAGGCAACATCAAGGACACTGGTTGTCAAGGAGCGCCGTGGTCCCGTGGATAGCGACAGCAGCTACGGAACGAGAGGTCCTAGATTCAAGTCTTCTCTCGAGTGTAAAGTTTAATTTTTTATTTTCAGTTCATGTGACAAACTCTTATGTTTTCATCACTTTTTTGGGAGTGATTATCACATCCACAAGAAAATCTAAATCGGGCAAGGTAGAAGAATCTTTTTAGCTATTCGCTAAGTGTACAAGTTAGGTGGGTCGACAACATATTCCTGTCATGTGACGCACATGCCGTCACCATTGTCGTATAGAATATGTCAGACGTGTTTTCCCGTCGAGGAATCAGTTGACCTATGACCTTGCGATCAAATGTTTTCGGTTCCCATTGTAGAGGCACGTCCTTTCGTCTACTAATCGCACGGTTTTGCGGTGCGGTCGCAAAACACAGACACTAAACTTATTGCAGTGAACAGAGACGTCAATGAACGAACGGACAGATCATAACTTTGCGAAAATAAAGAAAGTAAAATTTTCAGTCGAGGGATGATTAGAACCAAGGTCCTCTCCTTCTGCAGCTACGCACGCTAACCACGGGACCACGGCGCTCTTGAGCTTATACTTTCCTTGATGTTGCCTGTCTTCCGCATGGACTACTCAGTTTGTATATTTTACTAATTTTTTTCACGGTTCCACACAACTTCTTCCTGTTTTCTCGATTGATCTGTGTTCAGTTTTTCAAGGCCTATCCACTGTGCCAACTTATAACTAAATCTGAGGGGGGTGCGATGGGGAGGTTCCCTTGTCAGTATCCTGTGGTTCCAACATTACGTGCATTAATTGTAATTGAAAAAGTTTGAAACTTTATTGTATTTCATCTCCGCCGTGTTTTGTTTGTCCCATCTGTGCAGATATTTGTAAAATGAACGTGTATTAATCGAATCCCTATCAATATCATTTCAATTATTACTGATCCCATGTCATTTTAATGCAGATTAACCAAGGCAATCAGCCACTCATACACGTGAGGGACACTGCTTTCGGATGACGGTTAAATAGTGCTTATTTTCTTCTAAAATTACATACAGCTTTCGAAAAGTCTAAATACCATGGGAAATATTACTTCATTTTTGTTTTAATCATTGTAGCTCAGGCAACTGGTGAGCCTTGAACTGAATATTAGAAAAGTCAAACAGCAACAGCTCGTGTGGTTCTCCCTCTAATAATAGCAACGTTTCAGCTAATGCACTCTAACAGGATATTATCCATTTGTTAATAGTAAGTCACTTTCTTTTAGTTTCCTCATAATAGTAGCCATTTAGCTCACCATGTTAGGGTACGCTGCCCACCTTTCAATTTGTGTCATTATTTTTTGCTGTGACGAGGTGCATAATTCTGTGGTAACAGAACACCTTCTCAATTTTGGGCTACCGGTAAGTTATGTAATAGGGTGAATCAAAAAGTCTTTGCCCCTGTTTTCCTTAGGTAATTAGGTATTTTTTATCATGTCCAGCTGACTGTGAAATCACCGTCGGACCGCTGTCTTGGCTCCGCCGTTGCACGCGAATCGCTATCCCTCAAGGAACTTCTTCAGCGAACTGAAAACGTGGTAGACACAAAGGACGAGGTCCGGACCAAATGGTGGGTGGTCCAGAATCTGCTACTGAAATGGCCGTAAACTGT
This sequence comes from Schistocerca serialis cubense, assembly GCF_023864345.2. Lineage (NCBI taxonomy): Eukaryota > Metazoa > Arthropoda > Insecta > Orthoptera > Acrididae > Schistocerca > Schistocerca serialis. Next base: position 409,327,400 of record NC_064644.1, on the reverse strand, counting down.
CGGCAGTTCTGATTGCCACGTGTGGCCTCTCATTGTCGTGGAATATATACACGCTGTCCACATAGAGAATCCTTCGGTGCCAGTTTCCTAATGGCTGCCCCCCCCCCCCCCAGACATGATAGCGTGGAACAATAACTGTCAGCGTCGGTGGTTGCACTTAGTGCCATGAAATCCAGCAGGAGTGATCCTTGGCTATCCAAGAAGACGGTTAAAACCACTTTCCCAACTGATGGTGCTGGATTTTTTCCGTCCCAGGTCAATCTGGATGTTTCTAAACCACGCTCTGCTGCTTCGATTCAGGTGTGAAATGCAGTAGCCACGTCTCATCGCCAGTAATAATGTGGTCCAGGAAACTGTCACCCTCCTATGCATACAAATCAAGATGATTCCGTGAAGCAATCATTAGCTTGCGTTTCATCATCTCATCCAGCAGCTGCTTAATGCCGCAAAATACGATACGCAGAGATGTTTGGTTGGTTGGTTGTTTTGGGGAAGGAGACCAGACAGCGTGGTCATCGGTCTCATCGTATTAGGGAAGGAAGTCGGCCGTGCCCTTTCAGAGGAACCATCTCGGCATTTGCCTGGAGTGATTTAGGGAAATCACGGAAAACCTAAATCAGGATGGCCGGACGCGGGATTGAACCGTCGTCCTCCCGAATGCGAGTCCAGTGTCTAGCCACTGCGCCACCTCGCTCGGTACTGAGAGATGAAATCTGTGTCAAACGTAGGCATTAATTCCAAGTTGCAACGAAAGCTGTCTTCAGGAAGTACCTGAAGCATTGTATATTCGTGTACTCAAACACAGACAGACCATGCACACTCAGCATGACATCGGAGGCTGCGCCTCGGAATATGCCCAAATCTGGTAAGGTTCAAGCAAGTGACCTCTACGTAAGACGGAATTTTTCAGGGCATCAGTAATGTCGGATAATACAGGGGCGACGGGCATAATAGGCGAGATCCGCCACCAAGTGAGAGGACAGTACGGAAAATGTCTTTGGCGCTAACCTTGTGTTGTCCGTCACCAGGCTGCGGACTTAAAATACACTCATGCTCATAAATTAAGGATAATTGCAGAATGTGGCGCCAGACAACGTGGCACTACACAAAACTGGCGCTAATAGCACAGGCATATAGGGAACACATACGACACAGATCTGTAAGTCCACGGTATTGGTGATAAGTTGAGAAAACCGTCCCGAAACACATGTGCTACAAAACGCCACTGTTTCCTGCGCATGTACCCCGACATCAATATGGGATATGATCACCATGCACACGTACACAGGCCGCACAACGGGTTGGCATATTCTGGATCAGGTGGTCGAGCAGCTGCTGGGGTATAGCCTACCATTCTTGCACCAGTGCCTGTCGGAGCTCCTGAAGTGTCGTAGGGGTTTGAAGATGTGCAGCGATACGTCGCCCGAGAACATCCCAGACGTGCTCGATGGGGTTTAGATCTGGAGAACAGGCAGGCCACTCCATTCGCCTGATATCTTCTGTTTCAAGGTACTCATCCACGATGGCAGCTCGGTGGGGCCGTGCGTTATCATCCATCAGGAGGGAGGTGGGACCCACTGCACCCCTGAAAAGGCGGACATACTGGTGCAAAATGACGTCCCGATACACCTGTCCTGTTACAGTTCCTCTGGCAAAGACATGCAGGGGTTTACGTGCACCAATCATAATCCCACCCCACACCATCAAACCACGACCTCCATACAGGTCCCTTTCAAGGACATTAAAGGGTTGGTATCTAGTTCCTGGTTCACGCCAGATGAAAACCCGTCGAGAATCACTGTTCAGACTACATCTGGACTCGTCCGTGAACATAACCTGGGACCACTGTTACAATGACCATGTACAGGCTTTAGGGGCTCTCCTGTGACCAAGTGTCA